>NC_084593.1:12287290-12592290 GCF_033807715.1 Cololabis saira | reverse complement strand
CAGGAAAAGAGGTATTTTCCTTGGCAGCCTTTCCAAACTGGCCATACTTGCTCCGTCTTCTACTAAGTTTGCTGTCATGAGCTTTGTAGCATGCTTACTCAAGCTTATGGAGCTTGAGTGCAGCTGTTTTTAAATGTTATTTATCTGCTGCAATTGCTCTGGAAAGTCTACGGTCCGTTTCTGCTATTTACTTCCTGATGGTCTTGATGTTGGAAAGACTGGGAGCTGCTCAGTCAGTGTACGATAGACAGTTGTTTGTGAATGCTCAGTTAAACCTTCTCAGAATGATGGGCAGCACCCGTTACTTTTCTCTCATCCCTGATGTTTTTGATGCAGAGATGTCTGTATTTACAGAGCTTCTAACACTTTCTAATGAGTACTTATTGGAAAAACACTGTACATTCTTTTATAACTGCATAGTTTTCCCAATTACCATCTACATCTTCTTTTTCTAAACCCTTAAAGCAAATAGTTACTAATTAAACTCTGGAGAGACCACAAGAGACAGACTTTGCTCTCGCTAAACATCTCAATATGTCTGGACTAAAATGTTACTGTTGGAGAACCGGCCTCACGAGCTAAGAACCTCTTCATAAACCAGTGCACCTGCCCATTGTGCAGCAGGTACACGTACAATATTAATATTTATACTATTGATTATGGTCTATATTACACTCGTTTGTTGGGGACATTGTTTCAACTACTATATTTCATGCCAATAAAGCCAATTGAATCAACATGAACAGAGAATAGGCTAAAATGGATAGAGAAAGGGAAATGGTTTGCATTTGAGGATTGTCTCAGCTAATCCAATAAGCCAAGCCTCTCCTTTTCCTTCAATCTGATTATTCCTACAATTAAGAGAAATTGCTGGAGTGTAGCTTCAATAAAGCTTTACATATTCAGCAGCCGGGGAGCAATAGTGATACGTTCTGCCTCTGGACTCTGATTGCAATCCTGCTGAAGTAAACATCAGATCCTGGATCCACCACAGCCGGAGCTGACTGACCACTGGGGAGCGTTACGTCTGCAGAATCAGGAACCGGACGAGCGCAGCATCCACAAACAATACATCAGATTTAAGAACTTACACCTCCTGAATGATTCATGAAGCCCTTGCCATATTTCCATCTAGAACAGTTCAGATGAGACGAGTGGCTAAAATGTGGTCAGGGGTACATTTTTAATTGGGGGATTTTGAACCATAATTTGCTCATTAATGTCTCCTGGCAGGTGAAATACAGTTTCTTTGAGTTATTTATAGAGTTTAACCTCAGCTAAATTGGAAGCATCAGTTCAGCGGATCAACCAAAGCCTCCATTAGCTGTAACACACCATGCATCTGGAATTTTAAGTGCTTCATTAAAGAGGTACATCTTATGACATTAATGGGAAGCAGTTTATGCTACAAATGCATCTTAAATAAATTACTCAATTGCTATCTGAGGCTACCCATGGCATGTTTATGTGATATGTTAACCTTTCGTTTTTAAATCTGCACTAGAAGTATATCCTGTATTATTGACCCATGTGTTGGGTTAGGTTGCATTACACACGATAGTACTTACTGTTCCGACTTGTTTGTGTTATTTGATAAAGAAAGCTGAAAATTATACAACAGTTGCTTAAAAACTGCAAGCAAATCGAATAAAAACACTGATGTAATAGTATAAATGTTATGAAAAGTCAAATATACTGAATTCAATATCAGCAGCTCCACCTCGCTATAGGCCATAGAGGCATGAGCTGGGTGGTTACACTGAGTTATTTATTTACAGTTTATTGATGGGTTTTTTTCCCCCAAAATTCAATTATATGGTACCATTATCAGATTTTCTTTCCCTTCAGTATCTATCAGCATAGTTGCCCTCGATCGCACTAAAGTCCTGATCCTTCCTCTCCTTCTGCACTTGTCGGAAACAATTAGAGCGACACTTACGGTCACATTTCATGCGAAAGTTAGCCTTCCCTTCTTTTAATGTGAATAATGATTTGTAAAAGCAGTTTAAATCATTTCAGACTCTATTAGGTTTATGCAATAGTAAACAAACATTTCTTTTTTTTGCTAAAAGAAAGAATCATGGGAATTAACAACTCATCTCTCAATTGCGGGTTTAAGAAACGTTTTGTGTTGGTTTTCCTCAGCTGGGCAACTACTATGATTGTTTTTTAATTGGCTTTGTATTAATTGGACTAATTTGGAACTGTATTTTTTATGTACTTTTGGATTACATTTATTTGAATTTGTAATTTACAACTGAACGGACAACATTAGATTGCAGAGCCTCCTTCAGCAGCAGTAACTTGAAGCTTCCTGTATGACGTCTAGTCTGCCACATCATCGTGGACATATTTTGGCCCCTTCTGTTTTATAACATTGCTTTTAACTAATTTAATTCATGTGTGTACATAATTTCGGTTGGATTCGGTCTGAACTTTGACCTTGCCATTCCAATATTCATATTAATTTTGAAGCCACTGTGTTAGAAGTTGTCAGGAAGGTGTGTCTGGTCCCACATGAGCTCTGTTCACACCTCAGCACTCTACTTCATTTCCTACAAAATTAAACCAGTATTCAAGACTGAAATTCACTTTATTTGACTGCAGTTCAGGCAGCAGCAAGATTTTTTAATATCAGCTGGATTCACGCTGTTCCTCAGACAGCCAGGGTTGTACAGTTGGTGGCAATTGCACCGGGGTCAGCCTGAAAAATCCCACTCAGGGGAAATGAACCCTACCACAAATCAATCTTACAAAGTAGCCTCTTGAGAGGCTCAGAGATAATGAGCAATCCTCAGTATAATCAGATGAGCATTGCACAGTTAAACAGCCTGGTCATATTCTTGTTTTGAATACACGTGAATATAAAAAGGTGAGAACGGATCATTTAAAGCGTAGATGCTGAAATCAAATTAAAGAAACTGATTTGCATATTATCTTAAGGCCGGTGTGTCCAATTCTGGTCATGTAGAGCCGCCGTCCTGCATGTTCAAGATGCTTCAGCACAGATGATTTTAATTATGGCTGTCGTCAGGTTGGTCTGCTCAAGTCTGTTATGATACAGTCATTTGTATCAGGGTGTGGTGAAGCAGGGAGCCATTTAAAACATGTAGGACAGAGGCCCTCGGAACACCAGGGTTCCCCACCCCTCTTTTATATGTTTCTCTGGATAAACACACCTCAGCTCGTCATCAAGGTCTCCACAGGTCTGAGAAGCGTTTGCAAATTTCCGAGGTTAGCTGAGACAGGGAAACATCTAAAACATGCAGGACAGCAGTGTTGAGGACAACAATTGGTAACCCATGCCAACCATCATAGGTTTCCTAACATAAATATGCAAATCTGCTCTGGGAGATTCGCTGACTGATCCAAAATTGTGAGTACAAAACTGAGCTAACGTCTTCCTTTTATGATGCCAAGTGACAATGGAGAGATTTGTCTCTTAATTGGAGGGGGGAAAAAACAAAGTGCCTCCTTAAAATACAACCCAGTCACACAACAAATCATGGAAAAGCTACTGTAATTTACAGAGTATTGCCGCGTTCCATTTGTCCTCGGAAGTGGGAATTTCCCAGTTCCCAGTCGGATTTTTCAACTGGAACGCCCCTCGAAGTGGGATTTCCCACTGGGAAAGTGGGAGAGTCTTCACCGCCCCCGAGTTCACATTCCAAGATTGTAAACAGTAGAAGAGAGCTCTGTAATAATTCGTAACACTTCTTTCTAGTTTTGGTCACACTAAATCAGTCATATACAAGTATTGTTCAGCATATATATGCTGCTATAGTGTACTTCACATTTTTCATGTGGTATATGAGAACTACAAACTTGTTTTCCGACTTTGTAACTGGAACGCTGATAACTCGGCTGTGACGTCAGTCCCAGGTCCGAGTTCCGACTTCCGAGGTAAATGGAACGCAGCATAAGATCTCATAGTTTGAACCATCTTTACAGTGTTTTCCCATCTAAACCGGCGATGTGGAGCATGCACATGACCATGGTAGAAAAAGATAGAAGTTGTGAAACTGGTACTTGATATCTCATTATGAGACGACATTGAAGCTCGGCTTCTGTCTTTCGTCACATTGATGCTCAATTTCTCCCCAACAGGTTCAACACTGTTGAATCTGACAGAAATGTTTATAAGGAGGAATGAGACAGTTGGGGGCACCTGCAGGTGAACTGTCACCCAATACATTACATTCAAGTCAGTCTGTATCCCTCCTGTTCAGTTAATTTGTAGAGCACAATACATGAAAAAGTAATCATGGCACTTTACGGAAAAAGCAAACGAGCTCAGTATAGTCATCTTAGACAGCCAAGGATTCCTGCAGTCGTCACTCCGATTCAAGCCTCCATCCATCAACATGCCTGGACAGCGGTGGTAAGGAAAACCTTTATAATGAAGGACAATGCCTCAAGCAGACTCATGACATTCAGCCATTGTTAGTAGTAGTAATATTATCTACATATACATATATACGTAAATGAAGAGTTAAGGAAAGAGAATGGAGGGCAGTGCCCAGTGCAACATGGGAGGACCCCAGCAGTGTGACTAAAGACAGTCACCCGTTTCTACAAGCTTTGTCAAAGGTTTTATCAAAAAGGAAAATCTCAAGCCTGAGAGGGTGTTTGCGTCCTTCAACCTGAGCTGAGTTCTGGTACCAGAAGAGAACAGCCTGATAACTAACGGTTAATATCTAATATCTGATTATATTTAACTTCAAGTTGTTATGTCTGAGTTTTTCATTTCTTTTGTTTGCCTTTCCTCACACAATCAACTCACTCTCACTTGTAAAGTGGTTATGGTCAGGACTTAGGGTTGCCACCTTTCAGAAATAGAAATAAGGGACGCCCTGATTTCAGCAGCGCAGGAGCCAAAAAAAAAAGCCCCAAAACTTCTAAACTGAATAAAAATTTGTCTATTTTATATGAAAAAACAAAATGCTTTGATTTAAAGTTAAAAGTGCTTTAATAGCATTGAACTTGCATGACTGTAGAGACAGACAACCATACTAGCAACTAAAATAGCCTCCTATGCTCTGTATGTCAACATCAGCCAGGATGTATAATATAGTTACAGGTGAAGAATATGGTGTAAAAGTTAATTTATTTCAATAATTCAACTAGAATATGGTGTAAAAGTTAATTTATTTCAATAATTCAACTAGAATATGGTGTAAAAGTTAACTTATTTCAATAATTCAACTAGAATATGGTGTAAAAGTTAATGAAAATACAGTACAAATCGTGTCCCGTATTAGTTCAATACGGGACGCAACATTTTTTTCTCAAATAAAGGACAATTCCGTATTTTACGGGACGGGTGGCAACCCTATCAGGACTTGAGGGGTTTGAAGGGTCCAAACAAAGCTAGGGGTACAAAGTTAGCCTCCGATTTAAAGTCTACCTGGAAACGAACTGTCTCCACAAAGACTACTTTTACTTCTGATACTTTACAAGTAAAAGTGCTGAACGCAGGAGTCCACCTCCAAAAGGACTGTTGAGAGAAGATTTTTCTGAAGTTGGGGTTTGATGGGAGCCTGAGGGAGCAGAAGACAAGAAGACGACAAAGAGAAAAGAAGCAGCAGGGATGTCAGGGAGGCAGGTAGTTCAGCATGGCCAGATGGCAGCGGCAGCAGCATCAGCAGCAGCAGCAGCGGCAGCAGCAGCAGTGGCAGCGCTCTGCCTCGCTGATTAGCAGTGAACAGACAAAGACCGGCCCTGTTTCACTTGTTCATCACTTAAGTGCAGAGCCCAAGGTGGAGGCTGGGAGATTTCCCTCGAGGAAATGTGCCTCCCAAAGATAAGACTGAGGCCGGGATTGCTCTCTAGGGGTGGCGAGGTACGACGAGGCAGCTGCAGGATCCAAACCTCTGAAGAAAACAAAGTGAAAGAGGAAAGAAAGGGCTCCGTGGTGTGGAACGCATGAAGCTGCGAGCAGCTCCAAGTTAAACCGTTAAACTTCAGAAAAAAGTTCAGCTTCCTTTTTCCATTAACTCCAATCCTGGGGAGACGAAAGTCCACTTGCAAGTTTCTGAGTGTGAACTCGTTCTCCCGGCGTGGAGACCCTCAGGAGGCCCCCAGGATCGTTGGGAGAACAATGACTGTAATATGCTGCACTTGGCCTCCGACCTCAGCCGTAGCCAGACGCTCACCGCGCTGTAATTAGGCTTGTCTGTTGCTGCACGTTATTATTACCACTCAGATGAAGTTTGCTGAACTCACTGAGAGGAGGGCGGACGCTCCTGCAGGTCTGAATCAGGTTTACTTTTCCCTGCTGCCAGCTGATCACAGCCACAATGAAAGTGAAATAACAGAGTGATTGTGGCGAGGAAGCATCCAAAGCTTCTGATTGCTTCTCCCACTGATGATTCTTCTATTGTCAGATTTCTGATTTACATCACTGGACAGTTCAGAGTCCAGAAAGTAGAGATGTATCATTCCATACTAAGAATTGCTTGGTACAAACAATAGAAATAAAAGTTGATTTTTACATTTTACTTGGATATATTGGAAAAAACCGACAGATTTTTACCAGTTTTTAATATTCACATTCCTTCTCTCAACCCAAAAGGCACGCTTGGATTTATGGTCCCCAAATAAACCCAAGGAACAAAAAAAAAAAGTTTATATAAAAGAATAAGTACATAATAAAATAATTGAAAAATAAGTAGTTAAAATAATAATAAATAACTAAATAACAATAAACTTAACCACACTGATAAAATAAATAAAATTCAGTTATAAGCTAAACTCAAAAGGAAGGTCTCGAGCCTCTTTTTAAAAATGTCAACAATTCCTGGGCCCCGAGGTTTTCTGCTGGGCTGGACCACAAATGATTAAAGAGTACAGGACACAAGCAGCACGGTGGCTTAGTGGTTAGCACTGTTGCACTGTTGCCTCACAGCAAAAAGGTCCCCGGTTCGACTCCCAGGCCCAGCAGGGTCTTTCTGTGTGGAGTTTGCATGTTCTCCCATGCTTGCGTGGGTTTCCTCCGGTTTCCTCCCACAGTCCAAAAACATGCGTAGTAGGTTAATTGGTGATTCTAAATTGCCCGTAGGTGTGAGTGTGTCTGGTTGTTTGTCTGTATATGTGGCCCTGCGATGGACTGGCGACCTGTCCAGGGTGTAACCCCTGCCTCTGGCCTGAAAATAGCTGGGATAGGCTCCAGCAGACCCTGCAAAGGATAAAGCGGGTATAGATAATGGATGGATGGAAGACACAGGTGTTGTGATTGTCACACTTTTCATGTCAGAATTCTCCCCAAATTGTGTGTCCGGCATCACTCTCACTTCATCCCTGGAAAAGATGTGGACTGGACTTGTTTTCTGCATAAATGCCATGTCAGGACACTATACTTCCTCGGACCGTCGCAGTGCCTGACACCTGTCTTGATGCACCTTTTCATCTCCTCCAAAACAGGTCTGGAACAGTGATTCATCTGACCGCAGTACACAGGCTCGTCCCAGGTGCTTTCCGGCCCAGAGGTCAACATCTACCTCTGGAAAAGGTTAACATGAAGGTATTACTTTGCACTGTAGTTCTTCAGAGAGTTAGTTAAACTCTTGTCCATGTGGTTATTTGAACTACTGATGAATGACAGCTCTTGATGAAATATCATATGAGGATCAGAGATCATACGGTGAACATTTCTCCAGAGTCCTTGAATGATTTAATGATATTCTATAAAGTAGAAGAAGGAATATTCAAACACCTGCTAATCTTTATTTCAGGGAAATTGTAAGATATGGAGTAGGCAGGGGCGCCGCAAGGGGTGTGCGAACCGTGCGACCGGCCTCGCGCCCCAAGGGGCCTCGCGCTATGGGCCGTTTTTTTTTTTTTTTTTTTTTTTTTCAAATTTTTTTTTTTTTTTTTTTTAGTTTTAGTTTTTCGTTTTTTCCCTTATAAATATCAACAGACACGTTCCATTACAGACCTAAATGTGTACTAGTCTGTGCATATCAATAAATATATGTGCAATGATGCGCATGTCTGTTGTTCAATGCAACTGATCAGACCAAGCGCAGACACAAGCTGCTCTGATCCAGACGGTGGAGTTGGAACAAACTGTCACACAATGTCGAGAGAACGAGACAGATTCAGGAAATTTCCATCAGGGGATGAAAAAAGAAAAAAACTAAAGAAAATGGAAGAGTTTAATGCCGCTCTGAAAGGCTCGTTTGATAAATTAGTTACAAAAATCACCGATCCGACCGGGTCTCAAGCAGCCGTGGGGCCCCTCGTCGAGGCAAGAGATGATGATGAGGCAGGGGAAGGTATCCAGTATTTTGCTAATTGGAGAGTTAAAATTGGACATATAGACACTCAATCCGACCCGAAAAACCCAAAAATTTCGCACAGGGCCTCGCAAATCTCCCAGGCGGCTCTGGGAGTAGGAGTAGGATATCTACTAACATGTTGCCCTGCAGTCCCACCCTCTGCCCCCGTCAGTGTCTGCTGTCTACACCTGATCATATAGTGGCCTCTGTAGTCCGCCAACTAGGTATCACTTATATGTACACAGAACTCTTAGTTCTCCAGTTAACGGATCATTAATACTAATATATCTGCTCTTTTGTACCTTTGGCAATATATCTCCTCTTTCTGTTCTTCATCCTCTCTTTTCCTGCTCTACCCAGCCGGCCTTTGGAAGGAGCCCCCCCCTTCTGATCCAGGTCCAGGTAAAGGGGAGTTTTTTCTTGCAACTGTTTGGTTCAAAGTCTTTCTCCCACTACGGGGGTTTTAACATTATTTATGTAATAATTGCTCGGGGGTCATGTTCTGGTCTCTGGAAAGCGCCTAGAGACAACTTGTGTTGTAATATACATAAAATTGAATTGGAATAAAATTGTTTTAACCATTTCAACGGTCTTCTCAGAGATCCATCGTTGTTCCTCAGAGACTCAGCCTTTCATGCAGAATGCTCATTAAAATTAAACAAATGTTAACAAAATTGAACAATTCACCCTTTAATTGCCTGGAAAAGATGTTTAACTGATGTAATGTGTAGTCACTGAATGTTTTGCTTCGCCATTTTCCCCTTTATATTTGTAAGAGTAGAAGAGACTTTGTTTCAATTTGAAAGTGCATTAGTTGCATAAAAGTAATTTATTGTAGACAGGAATGATTAACAGAACTTCAGTCTTCTGAAAACAATATATAGATACAAATAATGTATATGTACAGTAAAAAGACTAATGTCATTTTTTAGTATTCTTCCTTGTTGTATTTTAATAAAAAGTGAAAATCTAAACCATGTTTCAAATTTTTTTTTTTTTTCCCCTGTGTTGCTTAATTTAAAGGGGACCTTTATGAAAAACAAATTTTTCTTTTTGTAACATATATAAAGTGGTCTCCCCTCACCCTGCCAGCAGAGGGAAGATGAAATCCCATGAATTTCTGCAAGGTCTGTACCCCCGCCTTGCTGAATCTTCCAGTGTCATGTGACTTTCTACGGGCCATTTAGATTTGTGCATTTTCTTTACTTCACCAAAATGCAAACCACGCCCTCGGTCTCCTCCGCTGCTGAAACCACGCCCACCACTCTCTCTCTCCGCCGGCTGGAGCTCCGCCAGGTGGCTGCTGAACAGCGAAGGACAGTTAAAATGAGGTTTTGCATCGACATTTACTCTCATAAATGGATCAATCCCACAGTAAAGACCCGGCAACTGCACACGAGTCAGCAGTAAGTGACGTTATTTTTTATGTTATTTATATTTGTCTACAAGTATTTAGCTTAGCTCCGGGCGCCGGCAGCTCTATTAGTACCGTAATACATTTTTCTTCTGTTTATGATTTCAGATCTTCCAAGCAATGCACCTGGAGCTGTTCAACGACACCTTCAGAAGACGCACGGTCCTTCCTTGAGCAAACAATAGTGCATAAATGTTATTTATATACAACTTATGTTTTATTTTTTTAACAATAAAGTTGCCATTTGTGAAAATTAAGTGTTGTGATTTCTTGTAATATATGAAATGATGAGGAATTTGAGTAACTGTGGTGTACCTGTTTAGAATTAAAAAATAAAATAAATCTTCCTTTGTGAAGACGAGGTGACTGAAGGCTGATTTATGGTTCCGCGTTACACCAACGCAGAGCCTACGGCGTAGGGTACGCGTCGATTTAACGCAGAACCGTGGATCAGGCTTTAAGATCCGTTTACCGTTAACTGAATGAGAGCGTCCGACTATCGAGCTGCGTGACATCGGACGCTCTCTGTCCACACTGAAACCGTTAAACTCGCGGCCAGTTAGGACAGTCCAATACAAAAAAAAATCAAGCAATGGAATTTATTTTGTCGCAGAAGCTTTTCGCATGGGACACAGTTTGTGTAGGACGCAGTCAGCTGCTCTGGCCGGAGCGAGGGTTATTCTCCTCCCCTGCTACACGTCATTGAGGGAGCCAATCAGCGCAGAGCCTCATTATCATAGCCTCCCCTCCCCTAAAATGAAGCACAGAAAAAGGGGTTAGAAGCGGTAAAACTAGACATGGCCCACAGGCTGAATTTCTGATTTATGTAGAAAAAACAAGCTTTAGATTGTTTTTAAGACATTTAAGGCCTGTTTAAAATATACATTAAATGCCATAATATGTCCCCTTTAAGGCAAAGCTACAGTTACAATTTTTTTCTATCCAGTACATCTTTGCGGGGGGTGGAGCCTTTTCCCGCTGTAATCAGATAAGAGGTGGTGTCAACAGTCTTTGACGGGGGGAAGTAAAAAAGCTGAGCATGCTCACTCATGCACGCAATTTCAGTGGAGAGGCATCGTTTTGAACCTCTGCAGGACGTGTTTAGGGAAAGTCAAGCACCCATGGAGGAAAGTATGGCAAGCCGTTTTAATATTTAACAGCTAGACTGGTTATTTGTTGCAGATATCTGCAATTCAATTCTTCCTAATCAAAAAGAGCATTTCAAATATCTACAATTACATACTTCCTATCCACAATTGTCATTTCAGATATCCACAACGTAATTTTTCCCCAGGACAAAAATGACGTCACCATCATGTGTGTGGGGTTTCTAATTACAGATATCTACAATTCAGTTGCATATATCTGCAACTGAATTACGACTAACTGTAATTCCAGTTTCAGATATCTACAATTTAATTCTGACTAGTCATAATTCCAGTTCAAGATATCTGTAATTCCTCTCAATTCAAGATATCTACATCGTCCTTTTTATATATCTTAAATTAAGTTTTGACTAGTCAGAACGAAGTTCTAGATATTTTGAACTTGAATTATGACTAGTCAAAATGACGTAGATATCTCAAACTGGAATTACGGATAGTCATGATTTAATTGTAGATATCTGCAATCAAGTTATAGATATCTTGAAATGAATTTTAATTAGAGATATCTCACATTGGAGATATCTTTAACTTCCATTCTGCCTAGTCAAAATGTAATTACAGATATCTTGAATTAGAGTTTCGACTAGTCAAAATGACGTTATAGATATATTGAATGACAATTCTGTCTAGTCACATTGTAATTACGACTAGTCGAAATGCAGTTGTAGATATCTGCAATGTTAATTCCGGATAGTTTAACTTAGACATTAAATGTTAAAACGGCTTGCCATAGAAAAGACCCAGTCGGGCGTCACCACCCCGGCCGTGCTTTGGTGTAACACAGTTTGGTGACACAGTTACAGATCTGATATCTTTGTTCCATCTGTCATGTAAAAACAGTTTTAAGCAGCAGTTAAAAGCTGCTAATGATTATCCATAACAGAGCTTGAAACTTAAAGGACGGACATTAAAAGTTATTAAAGCGGAGTGAGCAGGAGGATCCTTACAGCTTACCCAGCTCTCTGACACAATATTCTTCTGGGGGCTCAGCAGCTCTTGGATAACAAAGCTATTTTAACACACACACACACACACACACACACACACACACACACACACACACACACACACACACACACACACACACACACACACACACACACACACACACACACACACACACACACACACACACACACACACACCTTTCAGAATGCATGCGAGTCCTCTATTACTCAAAGTCGACCAACCACAAAATGAACAAAGTCAGCCGTTGTGAAGTAGCAGGCAGAGATGCGAAGCGAGATCGCCGCTGAAATTGAAATTAATGGCTTTTCTAATTGGAGCACATGTTTGTCAAAGTGACCGAGTGCCGCTGACATGCACTACATCCGCTCTCTGCGTCCTCTCATTGGCCCAAAGCCACAGTCAGGATGGATGATAGCTGGTATGATTACAGCGATCATGTGTGCTGTACTTCCCCAGTCCCACACAGCTGAATCACGTCAGCAAAAAGTTGCTTTCCCCTCCTGTTTTATTTATTTATTTATTTTCTGTCATTTAACGTCCTGCACAGAAACCAACGTGTCCATCGATCGGTTGCTTGTGATGGCTTCATTGAAGTTAATTTATAAGAACTTGATTGACAAGAACCCAGCAGGAAGAGAACTAAACTGTTTTAAATTAGTCTGGTAAACATGAGATGTTATTAAACTGCCCTCGTGCACAGTTTATGAGAGTGATGATGATAGGTGTATTTTTATAACGCTGTCAACTCTGAAAGAAGTTTACACATACAGAATTTATTCTGCATTAGTGCAGCTTCCTTTAAATGAACTTGAACATTTGGACGTGTGTCTTGGCTTTACCGCGTGTGTTTCAGTCTCTTTAGTATTAACGGCAGACTTATGAGTCAGCTGATTTTTAGATATTTTCTTAATGATTGCAACGTGCCAACCTCAAGATATTAAAACATTGAAACCACATCATTTTCAGACCAAAAAGACTGCAAACACAGAACTGAGCACGCATTTACCTCTTTTTAATGAGACTATCCTAGAAAGATGCTCGTGATTACATTAATTAGATTTAAAGGGTTTTTTGTATGTTTGTACCATAAGTAGACTAAAAAATAAATATGGGCGTTATTAAAACCTTGGTAAAATAACAAGGTGAGATAAAACTGAGACTTACTGTAAGTACTGTAACATATGCAATAGATTTTCATGGTTCATGAAAAATACAAGCTCATTTTGGATCTGATGGCAGCAACATGACTCATAAAAGTTGGAGGCATTGGCAACAATTGGCAATTGGCAAGTGTGATGTACTAACAGAGATGCGGAGGAACATTTGCAATTAATGAGGTTAAGGGGTAACAGGTCAGTGACATGATTGACTAAAAGGAAGAACATTTCCGGAGGATAGATGCAGGGGTTCAGTCTACTTACAAATTGCTAAGTAATTTCAGAAAAAATGTTCTTGAGCATAACATTGTTCAAACTTTGGATATCTTATCATTTACTATTATCTTAAAAAGATTCTTAAGAGTCTGGTAAATCTCTGTGCATTGGTGAGAAGACACGGTCTTTGGGCATTAAAAACAGACATGGTTGTTTAGCTGAAATCATTGTAAGAACACAGTCCACAAATGCAGACAAAAGCAGATGTAAAAAAAAAACATAACATAAACCCGAACTGCCAACGTTTTCTCTGGACCAAAGCTAATTTTTAAATGGACTGAAGTTATAAAAAAAAAGATTGTCCTGCAGTCAGGTAAATCAGTTTGAAATTCCTTTTGGAAACCAGGGAAACCACCTCCTCCGGATTATCTGACTTGTTCAAAAGCCTGATTCTGTGATGGTATGGAGGTGCATTGCTCCAGTTTGCATATCTGGAAAGGAAACATTAAAGCGATAAAGGTATGCACAGGCTTAGGAGCCTTCAAGACAGCCATCCAGAGCACATTTTCTTCAAGAAAAAATTCCATATTGCACCGATTCCAGAAGAACGGTGTAATAATAGCAATGTTTGGGTACTGAACTGGGTCCAGAAGTCCCCCAGTAAAAATAATAAAAAAAAAACATTTGGTATATATCAGTAGGCAATAAATATGAAAAAGAAGATCTGTGACTGATGAGCAGTTGGAATCCTACATCAGACAAGTAGTGGACTATAAATCCAACCATTATCTATGCTCACATCTTCCTTTTCCGGGTCCCGGGGGGCTGCGGGAGCCTATCACCCTGGACAAGCTGCCAGTGCCAGTCCATCACATGGTTCAGGGTTCCAGTGTGGAGTTTTAACACCCTGATCCGTTGTCCTGAGAATACCCATGTCCTATGTATAGTGACATAATTTTGCACAACTGCAGGGTGAACTGTGATAGAAAAAAAAGAAGGTTTTGTTCCTCTCAGGTTGAATTTAAATAAATCTGGTGATCTTCTGCCTACTCATTTATCACCCCTGTCAGGTCAACATTTGCATAAGTGCAGTGCATTTGTCAGGCCTGCCACCTCTTGAATTCAGCCTGGAGTGACATCTGCTTGGGTTCATTAAAAAAATGTGCACTGTTTGGCTTTTACAATCGTTAGATCATAGCTGTGCCTGGTAGTTCCAGCTCGGGGTGCTCTCTTGCCCTTTTCCCTCCCTGGGTCCAAGGCTTGCATATTGACCAAACTGAGCATTCACATCAGCCACTATCATGCCTCTGCAGATCTTCAGCCACATTTATACAAAAATACCATACAAACACACCCATTACTGGATCATTAGATTGACCTGACATCAATAATAAAAGTCATTTTACCACAAATTTAGTCCAAAGTCAACATATCACAGACATTATAAGATTTGCTCATCTGTTTTTTATGATTATTAGGGCCCAAGCACTGACAGTGCGAAGGCCCTATTGTATCTGTAGGAATTTTTTATTTTTTTCGTCTTTCTTCGGATGAAATGAGAGCCTTTTTGCCCCCCTAAACTTGCCCAAAAGTCAACAAATTTTGCACGCAAGCCAAGCCTGGCGAAAAAATTTGATATTTCATGGTTTGCATTAATGGGCGTGGCTTAATTGCTCAACAGCGCCCCCTAGAAAACGTTGTGCCACACAAGGCCCACAATACGGTTTGACATACATGCACGAAAATCGGTACACACCTGTATCATGTCGCAACTTAAAGAAAAGTCTCGGGGACCGGAACCGAACAGAAAGCCGGCCATTTTGAATTAATCGTGTAATTTTGGCGCAATTTATGCCATTTCTTCGGCCATTAATGCGGCCCGAACCGTAACGTGCACCCGTGCAGGTGCAGGTGTGTTATACATCAAAATGTGCGTCTCGATCCTGCGACGATGGGCATTACTTTTCTCAGTCAAAAGCGTTACCGTGGCGAGGATAGACACCAAAAAGCACGCCCCCCCCTTCATCTCATTGGTCCATATTTGATAGTTCCTACTTTCTGCCATAACTTTTGAATGGTTTGACATAGCGAGTCGTGGGTGGTGTCATCGGACTCTGTTTTGAGTCCTTGACCATAATTGGTGCAAATTAGCCCCACCCCTTCTTCTGATTGGTCGATATTTGATAGTTCCTATTTTCTGCCATAACTTTTGAATGGTTTGACATAAAGAGTCATCATGGTATCATTGGACTTAGTTTTGAGTCCTTGACTTTTATTGGTGAAAATTGCACGTGCGAGGGCCCGTTCATCGCTGCTTGCAGCTTTAATTTTCTTTTTATTTCTGCATTTAAGTATCACTGGTCTCACATTGCAACTAGTCAATCCTCCAGTGTGGAGTAACTTACAGATTAGTCAACGTCCAGTCATACTCTTCTGTTTACTGTTACTAATCCTGTTCTCCTGTGCCACAAAAAACCTTAGGCACCATCTGTACAGCCAGGATAGGAAAAGAATGTTGGTTTCTCATCTAAGCTGCTGCCAATCTCCTTGTCTCAGAGATTTAAATTTTAGGTTCATTTTAGTCATTTTATTTAACAATTTTTTTTTAAGTTTCATTCTAAGTTCACTTGTGATGGTGATTTCTTTTGTACATCTTTCTTGTGATAAGTTGGTTTGCACATTTCGTTTTATTTTGAAAGTATTTACCCTCGGTGTAGTTTAGATTATTAATAAAATGGGTTTTAAAAGTGTACCATGACGCAATGTCTCTACTGTGCGAGGGCAGCTTTTTCAAACGTTGGGGAGCAGGAACAGAGAAGGTCCTATCCCTCCTAGACCTTGGTACCTGCAGGAGCAGACCTGAGGGTTCGAGAAGGTGAGTAGGCTGAAGAAGCTCAGAGAAACAAGCGGAGGCAAGATCATTCAAACATTTAAAAACAAACAAGAATTTTAAAATGAATAAAACAGGCAACCACGGGAGTGTAGCCGGGACAGGGGTGGTGTGCTGTCTTTGGACACCTTGTGTTGCACATTTAACATGAGCTTTATTCAGAGAGCACAGAAAACAACATTTCAGCAGACAATCAGAGGAAACAGTGCCACCCATTGATAAAATTACCATATTACAAGACCCCCACTTAATTTACAATGGTATTTAGAACCTCTAAATAATACTATAGAACAATGCTCTGCTTCACAAAGTGAAGAAAATAAATCTGTAGACAACAACAAAATGCGTCACCTCTTTTTACACTCTTAAAACTGTGGCCGGGTGGAGAGGTTGACGGGACACGCACCTGTGTCCCATCCACCTGAGTGGCTGCCACGCCTCCACCCGGCCTGCCTTTATAACGCAGAGCTGGAGAGCAGAAAAGGGTCGGAGGAGCTGCTGTCAGGCGGAGGTGCTTATGCACTGTGTGTGGGTGGTCTGGGTGTTTAAGTGACGAATAAACAGGTTCTGCACGATTTCTGTGTCTCTCCGTCCTTCGGTCGGGCCCCAGTGGCACGCACCCTGCCACATCTGGCGCCCAACGTGGGGCCTTCGAAGGTGGACGAGAGAGGCATGGAGCGGGCCCTGGACGCGCTCGCCCAGGCCATGGCGGGCATGACGGCCATGTTCCGCGACCAGGGCGAGCGGCAGCTGGCCGCAATGGAGGCGCTCATGGCCGCGGGGAGACCCACCCCGGCGCCAGCAGCTCGGGAGGAGATGCCAGCGCCGCAGCTAAGCGGCTGGGAGGCAGGAGCTGCGGGCCGCCAGGCGACGGCTCCCGAGACGGCGGGACCGACGGAGCGACCCATCCCTGCACCCCGTCTGAGGTTCACCGCGGCAGCGCTGGTGGCGGAGCTTAGGGGCCGCGAGGCAGAAGCTGCGGGCCACCAGACGACGGCTCCTGGGATGGAGTCAGCGGCGGAGACGGAGGGGGAGGCGGAGTTGGCTGGGGAGGCGGCTGCGGAGGCGCAGCCGCCAGCGACGGCGGGTCCCGCGGAGACGGGGCCGGACCTGCGGCCAGAGCAAGGTGTGGGGGAAGTGGCGGTCCTGGAGGCGGACCAGCAGCCGGCGCAGGGCTGCTTCACCAAGGAGGGCGTGGTCCGGGACGCACCAGCTCCAGGACGGGGCTGCGCCGTGAGGGACGCGGTCGTGGACGCACCGTGTGGCCCGAGGCCACCATGGGCCCGGCCCCGAGAGCGTCTTCCACGGCGGGCGGGCCGACGCCGGGGGCGACCCCCCCGACCGTTGCGCTGGTCAGGCCGGGGACGACCCCCCCCCGACCAGGAAGGCCCGGAGGGGTTCCGGGCTTCCTCTCCCGCTCCGAGGGGGCGGGGGGGGAGTAGGCTCGTTCCGGACGGACCCCGGCTCGAGATTGGCGTTGGGGGTGTGTGGCCGGGTGGAGAGGTTGACGGGACACGCACTTGTGTCCCATCCACCTGAGTGGCTGCCACGCCTCCACCCGGCCTGCCTTTATAACGCAGAGCTGGAGAGCAGAAAAGGGTCGGAGGAGCTGCTGTCAGGCGGAGGTGCTTATGCACTGTGTGTGGGTGGTCTGGGTGTTTAAGTGACAAATAAACAGGTTCTGCACGATTTCTGTGTCTCTCCGTCCTTTGGTCGGGCCCCCGTGGCACGCACCCTGCCACATCTGGCACCCAACGTGGGGCTTCGAAGGGCGGAGGAGGGGACGCATGGAGCGGGCCCTGGACGCGCTCGCCCAGGCCATGGCGGGCATGACGGCCATGTTCCGGGACCAGGGCGAGCGGCAGCTGGCCGTGATGGAGGCGCTCGTGGCCGCGGGGAGACCCACCCCTGCGCCAGCAGCGCGGGAGGAGCTGGCGGCGACGGCTCCCGAGACGGCGGGACCGACGGAGCGACCCATCCCTGCACCCCGTCTGAGGTTCGCCGCGGCAGCGCTGGTAGCGCTGCAGCTTTGGGGCCGCGAGGCAAAGGCTGCGGGCCGCCAGGCGACGGCTCCTGGGATGGAGTCAGCGGCGGAGACGGAGGCGGAGTTGGCTGGGGAGGAGGCTGCGGAGGCGCAGCCTCCAGCGACGGCGGGTCCCGCGAAGACGGGGGCGGACCAGCAGCCCGCGCAGGGCTGCGTCGCGGAGGAGGAGGAGGCGGTCCCGGAGGCGGACCGGCAGCTGGCGCGGGGCCGCGTCACGAAGGAGGACGTGGTCCGGGACGCACCAGCTCCAGAGCGGGGCTGCGCCGCGAGGGACGCGGTCCTGGACGCACCGGGTGGCCCGAGGCCACCATGGGCCCGGCCCCGAGAGCGTCTTCCCCGGCGGGCGGGCCGACGCCGGGGGCGACCCCCGCGACCGTGCCGCAGGTCAGGCCGACGCCGGGGACGACCCCCCGACCAGGAAGCCCGGAGGGTTCCTCTCCCGCTCCGAGGGGGCGGGGGGGGGAGTAGGCTCGGCTGGACGGACCCCGGCTCGAAGTTGGCGTTGGGGGTGTGTGGCAGGTTGGAGAGATGGATGGAACACGCACCTTTGTCCCATCCGCCTGAGTGGCTGATTCTCTCCACCTGCCTGCCTTATAAGGCGGAGCTGGACAGCAGCGAGGGGTCGGAGGAGCTGTGTCCTGGGGATGCTTGTAGACTGCGTGTGGGTGCTTATTAAATAAACAGGTTCTGCACGATTTCTGTGTCTCTCCGTCCTTCGGTCGGGCCCCCGTGGCACGCACCCTGCCACAAAAACATTTACAGTATTCACAGTCATCTTTCATGTTTTGTTTTTACAGACAGAAAAAGTCCAATCTCTCCCCTGAGACTGTCAAACCTGGTCAAAGGCTTGGTCAAGATATCTGCTTTCATGTTGTTTGTTGGACAATACTGCAGTTCGATTTGCTCATTATGCACACATTCATAGGTGTAGTGCTAGCAAATGTCTATATGTTTAGTTCTGGACTGATCCATGGGATTCTTTGCGAAGGAATGGTTGTTTCCCAGGATCGCTGTGGGCGTAGCCATTTATATGGTACGGGATAAGGGCCAGTAGTGTCTACATCCTTGTCACATGAGGCTATATCCAATCAGAAGCCGGCTATTCATTTGATTACTGATAGTCCTGCACTGGTAACTGAGCGGCCGGTGCCGGGAACTGAGACAGCGACTACTAACATTATTTGGCCGGTCATTTTGGTGTCGAATTCAACAACTCATTTGATCACCTACTGTCCCTGATGTGCGTTAGCATTGGAGAGGCTAACAACTAGCATGCTAATACTGGTCACCCACTGCATTAGTCACATCCTCAACTGTCTTTAAGTTCGGATGGGCAGGGAATTTAGCGACAACCTAACAGCTATTGTGGCAAAGCCGACAACCTTTATTTTTTTTAATTAAAGTCTTTTTTTTTTTACAGAATGGATTATACATTCTATGTGTATATATATATATATATATATATATATATATATATATATATATATATATATATATATATATATATATATATATATACACCCTAGGCCGGAGGTCAATGATCGACTTTGTTGTCGTTTCATCTGACCTTCGGCCGCATGTCTTGGACACTCGGGTAAAGAGAGGGGCTGAGCTGTCAACTGATCACCACCTGGTGGTGAGTTGGATGCGCTGGCGGAGGAGGAGGTTGGACAGACCGGGCAGGCCCAAACGGATTGTGAGGGTCTGTTGGGAACGTCTGGCTGAGCCCCCTGTCAGGGACATCTTTAACTCCCACCTCCGAGAGAGCTTCTCTCGGATCCCGGGGGAGGCGGGGGACATCGAGTCCCAGTGGACCATGTTCTCTGCCTCCATTGTCGACGCGGCGGTTCGAAGTTGTGGACGCAAGGTCTCCGGTGCCTGTCGTGGCGGCAATCTTAGAACCCGGTTGTGGACACCGGAAGTACAGGATGCCGTCAGACTGAAGAAGGAGTCCTACTGGGCTATGTTGGCCTGTGGGACTCCTGACGCAGTAGATAGGTACCGGCAGGCCAAGCAAGCCGCGGCTCGGGCAGTCCTGGAGGCAAAAACTCGGGTCTGGGAGGAGTTTGGGGAGGCCATGGAGGAAGACTTTCGGTCGGCCTCGAGGAAATTCTGGAGGACCGTTCGGCGCCTCAGAGGGGGGAAGCAGTACTCTGCCGGCACCATTTATGGTGTGGGTGGGGAGCTGTTGACCTTGACTGGGGACATCGTCAGACGGTGGAAGGAATACTTCGAGGATCTCCTCAACCCGACTGACATGCCTTCCACTGAGGAACCAGAGAGTGGGGACTCGGGGACGTGCTCATCCATCACCCAAGCCGAAGCCACTGAGGTAGTTCGTAAGCTCCTCAGTGGCAGGGCACTGGGGGTGGATGAGATCCACCCTGAGTACCTCAAGTCTCTGAATGTCGTAGGGCTGTCTTGGTTGACACGCCTCTGCGACATTGCATGGAGGAAGGGGACAGTACCGCTGGAGTGGCAAACCAGGGTGGTGGTCCCTCTTTTTAAAAAGGGGGACCGGAGAGTGTGTTGCAATTACAGGGGGATCACACTTCTCAGCCTCCCCTGGAAAGTCTACGCCAGGGTACTGGAGAGGAGAATACGGCCGATAGTTGAACCTCGGATTCAGGAGAAACAATGCGGTTTTCATCCGGTCGTGGAACACTGGACCAGCTCTATACCCTCCGCAGGGTGCTCGAGGGTTCATGGGAATTTGCCCAACCAGTCTACATGTGTTTTGTGGATCTGGAGAAGGCATTTGACCGTGTCCCTCATGCCATTCTGTTGGGGGTGCTCAGTGAGTATGGAGTCCGGGGCCCTCTATTAAGGGCTGTCCGGTCTCTGTATGATCGGAGCAGGAGTTTGGTTTGGTTTGGCAGTAGCTCAGACTTGTTCCCAGTGCATGTTGGACTCCGGCAGGGCTGCCCTTTGTCACCGGTCCTGTTCATAATTTTTATGTACAGGATTTCTAGGTGCAGCCAGGGGCCCGAGGGGATCCGGTTTGGGGACCTCAGGATTTCATCTCTGCTTTTTGCAGATGATGTTGTCCTGTTGGCTTCATCGGACCGGGACCTTCAGCATGTGCTGGGGCGGTTTGAGGCCGAGTGCGACGCGGCAGGGATGAGAATCAGCACCTCCAAAACAGAGGCCATGGTTCTCCACCGGGAAAGGGTGGCATGCCTCCTCCGGGTGGGTGGAGAAGTCCTGCCTCAGGTGGAGGAGTTCAAGTATCTCGGGATCTTGTTCATGAGTGAGGGAACGATGGAGCGTGAGATTGACAGACGGATCGGTGCAGCGTCCGCAGTTATGCGGTCGATGTACTGGACCGTCGTGGTGAAGAGGGAGCTGAGTCGAAAGGCGAAGCTCTCGATTTACCGGCCAATCTACGCACCTACCCTCACCTATGGTCATGAACTTTCGGTAGTGACCGAAAGGACAAGATCGTGGATACAAGCGGCCGAGATGAGTTTCCTCTGCAGGGTGGCTGGACGCTCCCTTAGAGATAGGGTGAGGAGTTCGGTCACCCGTGAGGAGCTCGGAGTCGAGCTGCTGCTCCTTCACATTGGGAGGAGTCAGCTGAGGTGGCTTGGGCATCTGTACCGGATGCCTCCTGGACGCCTCCCTAGGGAGGTGTTCCAGGCATGTCCCACCGGGAGGAGACCCCGGGGAAGACCCAGGACACGCTGGAGAGACTGTGTCTCTCGGCTGGCCTAGGAACGCCTCGGGCTCCCCCCGGAAGAGCTGGAGGAAGTGTCTGGGGTGAAGGAAGTCTGGGCATCCCTGCTGAGGCTGCTGCCCCCGCGACCCGGGAACGGATAAAGCGGAGAAGATGAGAGATGAGTGATGAGCTCTCAGTCGTCTCTGTTATCAGAAAGAGATCATCCAAGTAAACTGCAAGCACCTCAAGCTCTTGTCTTGAACTCACAAACACAAAGGGGTCTGATGTACTACTGTTTGAATCCACTTTCCATCATAAACTCTGCGAAGGCCTTGCTCCAGCAACAAGGAGGCTGCTTCAGTACATAGATTATTTGCAGTTTGCACACCAGGTGTTCATGTCTTGGTTTGTTGTATGCATCTGGTTGGTCCATAGACACCTCTTCTTCAAGGTGTACATAGAAGAATGCCGTTGCAATCTTCATTTGTGCATATGATTGCTTTGATTAGGACAGTAGTGTACGAATACAGCTGAACTGCACCACTGGTGATGAAAATGTTTCATAAAACTCAGCAACACACAACTGTGAGTATAGCTCTTTGCAACAAGTCTGCACTTGTATCTCTCCACTCGTCCATCACTATGATTCTTGACTTTGGACACTCATCTCGATCCTACTGACTTTCTTTCTTTTGGTAAATCCATTGAATCCCACCACTAATTTTCCAACAGCGACTCATATTCCAAATCAAGCGCCATTCCTTTGCATTAGGACTTATGGCTGCTAATTTCATTGTGAGCTGCTCTGTCACGTGACACATATTAGCATGAATTTAAACAATAACCATATCAGCAAGTTCATAATATCCATATCTCCTTGGATACTTTCTAATGCTGCCAATTTTTCTGACAAAGCCATCAGCCGTGACCTTACCTTTTCACTCACACATGTTTCCATGGTTATCTCGTTTTCTGGGCAGGGCACTTCTGCTTCCTGTTTGCAGTTGAAGTTCGATTCAGTAACAACGCCATCATGACTAATTAGAATCCCCCTTTTCTTTTCATCATAAAAGGCAATGATAAAGTCATTCTCATGCTGACATTTCCTATTCCTAGGGCGTCAACCACCCTGCCTTCACTGAGTTTCACAGACTGCTTTTTTGGATTGCTGGTATTTTGAAGTCTTTATCACATGTCATGTGCTTTGATGCTCCCAAATCAATCAACCATTCGACCTGTTGTGGCCTGTCAGTCGGGTTTGTCTCTCTGGTGACAAAAGCACTTTCACCTTCTGCATCGTCACACATCAGGCTTTTAGCCTTGTGGTTTTTCTTTTTAACTTTATGATTCAATCTCGGAAAGCCACATTTAATAAGACCTTCCTTACCACATTTGTGACTGCTCCCACTGACCTGGAGTATTCTTACACATTTCCTTGAAATTGTGATGACATGGCTGATGCAATACCTGCATTCACTTGCTTTTGCTCTTCATCTATTAATGCTTGCTGAACAAACTGCAGCATCAATATTTTCAATTTTTGTTTCTAATGCACTGACAATGGTAACTTGGTGGCAAACTACCCAAAAGTGTTCAAATGCAGTCTTCTTTAATGGCAGCTCCTATTGCTGATAGTTGATCAGTCAGCTCCTTCATTTGCTTTAAATGCTCTGTTAAACAATCTCTTTCCTTGATTTCGCATTGAGAATATTCTTTTTCTCCAGGAACGGTTTTTTGCCAACGTATCACTCTCAAAATGGCCTTTCAGCATAATCTGTGCTTCTTTGGGAGTCTGCCAGCTTGTTATCAGGTACAACTGGGGTGTACTTAGGTTCAGCACTAAGATGGAGAATGTATTCTCTCTCCGTTTGGTGAACTCAGCTTGTGCATTAGCATCTGAGGCTATTGTGTCTGTCTCCATGAACATGCCTCATAGTCCTTTAGCTTTTAGCAAGTGCTCCATATGAAACTTGTACGTCACCCAATTCTCTGGTCTGCTTAGCTTTTCTATAACCTGCTTGTTATCCATCATGAAATCCAACAACATCTCACACAAAACTCTGCGTATAGACAGCTTTTTTTAGCGCCGATCTGGGCCTGAAACCTATTTTTTTTTTCAGTAAAGAAGAAAACAACATTACAGCAGACGGACAGAACAAACAGTGGCACCCATTGGTAAATTTACTGCTCTACAACAAGCTTCAGTCCAGACTTACGCAGGGTACACACATAAGGATTTTTCTTACATCTGAAGTGATTTTCTCTCTGTAGAGGCCACACGGATGAAGATTGGTGTACTTCAATAAACCCAGCACAGTACACCACACACACACAACAATTCTGTCCCGCAGTCGGTCAAGAATCATGTCCTGTGAGCCAGAAATATTGCGTGACCAAATGCGACCAAAGAAAAACGTCTGAGAAGAAACAGCAACAGCCATAGCAACGGGAAAAAACAACACCCTGGAAGAAGAGATACAACACAAGGAAATTATGGTTGTCTTGTGATTGTTGTGTTTGGAAAAATCCCCAAATATTAAAAGTAAAGACAATGGAAAATATCCTGGAAACAGCGTGAAGACGGATTTTATAGTCTACTGAGCGAGCTCAACGTGAGTTGTTGTCACGTTCGCCCTCTCGCTCAATTGGTTTGACTGTTCCACATTACAATTATTTTCGGCTGTCCCCACGGCTATTCACGTAAATATTGAACAAGATTAATACTTGGTATTAATCAGTAAAAGGTTTAGTGCTATCGGACAATTCATAGATGTTGATTTGTTAGATGTTGTTCGATATCAAACACCCTCAAGGAAGAGTCTTGCAGAAGAAATTGAGTTTTTATGATTGCGTCAAAGCTGAAGGGCGAAAACAAAATAAAACCAAGATTGAAGAAGTCCAAAAGGTGGGTCAGATCCAGGCAATTCCAATCTCACTTAATATGATATAACAGTCATAGTGGCCAACCAAAAAGACTCATTTCTGCTAATAGTGAGAGAAATGTTATTATAAAACTCTTGTGAAAACCATTCAATAAATCTTACCTTATGGTGACAGTGCAGCAGAAGGAATAATATTGTTTGTGTAGGGTTTTTTATCCATTCAGGTCACATCTTCCCTTTATCTGATTACAAACAGGAAGCAGAGCCTGAGTGCTTGTTGCAAGGCTGCATGAAGGGAGCATCAGTCACCAGCCACTATTAGCCAGAGACTCGCTTGTCAGATATAGAGCAATTAGACACACTGTGGGTCCATGTCCGTGCAGCACTGATGTGCAGTTACAGAGGTCACAATGTTGCCTCAAGGCGCTTCTGATTTTCTGCCAATCTGAAGCTGAGACACAAGCACCAAGGCAACCGCTTCACGGGAGGATCAGGACATTTCTGACAGAACAGGGTGGACTTTGTGGCCCGCCTCCCAGTGAAGCTCAGCTGGATTCAACGGTGAATCAGATTTGTCATTTTTACAGTTAAATCAGTAACGGTTCTGTCGGCGCCTCCTGGAGGCTGGATTGAGGATTTACCCATTTGGTTGGTTTGAAAATAATTTTCATATAAATTAGTACAATACCCTGAAAACCTTCACACATATTTCTTTCTGCTTTTTACTTAAGTGTAATTGTACAGACTAAGTGCTAAACGAAGTCTAGTATTGGTTGCTAATACAGAGGATTTAGTTTAGATGTGCACCCAGTGCAAACATATCAGACGAAAGGTTGTATTAGATTCACAGTTGCTTCACAGGTTTATTTTTCTTTACTTTAACTCATAATACTTAATGAAAACAACAAACCGATTTGTTCACATCCAAAAGCACTGCACAAACCACAAACTAGCCACATACTATGCACACATTAGGCGAAACTGTTTGCTTCTTGAATCAGCAACACCTGGTTTCCTCAGGTTAAAGTGCATAACCAAGCTGACTGGAACCAGCTGAGCCACACAGAAAATACAGCAAATACATGAAATAATACAAACATGAATATGGCTCATACTGTAATGTAAAGTGTATTTACTTTTGAACAAGCCCAAAGAAAATCTTGTTGCAATGTGGCTTTGAACAACCATCCCAGATTTCAACATTTTTTTGATTCAATGTTGAATTATGCTCAAAAAGGTTGATGTTTGGTTAAGATTTATGATTGATGGTGGATCCAACCAGACAATCATCCAATTCTAGCCAATCAACCAATGTTGAAAATATGTCATTGAATCAGTGTTTTGTGGTCGAATTGTAATACCAACGTCTAATCAATGTTGAATCAACGTATGCCGTTTGTTGCTGACCACTTTTTGTGTAATTTAAATGTCAGGCTTCAATGTGGATTCAAAATATCTGCCTAACCATATTTCAATGTTGATTCACTCATATTTTGCTATATGGGATGTTTTCACTTCCTTTTTTCTATTCATTTACCCTTTTATTATGGCTTTAGGTTAAGACAGTTTCCGGTTTCACATCCGAAACTCTGCGGTCGTTGTTAGATGAAGATGGTAGTTCGGTTTTGAAAATGTTGCTTCGTTCATCACTCCAGCATGCTTTCTAGAGTGCTTTTGAATGTGTGAACAGGATCGAAAGACATCTGACTAAGGAAATGTCTCTTTTGTTGCTGTTTTTTTTGTACATCATCACACATAGTTGCAACAATGCCCCAGAATAAAAAAATACTTTGTTATATTCAGGGGGGAAAAAAATTAGATTGTCATGTCCCAATCACATACCATGATGGTGGAAGAAATGCATCAAATAAAAACTAAAATTGAAAAAACATGAATCCAAGCTATGACTTGGACTAGCATCCCAAAAGTGATGGAGGAACATCTTAAAAGAATAACAAGAACCAAAAAGAATGTATATTTTCCCGAACAGTACTTGTTGAATGTAGACATTATCAAGCGAATGTATAAAGTTTACAGCCATGGATATTTCGTTAGGACCTACTCTCTAAGATATTTTCATCTACACGAAGGAAGGGAATAAAAGACGTACCTTCAAAAAAAAGGGAAGAAAAAAAAAAGGTAGGAAATCCAATTCTGTATTTCAACCATGTGTTAGAATAAAAAATTGACCTCAGAAAGATAATCGGATGAATAAAATCAGCAAACTCTGGATAACTGGCCATTTTATTGATAATAGTAATCCATTGGTTAATTTAATTTTTTAATGCTCCGCTTGTTTTTCCCACGATATTTTCACTTGAACAAGTGATGAGGCAAATTACAGTTGTTGAATAATTTGATATGAAGCTGTTGATGAGGATATCTGCTCCTGTATGAGCTTGTTTAAAAGAATTAAAAGAATAAGTTCAGTAACAGACTACAACAACCACAACGGTTCAAACATGTTCAGATAAAATTCAACAAATGAGTGATAAATTACATGACTTTCATTTACTGTTTGAAAGGCTAATTTTCCATTGTGCTCTGCGTTCTTTGTCATCAGGCTTTCCACCATGTTCATGCTCAAGCAAATTCTTTCATTTGAGGTTTTGACTGCTGCTCTTTTCATCAAATTATTTTGTTTACTGAGAATTTGCCCCAGCTAATGCTCAGCTCAGTGGAAGTGCTTGAATGCAAAACTGTAGCAAATGTGCACATGTGTCCAACATTTATATTCATTTCACATCACAGATTTAAGATAATTCAGTTTAAAGGTGTGGGACATTGGGCTGGAAAGCCATCAGGTGACATTTAGTGACCTTTAGCAACAATCAACCTGCCGGTAGCCGTTGTTGGCAACTCAGCCTGGAGGCAGATCTCACAATAGAAAGAGAATAAATGGGACATTGAGGACCCGGCATTGACTCATTTGCTCCCTCAGAATTATCCTCTGAGAAACAGGAATGCGATCAGATTGTGTTCTTTTTGTGAGGACGTGGTCTTTTACTACTACTTTCTTATGTCAGCAAGGCAGTTTTTCAGTGTTAGAATCAATCAAATCAATGACACGAGTGTCATGTCAAGTCATACATGACTTCATGACATCACTTGGCTCCAACTACTTGATGGGAGCATGTGTTTTGGGTTTGGTCGTGTTGCTGTAAACCGAATTCAATGTTTCGTTGTTGTTTCGTGTAAAAGGATCCATGTGTTTGTAATGGATCTTAGTCATAGACATATATAAAGGCTAGATGACTCGTCCGCGCTGCTGCGACGTCGTCACACGGCGGCCATCTTGCCACAGGAGACTCGCTCACTCATAATGGTGCATGTTCTGCAAAACAACCTTAACTTGCTCAATTCTCAACAGATTTTCAAACAGTTTGGTTTGTTATGAACGTCAGAGATGTAGTTATGACACTGCATACTTGTGAATAATTATGAACATTGAAAAACGTACTTTTATATGAAAATAACCAGAAACAGATAGCCATGACATGGTATTTATATTAAATCAATGAAGGTTATTTTCATACAAAAGTACGTTTTTCAATGTTCATAATTATTCACAAGTATGCAGTGTCATAACTACATCTCTGACGTTCATAACAAACCAAACTGTTTGAATTGAGCAAGTTAAGGTTGTTTACAGGCACCATTAAACACAATGTTATGAGTGAGCGAGCTCTCCTGTGGCAAGATGGCCGCCATGTGACGACGTCGCTCTGCATTGGCAGCAGCGCGGACGAGTCATCTAGCCTTTATATATGTCTATGATCTTAGTATTCAGCAAACACAGCACAACTTCAGCGGAACTACGACATGACAGAGAAAACATAAGAAAGCAATAAGAGAGTACCTCACCAGTAGTGTCTCCCTGTTGCTTCCACAGGATTAAAGAGGGGAGGTTGCAGCCAGGTGCTGCTGCTCATCAGCCCCCGATACACTGGTAATCCACAGGTGTGCAGACAGTTTGCTCGTCTGTCTGAAGCTTCCAGGTGTGTGTTTACACAATACCAAGAGAGAAAGTCATAAGCAATGGTATTAGAGAAGCAATTGTTACATCTGGAAAGGGTTACAGAATAGATTATGATTCAATATTGTACAGCGAGAGAATGTTTACAGGTGGAAAACATTCATGAGGGTTGCCAATCCTCCCATCAGACTTACTCCTATGGTCAGACCAGGCATGCAAGTGCTACATCTCAGACCCCACGAGCCTCACTGAGCACTTTGCATGTGATTTTCTATGGGATAGCTGAAAGATAAAATTAGCTTTTCTGTTTAAAACAAACAAACACACAACTGAGCTTTGCAAACTTGGACAAAACCAACCACACCATGTTTGCCTCAATGTCCTGTGGGCAGACAAGACCAAAGTGGAGATGTTTGGCCGGTCTGTCGTGCCCTGGGAAAATTACACAGCATTCTGGCAGAAACAGATCATACCCAGCATGACCTGAGCATGAAGTCCTCCGTACACCACAGTACTCTCGAGGCAAACGGGAAGACGTGTGCCAGGAGGGTAAACAGCCAGAAAATGCTTGGTTGGATTTGGGTCGTAAGTCAGGAAAGTCATCCAAAGCAGATCAAATCAAAATAAAAACAGGCTGAAAAATAGAGGAATCTGTGTTTTGGGAGGCCTTGGTCAAAGTCTGGGTGGGACGAACCAGAAGACAGCTGAACATATCGAAACACACGGGTATTTAGTGTTGCCCCTCTCTTTTTTATGTCAATTTGGCTTCATTTTTATTTAATTGGTGATGGCAGGGAGAAAAAAAAAAGGTATTTGTTGTTGGAGACACTGCAAATCAGATGATCCTACTTGTTTTTGTACAGATACAAAAAAAAGAGATTAAAAGAGGGGGTACTGAGGTTTGGGGTCATGAAGATCAGAATTCTTTTTTTTAAAGATTTTTTTGGGCTCTAGTGGCCCTTTATTGGAGATGCAGACTGGAAAGGGGTAGAGAGAGAATGGGGATGACACGCAGCAAAGGTGCGCAGGCCGGGATTCGAACCTGCGACCGCTGCAGGAGGGAGGACTGTAGCCTCAGTATATGAGCTGCTGCTTAACCCACTGCGCCACCGAGCGGCCCGTGAAGATCAGAATTCTTAATTTATTTGATTATTACTGCTTTAAAGCAGTAACAGCAAGCAGAAAATGAAACTGCATGTCCACCCTGACTCCTCTCATCCAAGTGCTACTCTCTCTCTCCCTCCCTCCCACTCGCTTTGCCCTCTCAGCATCCGCAACTGACAGGCTACAGTCATCGAGGTGAACAGCACGGCAGCCATTTTAATACCATCAACTCCCACGTTCTGCCAATTAGAGCTGCTGGCAGCGTCTGATGATGGAGCTATTAAAAGAGACGTTCGAGGACTATCTGACAGATGGATTCATGCCTCCTCTATCTCAATGAAACCCTCCCACTGCTCCGCCCACAGCTGACACGCTTCACCTCTACATATAGCATCAGCCCTATTGGAAATGCAGCAGCTGTGGGGAAAAAAAAGGCGATAACATCTATATATCCAACAGAGCCCACTGTAAGAACAGATGTGAGCCCTCCACATAGAAGTCAAGAGTAATTGATTGCAGCCTTAATCCACCAAATATGCAGAGAGCACATAAGAATTTAAGTTATAGATGATTGGTTAAAAAGTGAGAATATTGGGAGGAAGTGGGGAATAGGAAGAGGCAAATGAAGACAATGGCTCAGGAGGCAGAGGGAGGTTTGTAAGGATGAAACCAGGAGGAAGGTATGGGAGGATGGTCAGTGATGAACCTCATGTAAGGCAGGAGGAGATGAAAGGAGGAGGAGGAGGTCAGAAGAACAGAGGTTATAGGAAGGAGGTGAAAGAAAGAACATAATGGACTAATTATATTTTGCCTTTTTTATGTTTTGGAATATTTTACAACAAAAGACGTGAACATGACATGAACGGAAGTGATTTCCCCTTAATTTTATGTATTGGTGCTCAACCTTTAACAGCAATCATTTCATTTCATTTCATTTTTATTTATTCCGATCATGGAAATATGCAAACAAAAGAAACAAACAAACAAGTAAAATGACAACACAATCAAAAGCATATTCCATAACCAGGAAGGAGCAGGAAGAAGAAAATCTTATTATACCTGCCCCTCCCTCAAAACAAAATTGAACAATAATAACAGATTGTCTAATTACTTAGTTAATATCACAAGGAAAGAAAAACAAAAAAATCAAAGATAGATTGTCTGTCTCCATACGCATATATTATACATTTTGACTATTTCATCCATACATTGCTATTTTTTTCTCTTTAAATTTCTTTTTACACTGAAATATGTTTATACAGAACTTTAAATCATAATGTCATGAATTCTATAACTTAATTCCAACAATTGAAACGCTCCTCTGCTTTAAATTTGTTCGGGCAAATAAATGTTTAAAATCAAATTTTCTACGACTATCTTCATTATTTGAACTGAAAGTAAACATGTATTGTAAGTTTCTGGTAATGCTTTACATTTACAATCATTCATCATCTGCATGAAGTGATCTCTGAGGCTCCCAGACTTCTGCCAGAGGTTCATGCACTTTTTACAGATTTAAGTCTGTCTGTCAACAGCAATTGGCTGCAAATGTATTCCACTCGCACTAAAAACTTTGTTCAGATGTGACCCCTTTTCTGGCTAGCAGTCCATAAAGGTTCACCTGCACCAACACAGTCTGCACAAAGGGAAACCAACGCTCCAAATCCATGCAAACTACAGCAAAAAGAGTAAAAAAAGACCTCATTCTAAATGGTTTAGTATTGTTGTTGGCTTAAAGTAAATAAAGTCAGATTAAGTGACCATGAGGATGTGTCTAACGCCTCTCTGTGTATCCCACAGTGATAAAGATAGACAGCGGTGGCCCCATCACACTGGTTGACAACATATATCCAGTGTAGCGCACATATGGATAGAAATAACGTTTCGTGAAGACTTTGACAGGTTTCTGTGACTGATGGCTCACTGCTCAAGATGTGATTTCTCGCGCAGTAACCTCCACCCATCTGCCTCTGCTGTGGGAAAAAAAAACACTTTGAAATGTCTGCAAATAGCTCTGACCCACCTACACCAGCAGGTGTGGTTGGTATATCAGCACCAGATGGCTAAACACAACTATTTTTGAAAAAAAATAAATGTTGAGAGTGATTTTTCTGCAAATAACACAACCTGTTTACCTCAGTCCTGTTCGTTTACGGAAGATATACACAATTAATCATCAAATATCCATGTTTTCAATTAACTGACTGTAAAACAGATTAATGACCTTTAGTTTGTAGGAATCCAACAACGACCTATGAATAATGTGCTCTGTAAATGTCAGTGACAGAACATCATGATGACTGTGAACATTTATTTTTAAAGTGCTTGTTAGAAAAGAAACAAAAAGATTTCATCCTTAGGGAAGGATGTCTGCTTCTATAAAAAATAAATACAAAAATAAAACATAATATTTAGATCAAAAGAGGTACAGTATATCCTCCCAGGGAAAATCGAAAAGTCAGTTTGTAAGTGTAAAATGTATTTCATGCCAGGTTTCATTGCTCCGACGGGGAATAGGGAAGGTTCGGGGAGTCAAGAAAAATCTTCTATACAATTCAATTTAATTTTATTTATATAGCGTCTAATACAACAAAGTTGTCTCTAGACGCTTTCAGAGATCCAGAACATGAACATGACCCCCGAGCAATTATTACATAATCAATGGCAGGTAAAAACTCCCCTAGTGGGAGAAAAACCTTAAGCCAAACAGTGGCAAGAAAAAACTCCCCTTTAGGAGGGAAGAAACCTGGACCAGGACCAGGCTCATAAAGCCGGGCATACACTGTGCGATATTTTAAATCGTATGAGACTGCCCCATCTCACACTGCACGACTAAATCGCTGAGTTCAAAAGTTCACAGCTCACGATTTATGTTCTCACACTGTACGAGCCGATGCTCGGATGGGTACGCGGCGACCCGCACCATACGTGGAAATGCGGTCTTTTTTGCTATTAAAACATGATTTGTAATGTGAATTTGCAACACTTAAACTGCAAATAATAGTTTTTGACATGGCATCAGAGATTGCGCATGCTCTCTGTGAAAGGATGAGGCAAATCGGGTCGTATCTGCTTCAACTGTGCGATTTCTTCACGAGGAGCGACCAGGATTTCAAACATGCTTGATTTTCTTGCGACCTCACGATTTGTGATCGGGAGCTCGTCGTGAGGTGTTAATCTCTCGTCGTTACCCCACGTACACTGCACGAGGCACGAGCAACGATTGGGTCAAAATCGGGCCCGATCAAAAAAAAGACGCACGACTGGAAAATCGGCTCAAAACGAGCCGATAATCGCACAGTGTATGCCCAGCTTAAGGGGTGACCCTCCTGCCGAGGGCCAGACTGGGGGTCAGAGATGGCAACAGCACAGCAGGCAGGTGGAAGCAGCAACGGGATGACCAGGGGTGGAGACCGCAGGCCAGCACGCAGCTCCCGAAGCTCCGGCCCAATCAGCAAGTCCCAGGTTGGGGTGCAGGGTCGGGGAAAGGTTGAAAAGGGGCAGGGCCCCGTATAAGGTCCGATCCACTAAGGTTCCTTAGAAAATTCTAAAATTACACCTGTTTGTGTTAAACAAACGATGATTTGGTTGTTTGATTCCTGGTTGTTTCAAGAGATCTGGTTGTGAAGCGAAGATTAAATAATACATCTGGTGTCTCCAAAAGAACAACACTAATCATTTTACCACTTCCTTCAAGTCAACAGAAACCTTGTCTTGTGAACTATTCCTCTGAAATGTTTTGGCTCTAACCTGCTGTACAGATTGTGATTATTAAAGGCAATATTTACCCCCCAGGTGACCATGAATGTGAAACAGATTTCAGGGATACTTCATCTTATGTTCTGGTTCCACAGAGAACTGAGATGCAGCATAAACCAGGTGTAATCCACGTCTCTGGCTGAAGATCAGGAGTTCAGCCAGAGACACCGAGCAAAAGAACCCAGGCGGAAAGTGGCCCCTCAAAAGGAAGAGGTGTAATCGGCCCTATTGAAAAGAAAATCAAGCTGTATTTACCGCTTTGTAAAGTCACATAGAAGGAAAAGCTTCTATAGAACGTAAAGAAAAACAAGCAAAGGAAATAAAATAAATGTAACGTCCTAATCAAGGCAAGGCAAGTTTATTTGTATAGCGCAATTCAACACAAGGTAATTCAAAGTGCTTTACATCAACATTAAAAGAAGCAAGATACAATTAAACAGTAAATAACAAATACAATGAAATAAAATGATAGGAAAAAAAGGTAAAATAATGAAAAGCACAAGTTGTTAAAAGTAAGGACAGTAGAATACAGCAGGTATACATCACATTTCTATATGGTCAAAACCTACAAAGACCGGGTCAAATACAATATTACAAAAGTAATCTGTAACAATTCGTGCGGTGAATTAAACCAATTTGACAATTCTTTGTCACAATGCCTGCATTCAGGGATTATCCATAACTTTGCGTGGTTTTCAAAAATCATAAGTATTTAATTTAAGCGTACGCTTAAATAACAAATAAAATGAAATAAAATAAGAAAAGAGGTAAAATAAAAAAAAGCACAAATCAAGGCCTGCAAAATTAACAAAATATTAAAAACACTGACAGAAAAGGGCAGGATTGAGTTATAGGGCTCTAGAGCCAAGGAGATGAAGTCTGACAGAACTGCTGCCCCAGCAGAGTCCTCGAGTGCCAGCAGATAGCTGGGGTGGAAAGTTGTGTGAGTAGGAAATGTGAGGCAGCTGGCTGGGGGTTTAGGAGACGGGGTGAGGGTAAGTGCATGTCACACGTGCAGCTTTGTTCAGCTAACATTGATAAAACCCCACAGCAAAGTCAATTAAATGAAACTTCACCCCGTATGTTCACTGTGAGAGCCGACCAACAGTCAAACTGCTCTGGGAAACATGAAATATCTTAAATATGAAGATTTTGCAAAAGATTTTGTTGCTTCTGTGTCAAGGTTGATTTTAGTTTAATTAAACATCTTCACAACAGCTTCAAGAATCAATCTATTTTGCATTTGGGTGTTTATGTTATTACCAAACTGCCATTATGGAGTTCATTTTTCATCCATCCCATAGTAAAGTAACCTCCAGTAAACAGTTCTGCTGAGAGACAATGAGCTCTCTGTTCTTTTGATTCCTGGTTCTGGGGGAGGAGATGGAGCCTTTAATCAGCCCGGTCCAACACAGAGTACCCATGTCCTCCAATTTCACTACTTTTCATCTCCTGCCTTTGAAATGCAGAACCACACTAATGGCTTTCACTTGTCACAAGATCAATACTTTCCCTGTACATCCTGAGTGAATAACATATTATGAATTTGTTGGACGGGGGGTTCGCTCATGACAGCGCTGTATCTGCCTTTTAAAAGCAAAGCAGCACATCACATCATACACGGCTCCGATGTCCTGTAAGCCTGAGTGACAGAACGCTTCAGGAAAAGGATGGAGGCTTGAACTTTAAACCCTCTACCCAAGTCCTGGAAATTCCCTCCTTCCTCACGTAATCCATAAGCTCACAGCATTAAGAGCAGGGGTATTATTAGCACAGAAGAAGCATGTAAGGGCAGATAAAGCTCGGACCATATGGAAGTTCAGCAGCAGCTGCATGAGGATTTCAAGGCCAGAAAGCAGCCCAGATGTTTGAGAGCGTTCTTTGTGTCGCATTAGTCCAAAAGAAATGGGCTGCATGCAGTTATGAGACTAATGTAAAATATATAGAAATGTAGAAAAAAATACAGAGCAAAACACTAGAAAAAAGACGCTGCTGCCATTAGAGGTTTGATCGAAACAGAGATACTATAAATGACCAGCGCCTGCAGTTTCATAGCATTTGGTTTTATCTTTATCCCTGTAATTTTTCTTCTGGCCTAAATGGTGATAATTCGATCTGGCACATAATTTTGGCTGAAATGTGTGATATTTTCTGTTTATCTAAAAGTAAATGGTAGACTGAAAACCATGCTGAAATTAAATGATTGAATTTCAATTCATCCAAATCTCCATCCATTTTCATCCGCTCGATCCGGGGTCCGGTCGCTGGGGCAGCAGTCCACGCAGAGATACCCAGATTCCCAAAGACTTCCTCCAGCTCTTCTGTGGGGATTGAGAGGCGTTGCCAGGCCAGCCGAGAGACGTATGGTGCTTTTCCACTAGTACCTACTCAGCCCGACTCGATACTTTTTCTGTAACTACTCTGCCGAGGTTATAAGCGGCTGAGTCGGGCTGCATCTGACGTCATCACACTGCAGGCCACCGATTGGTCAGGGGGGCGTGGCCATCAGACGTCTGAGTCAGGAGGCGGAAATCAGCCAAAAAGTGACTCGCGGCTTCTTGTTCATCTTATTCGACAGGCAATGGCAGTGCAAAAGTCTGTTTGGTGATCCAACTCTGAGGTGCAGATGTTCATAAACCTGGTGGCTGAGGATAGAATTAAAAAGGGATCTAGACGAGCGATAAGGAACGACCAGATCTACCAGAAGATCTGTCTCTCCATAGCTGCTCGCCGCTCCCAGCTGACTTTTCAGCAGCGCCGAAAATTTTAAAAAAAGCATAGCCGCTTGAAGCTTCTCTCACTCTCATTTTTAACTTGATATCCAACACAAGCCACAGACCCAGCAGCACATATATCATCTCCTCCAGGTTCTACATCTTTAGTGTTGTCTTCTTCGTTTAGATCACACAACCAAATACGTCACAGCAGCTTCGCTCCAACCTCCTACATCTGATCTGGGTATTGAAAAGAAACAAGGGCAAGGCAAGTCGAGCTGAGTAGGTACTAGTGTAAAAACGGCAATAGTCTCTCCAGTGTGTCCTGGGTCTTCCCCGGGGTCTCCTCCTGGTGGTACATGGCTGGAACACCTCACTAGGGAGGCGTCCAGGGAGCATCCGATACAGATGCCCAAGCCACCTCATCTGATCCTCTTGATGTGAAGGAGCATGGACTCGGCTCTGAGCTCCTCCCGAGTGACTGAGCTTTTCACCTTATGTCTAAGGGGGCGGAAGAAACTCAATTTGGCCGCTCTAATCCGCAATCTTGTCCTCCCGGTCATTACCAAAAGTTCATGATCATAGGTGAGGGTGAGAGCGTAGATTGACCGGTAAATCGAGAGCTTTGCCTTTCGACTCAGCTCCTTTCTACACCACGACGGTCCGGTACAACGACGGCATAACTGGGGACACTGCACCAATGCGTCTGTCAACCTTACGCTCCATCTTTCCCTCACTCGTGAACAAGACCTCAAGATACCTAAACTCCTCGACTTGAGGCGGGACCTTTCCACGTACCCGGAGAGGGCACGCCACTCTTTTCTGGTTGAGAACCATCGTCCCGGATTTGGAGGTGCTGATTCTCAAAAATGACTTGGACTTGGACAAACACGGAGGAAGGAAAACAGTACGGACCAGCCGGGAGCAAGGGAAAGACAAGACAAGATATACACAAGGGATAACGAGACACAGGTGCAGACGATCAGGGCCGATGGGAAACAGGAAGGTCAAACCAGAACTCAAACACAAAGACACGGGCTTCAAAATAAAACAGGAAGTGACAAACCCTGACAGGATATCTTCCTCAATACAATATGTTTGACAAAAAAAAGAAAACTGAAGAATTAAGAAACAGAAAGGTATTGACAAATTATGTGGAATGAAACATCATCTACAAACATTTGAACTCTAAATAAAATGTCATCGCATTGCAAATTTTGATGTATGGAATAGAAGTTTTTTTCTTTTCCCCCTGGAAATCAGTCTTAGCTGTATTAGTGCTGTAAGTTCACCGCACTCTGATCACTTAATAGACTGATCCAGAATGCAGAGAGCGAGGCAGCTGCTTGCTGTTTGTGCGAAGCGTTTTGAGCTACCTAGGAACCAGGCTCTCTGTGAATGTGTTTCATGGTGATGAGATTAAGGCCACGATTACACGTAGCCGGGTATTTACAAAAACGGATATTTTCCCCTCTACGTTTTCAAAAAAATCCTCGTTTACACGGACCCGCATGAAAACGCTCTTAACGTCATGCCAGCCAATCAGAATCCTGGAAAAACATCAACAAATGACACGTGTGTAACTTCCAGTTAAGGCTGATTTATGGTTCCGCGTTACACCAACGCAGAGCCTACGGCGTAGGGTACGCGGCGACGCGCACATACCTTGCGCGTCGCCGCGTACCCTACGCCGTCGATTTAACGCGGAACCATAATTCAGGCTTCATGCTGCTGGCTGACTCGCTCACAGGCTTGAATGAGCAGGAGGCTGGCCGGGGGGGGGGTTACTTTTAAGTGTGACTTTAGAATATTAAACAGGTAAAATACAAGAAAATATTGACGGTGGCCAAACTAATTGTAAACACAGGTCGCACACATGACGCTGGTGAGTTTCTGGTGCATAATGTGACGTTCTGAAGCTTAAATCTCCGTTTTCCTCCGTTTAGACGCAAACGTGAAAACAGAGTTTTTGAAAATCTCCACTTTGGCCGGAGTTTTCAGAAATGATCGTTTTTGGGGGCTTTGAGCTGCGTTTTCGTGTAAACGAACGGCCAAAACGCATGAAAACGCCTCAGTTTTTGCTCCGTGTAAACGGGGCCTAAGAATAAGAAGAAAAGACTAGACTAAAGTCAGTGCTTTTCAGTCAGTTCATCGTCAGTGTCTTCTGTGAGAAATGAAGAAGAAACTTCTTTCCATACTTTTGCAACTTTAAAAGAAATGTTTCATGGACAAAGATGTAAATGATAAAAATTCAAAGACCGGCAAAAGTCCATAAAGCATAATAATATGACCTGTTCATGTTACAAACCACTTTTGCTCTTGCCCCCCCCCCTATAGTTCCCACTATCCTCGCCGTGCTGTGATGTCAGCAATTACCTGGAGTGCATGCTCTCACCAGAAGCAATTTGAATACAGCGTTTCATTGTAAAATCCCAGCAGCAAAGTCCTTGTTAGAAACGCTTCACACCGTCTTTTCACAGAAGATGACCCTCATGTTTGCAGCTCTTTGCGGCACATCAGCTAAATGCCCTTCACGCCCTCAGAAATTAAATCATGTCTGCTTTCAATTGTGCACAGAAAACAACAGCTTCAACACTGTTCCATCACCGGGTCAAAGAAACATTTGTGTCTGCATATGTGACCTTCAGTGCTACTGATGTTTCAATAGAAACACACGTGAACGCGAGCGCTCAAGCATTTGCTTGTGAAGGCAGCTTTACTGTGAAGCGCAGCCTCTCCGGGTTTCTGTCAGCTGCTTTCTTCTGTTTGCTTGACTCGCCCCATTGACTCTCTGTTCTCCACCTCATTCCCTCTCATTACAGTTATGAATATTTTCACATTAGTCGTGGGTGGCTGATAAAATTGCATTGTTTGATGACAAGTTTTTGTTGATGGCGCCAGGTTGGTTTGTTTACCAGATCTGAGCTTGTGGGAGGCTGGCATCTGTTTTCCCCTGAACAGAAAGCAGAGTGTCTGCTTGTTAAAAACAAAACAAAAAATATATAGATACATTTAAAAAAAACAACAGCACAATGGCTTGGATTAGAATACAAAAAGTCACAAAAATAAATATGTGGTTGAAAAAGAAAACACAGAATTAAGTAAAAAGCTGAAGTACAGCGATAAATGTATATGACCCTTTGGCAATAGCAGTTTTTTCATTAATTTGACATATAATGTAATTTTGTTTTAATCAAAGTCACAATAATAGACAATCACAATGTAATTAAGGTGGTAACACACACACACAGAATTATAATTTATCATGTCATTACTGAACTCACCAATTAAACATTCACAGTGCTGAAGGAGAAAGTAAGTTCATAAAAGCTAATTAGTAGTTGGTACGCCTGGAGTCTAATTTATGAAATGAATTTGGAGGCGTGGTTAAAATTGTTTTTGTTGATGAAAAGAACATTAATTTGCTGCTTAAAACTCATGTAAAAAGTTAATCAAGCTGTTACTAAAATTCCTGTTCAGCAAATCTTTACATTAAACTCCATCCACGTTGCTTTTTTGGACAATACGAGTGTATCCACTCCTAACACTCCGTGTGGCTCTTGAGTAGCCCGTGAAGTGAAGTTTCACTTCCTGGACTCGATCATCACCCATGGACCTCAGGTGAGGGCACCTTTCCAAGGACAAGGCTGATTCACTTGTACACTGACATCTTCAAGTCCATCCTCACCACCTCCATCAGTGTTTGGTATGTTTCTGCCAAGACAGAGCACCATCTACTCAGCAGAGAACATGATGGGTGTCCAGTATTATTATTGTATTAGTTCTTTTAATTAACTTGCCCCCCACCATTATTTTTCTTATTTAATACAATATAAGGTGCCTTGTGTCTAGGGTTGCCAACCGTCCCTTGAAAAATGGAAACGTCCCATATTTATAAACTAAAGCACGCGTTTGAGTTGAAAAAGGGACGCACTTTGTCCTGTATTACTGTGAGAGTCAAAAAATAGTCAAATGCCAAAAATGCCAATGAAAAATGGCATTGAGCTGTTGAATTCACAAGTTTATTTTTTTCTGTTTTACTACAACTGTAGCTATGGCCTTTGAGGTTTGAAGTTTTCTACAGACTTTCTGTTTGCACTTTTTTTATTGCACAAAAAATGTGCACTATTACAGAATGGATGTTCTGCTTTCTTTCTATTGTTTTATATTGTATTAAATTGAATTGCTGGATAATAATTTTTTTTCCATGTGTTCATGGCATTCAAAATTATGCATCTAATTCAATTCAGGTTCAAGTCAAATAGTGAAAAAAACCGTTTCACTCACAAAAAAAAGCGGCAAAAAAATTCACCACGCCAGGAAAGTTGAGGGCAATCAGGTTGAGGTGTCCCTTATATTTTCAGGGAGTTGGCAACCCTACTTGTGTCACTTCTAAAAACAGGGAAACTAACCTGCTTCACCTGTAAGTAACGGTAGGGCAATACCCACTTCGCCAGTAGGGGTCAGTATAGGCTTTTGAACGTGAATGACGACGCTGTAATCCTGACGTACAAGAAAGGAAACTCCGTTGTAAAACGTGGTACAGTCAAGATAACAGCACGGAGAGCCCAACTCATCCAAACTGTCTTTTTGTTATATTTGCAGGTGAGAAAAGTGCACAAGAGCCCTATACATTTATGTTTAGCTTATTTCTCATTTTTCAGGCCATTTCTCATGCCATGTTTCTGGGCGAGGCCAACTGCTGCTAGTCTTAGCTGCTAATTTAGCAGCTAAGTGGGTGGAAACCATGGGTGGAAACAAATGTAAATGGCGTCACACTGTAATGTACGACGGAGTATTAGGGCCAAACTAAGACAAAAAAAATGGAAATTACGAGAAAGTCATAATAATTTGAGAATAAAGTCGTAAAATTACGAGAATAAAGTCATAATACGAGAATAAAGTCCTAATATTACGAGAATAAAGTAATATTAAATATATTATAAATATATAAATATAACTTCACAAAATGCTCATTATTCCTCATTTTTACACAGGGAGAATACTGCTCTTCCTGTTAGAGTTCTCAAATTATATTCTCATAATATTACGACTTTATTCTCATAAATTACGACTTTATTCTCGTAATGTTACGACTTTATTCTCGTAATATTACGACTATTCATAATATTACGACTTTATTCTCATAATATTACGACTTTATTCTATTACGACTTTATTCTCGCAACATTATGACTTTATTCTCGTAATTTTACGACTTTATTCTCATTATATTATGACTTTATTTTCGTAATTTCCATTTCTTTTGTCTTAGTTTGGCCGTAATACTCCGTCGTAGTAATGTCAGTGACCTTACCATACTGTTTTATTGCTCTCATGCATATCAATATTGTGTTCAGAGGTTTATAAATGTGAAGCAGCCACTATAAGCAGTTTATAAGTTGTGTTATATAGAAATAGGTTGTGTTATATAGAAAGTAAGGTGCTCAAACAGCAAATATGAGCAGTTTATTTGGTACATATATACATATTTGGTTCAGTGGCGATTACAACATTTAAACAGTTAATATAAGCAGTTTATGTAGGATGTGGTGCTTATAAATTAAGTGTCCAACCGCAGATAGTGAGTGGATGATAAAAGAAGCTAACATATGGAGTCTGTTAGTGAGTAAGCTACACAATGTTATGTTTTGTATTCAGTATTCATTTGATTTAGTAGTCAGTAATAGTTGCACTGTCTTATTATGTTATTTTTGGCTGTTATACTGGCGTACAAGAAAGGAAACTCCGTTGTAAAACGTGGTACAGTCAAGATAACTGCACAGAGAGCCTATATTCATCCAAAACTGTCTTTTTGTTATATTTGCAGATTTGCAGTATTCTTCTGTGCAATAAAGTCAACAGCACCTGGACATCCACTGTCATCATTGTGCATGTGTAACATGGGCTTCAACCTCCCACCTCTGAAAACCCTGAATGAATAAGCCTCCACCAGCGGCGGTATTCATTCCCCCACTACATCACGTAAGTTAATGTTTAGGTGCAGAGCAGGCAGGTGTGTTTTACAAGCTGCAAACTTTTATCTGAAGATAACATAATGATCACTGTTGAGATTCTGCATGAGCCTTTTTATGTAGCTGTAATAATGACCGTGGTACTAACTCCTGTCAAAACCTCTCCCTGCTCTGGATGGACTTTTTTATTGTCCATCCACTATGTTGCTGTACGTGTGTGTGTGTGTGTGTGTGTGTGTGTGTGTGTGTATATATTTGTATTTTTATTATTAATTTTATTGTTGTGTGTGTGTGTGTGTGTGTGTGTGTGTGTGCAGTATACTGTATATCTACACAAATGCATACGTGTGTATCTATATATTTATTTAAATATTTTATATTTTCAACCCTGTACTTCTATTTTGGTGTATGCTGCTGTGATACTGGAATTTCCCCCTGGGGATCAATAAAGTATTCCTTTATCTTCAAAGCCAGCAGAGGATAAATACATAACAGTCAGGGAAAATGGGAGCCTTTGCATTTTGTCATTAATGCCCAGAACCGTATGGAAAACAGACACAGTTGCATGTTCCTGAGAAGACACTGAAATCTCAAAGGCCTTGCCAGAATCAATGGGGGACGTTTTGTCATGGAAGACATCTGACATAAAACGTATGCCGATGATCAGCTGTGTCAAACCCTACGTAAATTAAGAAAAACAAAAAGGAAGTTGTCTTGCTTTTGCTTTATGTAGTAATTAACAATTATAACGTCTTGGAAGTCAAACAAAAACATTCACATATTGTCAATCATTTCTTTAATAATCCGGGAACTCAGGCTGTAATGATTAGATAGATAGATTTTATTGATCCCAACAGGGAAAGTATGGTGTAAAAAAGATACTGGATATATAACTAGAGCTGGAGATATCCATCTGTTCTTTAACTTGTTTGTATTTTTGTTGTTTGTTTTGTTTTCAATCTTCTGTGTTGTTTTTCCCCATAAACATTGTGCTGTCAGGCTGATGAAGATTGGTTCAAAGCAACTTGAACATCTATGGAAATATCTGCTAATTGCTGCTTTATTGGGAACAACTAAGATAAAGATAAGTAAAGGATTAATTCAGTAATTAATTCCATTATAAATATCAATAGTTTCCTACACGTCCATCTTCAGCTTCTCAAGTAAATCCAACAGGTGGCTTGACACTCAAGTGTCACCAGTGTTTTTCTCTTCACAGCAGATGTTGACAATAATAGAGTAAAGAATGGTGGAGGCATCTGTCACGTGACCCAGAGGTTTTGTGAAGAGTATTACACAGGCGACTCCATGTTGCAGGCGAAGCTGGCAGGTTCAGGTTCAGGTTGCTTTATTTATACCCGTAGATAGATTTGCTTTGTGTTCTTAAGATGACAAGTCCCATTCACAGACATCCATACAGCTAAAACGAACACAAAGATATAACAATAAAATCAAGTAAATCAGCCACTCAGGTGCGCAATAAAAGCAATCAAAATCAATGAAGTGCTCCAGTCCTAATCCGATTTACTCCTATGGAAGTTAATAGAATACTATAAATAAAGGAGGCTAACCAATGGAAACAATAAAATCTATTTGAAATACCAATTTAAATAAAATAAGGAGCTCATAAATAAATAGATGTGCTGATGTTGCAGCTTGTTCATCAGTGTGATAGCAGCAGGAACACAACTGTCTTTTAAAATGCTCTGGCGTCGGCTGTAAGTGTCTGGTGTTCAGGGAGTCTGTGCTGAAACTGACCAATGCGTTTACTCGACCGGTTCACTGCTTTATTTAGGGAGTTCTTATTTTAGACAGGAATACTCCCAAACCATGAGACCAAAGAAAAAGATAACACAGATTCAGTAAAAACACAGTAAAACAGTGTCATGATGGTTTGGTCAATGTTAAACAGAGATCATTTTATTAGAGAGTGTTGATGTTGTTGCCCCTTTATACACACAGCTACACAGTTCTCCTCAATGGTTTTCATGTATTTCTATGATTCAACACATTGCAATGGTTGCCCCTTAACACATGTGACATTGTGTGCGTGAGCTGTTTTACTAAAACTGATGACCATATCTTTTGTTGTTACATTCAGGTGCAGATATAACTCCTCACACCGCTTACCAGTCTAACAATATACTAAACAATAACAGAATCATCAGCATACTTGAAATTGGTCCTATTTTCATATCATCTTTGCCACAACATGCCTGCGTTATGTCCAATTTAGCTGTGGCTACCAGAAATGTATAAAATTACAATTATTACTATAGATATGTAGATCTAGGACCCCTAGAACCACATGTCAAAGATACTGCCAAAAACCTTGGTGTCATTTTGGACTCTAACTTTAAAATGGAGAAACAAATTAATGCAGTTGTAAAATCTATTTTTTTCCAGTTGAGGCTTTTGTCCAATCTTATCCTTTGAAAACTTTGAGAAAGTTGTACGCCTTCGTTTTTTCCTGCCTAGACTACTGTAATGCACTGTACGCAGGCGTAGCTGTTCCTCCCTGTCCCGTCTGCAGCTGGTTCAAAATGTTGCAGCTCGCCTCCTCACCAGAATCAGAACCAGAACGTGAAGGCGGGACCATGTTACACCTGTGCTCGCAGCTCTTCATTGGCTCCCCGTCTGTTATACGATCAATTTTTAAATTCTTTTATTAGGGCCCGAGCACTTACAGTGCGAAGGCCCTATTGTATCTGTAGGAGATGTCGTTTTTATTTTCCTCGTTTTTATTTTTCTTCCAACGAAATGATGCCTTTTTGCCCCCCTAAACGTGCCCCAAAAGTCACCAAATTTTGAACGCAAGCCAGGACTGGTGAAAAATGTGATATTTAATGGTTTGCATTAATGGGCGTGGCAAAATGGCTCAACAGCGCCCCCTAGAAAACTTTGTGCCTCAAGCCACACAATAAGGTTTGACGTACATGTACGGAAATCGGTACACACCTGTATCATGTCGCAACTTAAAGAAAAGTCTCTTGGCTCCATGGCCGAAACCGAACAGGAAGTCGGCCATTTTGAATTAATCGTGTAATTTTGCCGCAATTTATGCCATTTCCTCGGCCGCTTCTTTGCCCGAACTGTAACGTGCACCCAGGTGTGTTATACATCAAAATGTGCGTCTTCATCCTGCAACGACGCACGTTACTTTTCTCAGTCAAAAGCGTTACCGTGGCGATGATAGACGCCAAAAAGCGCGCCCCCCTTCATCTGATTGGTCCATATTTGATAGTTCCTACTTTCTGCCATAACTTTTGAATGGTTTGACATAGATAGTCTTGGGTGGTGTCATCGGACATGGTTTTGAGTCCTTGACCTTTATTGGTGAAAATTGTATGCGTGAAGGCCCGTTCATCGCTGCTTGCAGCTTTAATTTGTTTTGAACTCTTTACATGGTTTTGCACCTTCTTACATCGCAGGTCTTTTAAGTGTCCATAGAGCTTCTAGGGCTCTTAGGTCAGCTCACCAACTATTAGTTCCCCCCTCCAGGCTAAAGAGCAGGGGGGACCGGGCCTCTGCGGTACCGGTCTTGGCTCTGGACCGAGCTGCCGCTGCACATACGCCTGGCTCCTTCTATGGCTGTTTTTAAATTTCATCCTAAAACTCATTTTTACTCACTAGCCTTTAACTCGCCATGATTGTTTTATTTTATTTATGTGTTGTATGGCTGAGCCAACTGTCAATCAAAAGGTTGCCCCTCATTAGAAATAAATGTATTGCCTCATATAAATTCACCTGTCGTGGTACAAAATATCCCCCCCCCTCAGAGTTCTCATGGATGTGAAATCAAAGAATAGAGACCAAAACTGTTATTTGAACCAGGCTGTAAATATGATTCTGTTTTCTCCTTTAAATTTTGACATTTTAACATGGTATTCAGTAGAGATATGACTTGCTTTTGTAGTTAAATACTCACAGGTCCAACCTCCTTCTTGGTCTGTTATGCTTTGAATTTCTATGCTTTGTAGTACATGGTAGGATCCTCCGGGACTCTCCATGCCGCTATGACGTAGCGCACCCTGTCCCTGTTTGCCAGTTGTGAAAAAGAGGAAAGATGACAACAGGAAAGGAAAGGAAGAATACACAAATTAGAAGAATGGGATAAATATTCCACGATACCTAATCAAGACCAAGTGGACGCCACATCCTACTCAGCAGCTTTGGCCCCAATCAGGTGGCAAAACACTTCTTGTGGTTAATGGTGATGTCCTCACCGCCTCCAGCCTCCAAAGTTGAATGAAATTAAAATACGGAGGCTACTTGGATCTGATTCTGTGATGTCACAGACTTCTGCAAAAATGAACAGCTAACTGGAAAACAGATGTTTAGACTCAGCCTTCCCTTAAATGAACTTACATGTTGGGTTATGTACATTTTGGATTTGCAATCACTTCAGACAAAAATGATCTGAAGAACAAAATAAAATCATATTCTCTTATTAGGACAATAATAATTACCTGCTGCGGAGTAGAATATTGCAGTGGGGCATGATGACATACCTTCGCAAGAACTGAACCTTCAAGACACTTGCAGCACGGAGTTGAGCTTGAAGTGACATTGCACAGCAACAAATCCAACTCTGTAACACCGGCTTCTGTTCAGATGCACAAACACACAGCAGATTCTGGATTCAAGTATGTGTGCAGCATCAAAGATCCTGCCAGTCCGTCTTTTTCTTCCTTTTCATCTCCTCCTTCCTCTCCGGTGATGAATGGTTCTGCTGTGTCTTAGTGTAAGCACTATCTCAGAAAGCTCTGACCCAGTTATTTTAATTGCTTATTCTCACTTATGGTGGGTCTATATGATAAACAGCAGTTGTTTTTCCTGCCGAAAGGACTATTTTTGAGCTCTGCACATCACAGCAGGCTGCTGAATGTGTGCGACTGTGTGCGTGCATGTGTGTGTCTGTGTGTGTGTGTGCGTATGTATTTGCATTGCAGCAGGAAATATAGTTCCCTATAATGAGGAGGCTTTTTTATGCTTAATTTGTGTCTGAGTGCTCGGTAATGAAGTGTTAAAATGTACGAATGTCTTTATTCCTAAAGAGCAAATGAGGAAAAGTGCGGGTGAAGTGACAGGATATCATCCTCATCCTCACCATCATCATCCTCATCATCAACCTCATCATCCTCATCATTATCATCATCCTCATCATCCTCATCATTATCATCATCCTCATCAACAACTCACACAAATATATTAATGGAAAGAAAGTTAGTGTTTCTGATGCCTGACTGATCTGATTAGTGTTTTAATGAAGGAGATAAGTGGGAAACATTATTCTTGAATAGTCTTTTTACAGTTGGTGATGCAAAGGTGATCTGTCAAGCTTAGTCCTGCCTTTCACCCGAAGAGAACTGGGACAGACCCCTGTGTCCCAAAGCAGGAATAAGCAGCTATGGCTGGATGGATGGATGGATGGATGGATGGATGGATGGATGGATGGATGGATGGAAGGACGGACGGACGGACGGACGGACGGACGGACGGACGGACGGACGGACGGACGGATGTATGTTATTTGCAGCACCCTCTTGTAATCCTGTGATTTGTTATGGAGGGCTAAAAAAAACAACCTCGCAGTCATTGAGTCGACAGTAGACTCCAGTGGAAAATCTGAGTTCATCTGTTACGAAACAAAAAAATGACCCCGAACATTCCAGTAAAACACATCATAATAACTGAAAATTAAAGAATCATGGTTTTGAAATGGTCTTGAAGGCCTGGGCATAAGTGATCCCCCAAAAACATCAATAAACTGATGAGTTTTGGGCCAAAATGTCAAATGTAGGAGATGGGTAAAGACTAGGGATGTCCCGATCAGGTTTTTTTGCCCCCGAGTCCGAGTCCGAGTCCTTTGATTTTGAGGACTTGCCGATACCGAGTCCCGATCCGATACTTTTATAAAACAATAAAAAATGAAGAAGAGAAAAGAAAATTATGCAGGATGACCCTTTTATTATATTTTAACATGTGTACTGTAAACTGAGCACATAGGAGGTAGGCAGCTTGAACATTCTTAAGTCAGTATAAAAAAAAATTCTTTTCTTTTTCTTTTTTTTTTTTTTTTTTTTTAGCATAGGGCTGCTTCAGCTTCAAAACAAACAGGCGTGCTCTGCGCGCATGCGGTGTATGGCTTCCGCTCCGAGCCCACTACTCCACGTGTGCGTTGATTTATGGTCCCGCGTCACACCAACGCAGAGCCTTCCGCAGCTCCGCTTCAGTCCTGGGGCCACATCTATAAAGCTTGCTTGCGCAGAAAAAGCGCCTGAAAGTTGCGGAAGCCACCATCTACGCAAAGCGTCGGATCTAAAAAGAAAAAACTAACCGATGGCTGCCGCTCCAAGGGTCCAGGGTCTGGCGTAGGGTGCGCGTCGCCGCGAACCCTACGCTGTAGACTCTGCGTCGGTGCGACGCGGAACCATAAATCAACGCACACGTGGATGTCGGCGCCAGTGAGTATTTTCACCGGACATTTTGACCGGAGAGATTATAAAATACCGGACTTCGGCATATTTTACCGGACAAAGTCCGGCAATTACCGGACAACGGAAACCCTGATATATATATATCCGATTCCTGATCGGCTCATAACGTCCGAGTCCGGATCGAGTCTGCAATCACGTGATCGGCCCCGATTTCCGATCACGTGATCGGATCGGGACAACTCTAGTAAAGACATAAAGGAACTGATTCTTTCACAGGGGTACTTTGTATTTACTATTTGGATGCATTTCTGTTACATAAATAATGGCATGGTTATACATATGATTAGTTGTGTGTTTGAGGTTGTATTCGTCCAATAAGTGATCCAATGAATTTCTTAAAATCATAACTTTTGCACATGACTGTATTTTTTAAATTTGTTTGACCTTTTTATCTTATCAGTATTCTCAAAATGGCTTTGTTGAATAAGATGTGGCTTAAGTGACAGCACATTTTATCCTTTGGGAATCACAAAAGAACTGACACAAAACTGCAGGAGGGTGAAGGCAAATGCTCAACATGATTTCATTGTAATGAGTGCACAATTTTCTGGAAAAAGAACAAATTATGAAAAAAAAAAATGAAATGCCTGCTCTCCTTATTTTATGAAACACATAATTTAGATTGCAAATCATTTGGTACTGACTAATGTCTGTAATTTCCAGGCTTATCTGCATCTTTCTGAGCAGATGGAGCTGCCCACATGAGGTTTCTCTTATTTGCTTTGTATGAAAACTACAAATCACGCAGTTCTGAGAGCGACAGGCCACAGCTTGACTTTTTTTTAACGGACATTTCAAGAAGAATTGGATGCACCATCTTCATACGACACACAGGTACAAACTAATCAAACGCAGCTTTGAAAACCTGGAGGCTGAGTGGTGAGCAAACTCCAGCAAGAACATGGTGAAGAAGCATCCATATGCAGGACTCGTGGTTTCTGTAATTTATATATATATATATACCATCGCCGCGGCCCTGGTGGGTTGAATTTAAAAAAACATTTGATCAAGTTAACTTTTCGAGTAACAAACTTCACTTAATTTTGGAACACCTGTGGTTGTCGATGGTAACAGCGAACGCATCTGAATTATCCTGAATTATCCAGGTCCAGCACTTTTGCTTAAAGCTGTGTCCTTCAGAAGCTACACTCAGAAATACAGCACAGGATGAACTAAGACCTGGCCACATATGCCAAAAGGCCAACAATAAACCTTAAAGCCACAGGTGCAAAACCTACATTAATTGATAAAACTGATTTGAGTTGCATTATGGGTTCTTACATTTAATCCTTTGATTTGTATTTTCTTTTTCTTCTTCATAAATTACCTTAAAAGTCCTGAACAGCACTGCAGAGGCTCTTGGACACTTTATGATCATTAATTCTGCTTAAATACTATTCTTTTACACTTGCCATTTCAGGAATTAATTTTTGAGTAACCATGAGTAACATGATGGCTTCGGGTTAAGTCTTCAACGAATATGGGGGGGTGTTACAGCTTTTGGCCAACGGATGCTGCAGTTGGATTTCTATTTTGTTTGTTTTTTGCCCTGAACAAAATTGACATTTTGGGTTTGGAAATATCGAAATAAAAATGGTTCTTTTTGTAACAGAGGACGAAAATCTTAGAAGTGCAACATTATGCTTGGACTATGAGTTTATGATATCTACCCTGACGACAACAAACAGATCTGAGGCCAAAGAAATCTCGTCCACGCAACTCTCGCAGTAGATTCAGCTGCCTTCAAAGACAAGAACAAGGAAAACACATCCAGGAAACCCCCCTGGTTTAAATCTGGGGATGATAACAGAATGAACGAGCTCAAGATCAATCACTTTCTCTTCAACAGCATTTTCTTTTGACTGAGCTGTTTTGACTAAAGAAGTAACTCAAAATACAACAAATTTCATAAATACCCCCACGGACTCTTCATCTACATTTTAAAACCCATAATTAAGGATTTATGGTGTGAAAATTACAGTGAATTTGATTTAATAGTATTCTATAATCACAGCTTAATTTCTGTTCAGAACAAATAAAATCACATCATCAAGGGAAATAAACAATCACCATGACCCTGAATTTATTTGCAAATGTGAGATGAATAATCAATTCAAGCGAATAAATCCCAGAAAACATATTGTGTGAATGATATTATCATTTATCCTCATAAAACACGTGAAAAAAATCTATACAGATTTCCAAAATAATGATTAGCTCTTTAAAAACTCCACAGGAGATTCTAATAAATTAGATCTTGGCAGAATCCCAGTTAGTCTTCCAGCTAAGTTTCTTGAGGAAAACAAAAGAAAAAAAATACAAGACTGTGAGTTATCAGAATCTGATGAGGTGTTGTTGAAATCGGCATAAGTATCAATCAGTTCTGGATCTGAATGGTTTTTAACTGAATACTGGGCTAATTTCTCCTTATAAACAAAGAATAGGGTTAATATGGGAGTGTTTAAAATTTTGCAACGTCTTGTCACAGTCGACATGTTGGATGATATATTTATAGGAAAAACCCAACAACATGGTGGGTATTGAACATATTGTACATTATCTGTCCAATCTTTGATTTTGTATAACCAGACAATTAGAAAAATTCAAGTTCCAAAATAACTTTTTTAAGAAAAACTAAGCTGAAATGGAAACCGGCATACATTTCATGAATCATCAGCGTTCGGATCATCCTGAAGCATAACCTTAACAGGAATGCTGAACTGATGCTTCTCTTTATGAAACTAACAAGCAAATAAAACTTTAGTTGTTTGACAGAGGACCTCACATGTGCTTCTCCAACACTTTGGTATCCAGAGGAGTTCATAGTTAAGCTGCTCTTTGGCTGCAGAACAACCTCATCTAATGACCTCCACTGCCCTGCCTGACACTGATGGGTTTGCTTCTCTGCCAGATGTGGAGCTGTGCACGACGCTCCAACACCCCTCTTCAGTCAGCCTAAAGGACATTGTTTTAGAGGTTTTTCTACTATTTTAGTTTTTTTTACAATTTCCGAGCATTGGATGTTGTGAACTTGCAGGGTCCAATTCTAGGAAGACAGACACATCTAAATGATCCAGACCAACAAGCTGCCAACATTTCAAAATAAGGTTACTTATGGTCAATAAATCGAGTGCATTTTATCAGCAGCTGCTACTCACAATCTTAATACCTACAGTATGGAAGCAGTAATGCTGCATTTAGTCTACACACCGAGTCTGCATTCGGGCTTTGTGTTTGTTCGTTAAACATCAACACCAATATGTCACAGGGCAGTTGTTCTTCATCTTAGGTTGTATTCATTTATTTTTATTTCCTTTCCAGTTAGGTCCACTTCTGCACAGCTGAGAGTGTGGACCTTCCTGTTCACACGACTGAAAGGGAAAGCTGCACAAATTAAAACACAAATCAGGGAAACAAATGCTCAAAGTGCACATTAAAGGCTAAAGATATCAGTCTTGCACGGTGAAAACGAATATTTCCATTTACTTTAACGTGGCCAATGAGTAGACTGCATTTGGTCTTTGTGGTGTTTTACTGTTTCCGAAGCTCTCATCTGCTCTCCTGCTTAAATCTCTTCAGATCCGAGGAGCACTTAGACCCTCCATCAAAGGATCTGTGTTGGACAGATAACTGTAATTCTCCCCACTTTAGACTGTGTTTACTGACCTCACATGAAAGAGGATTTGCCCTGTGCATTGTGGGAGATTTGCATCCCCTCTACTTTAGTGTACTTAGGAAGACAGATTTGCAGTGTCATGTGTTTTTCTGCACAAAAAGTAGGTGTAATTGTGCAGGCAGCAGTGTGAGTGAAGTTGAGTGGTTGTGACAGGCCTAACTAACCTCCCTTCTCTGCATGTGAATGTTTAACTACAATTATTATGTGATGCTGGGGTGTTGTGTAAATCTCAACAGAATACAATGATTTGCAAATCTCATAAACCCATATTTTATTCCAAATAAAACATAAACAACATATCACATGTTGAAACTGAGACATTTTGCCATTTCATGAAAAATATTAGCTAATTTTGGATTTAATGGCAGCAAAACATCTCAAATGTTGGAACAGGGGAAATAAAGTTGGACAAGTAATTGGAAGAAATTAGAAACAACTGGCAGAGCATTCGACAACTAATTAGGCTAAAGGGGAAACGTGTCAGTGAAATGACCGGGAATAAAAAGAAGCATTTCAGAAAGGCAGAGCCTCTCAGACGTAAAGATGGGCACGCTGCTTTGTAAAAAAACCTGTTAAACCATTTCAGGAAAATATTCCTTAATTGTGAAGACTTTGAAGACCCCACCATCGACTAGGCAAAATCACAAGATTCAGAGAATGAGAAGGAAGGCTCTTGTGATCCTCGGGTCCTCAGCTTTTGGCACCGCAGGAATACTGGAGAAACACTGCCGTCTTCTCTGGGTCAAAGCTCATTTAAATAGTTCCTAAGCAAAGTGTAAAAACACTGGTCTGTGGTCAGATGAACAAAAATGTGAAAATAATTTTGGAAACAAAAGACACGGGGCCCTGCGGAGCACAGGAGAGAGGGAGACGGACCACCCAGTTTATTATCAGTGCAGCTCAGCATTTTCTCCTGAAATTTAGCAACTGGTTTCCTCTCGTTGAAAATTAGGAGAGATGTATTAAAAAGAGTTGTATTAAAAAAAGAGGACAGGACTGAGTGTGGTGCCAGAACACAGCGACCCAAATGGTTCATCTTCGGGGCAGATTATTGTCAACTCTGTGTTTGTCAGTTAGATTTAGATATTTTCTGAATATAGATGGACAATTCAAGTTAATTCAATTCAAAATGCTTAAATAAGTTGTGAAGAGAAATTCATCGAGTCTCTGAATGATGGGACAAGAAAAAAAAAAATCAACACACTTAAAACTAAATAGAAAGTGTTGGAACCTGATCCAAATAGTGGATACAGTGGTAAGAAAAAACATGTTAAGCCCTAAAATTTACTTTTTTCTGTCCATTACATCGGAGTCCACATTTTTTTTCTATTTTTTGAGCATTGAATGTTGTTTCTTGGTTTTACTTTTGTTATCATCCCCAGACATTCAGCAGAAATCAAAGAATACATTTATCTTTTCCAGTTCCCTCCATCAGGGGAAAGACAAGGTATCTGAACTTATGTCATAATTAAGAGATAAGGTTTTCATTTTTGTTTATGGGTTGAAATTGATCAGACACATGAAAAAAAACCTCCTCCTAAAACAACAAAAAAGATGGTAAAATGTACTTCTTCTATAGAGAAAGGGAGATAATGTATTTAATAAAATATAAGCTGTGTTAAGAGTGAGGTTTGAATAGTTCTTGTCAAATCTACAATATTTGATAGATCATTTGATCTCTAGCTGCTTCAACTGGCTTTAAGGATGATTCACTGAAAGAAAGAAAAAAAACTGCAGATACAAATGTCTCAAATGAGCTTTGTTTGAAGCACGTCTGGCCTCACACCAAGAAAAAAAGGTTGAGATGTATTTGTGAGAGTTGACCTACTCTTCCTCTGCTTTCTGAAAGGCCAGGCCGCGGTTCAAACCTCCGGTTAGGATGCCTCCTGGCCAAGTCCCTGGTGAACCATTTCACACATGAGGAAGCTCCAGGGCAAACGCAGGACACACTTGAGATACAGCAGGAGTCTTTGACTTGCTGCAGAGCCAACATGAAGTCATGCATACTGATCTGGAAGCAACATATACTGCTTAGGAATCAAGTCTGAGATGTACGAAGTTGTAAGATCAACTGCGAAGGCTGGGAACTGCCTTTGAGACAAAGCACTGTTTGGTCGATTATGAATCACCGTGGTTGTGTTCAAAGATTAACTTTTCATCAGATCTTCTCATCTTAAAGTGGGTTTCCATAACTGTACGTCTACGGGAGTTTTGTGGCTTTTGAATGTTGCTGCGTAAATCCACAACCAGAAATGGCCTCATCTGAATTTCTGGAGCTTTGGTTTGGTGTTGAGATGATGAGATGATCTCCGGTCTTTTTGATGTCCCTTTTTCCTGTCAAACACCTGTCAAATATGGATAACTTCAAGGAATCAAATGCTAGATTTTCCATATTTATCATTGCAATTATGTTTCAAAATAATTCAAATATTTAAGCGCCCATCAATCAATTGCTTTACAGCAAGTTATAGATAAAAGCAGGATAAATAATAACAATCAAAAACAATAAAACAATAAAATACAACCAAATCTTAGAAGATAAAAGTGTGATCACATTATCCATCCATCCATCTTCTTCCGCTTATCCGTTCCCGGGTCGCGGGGTAGCAGTATCAACAGTGATGCCCAGACTTATTTCACCCCAGACACTTACTCCAGCTCTTCCGAGGGGAGTCCGAGGCGTTCCCAGGCCAGCCGAGAGACATAGTCTCTCCAGCATGTCCGGGGTCTCCTCCCGGTGGGACATGCCTGGACACCTCCCTAGGGAGGAGGGACATGCCTGGAACACCTCCCTAGGGAGGCGTCCAGGAGGATCCGGTACAGATGCCCAAGCCACCTCAGCTGACTCCTCTCAATGTGGAGGAGCAGCGGCTCGACTCCGAGCTCCTCCCGGGTGACCGAACTCCTCACCCTATCTCTAAGGGGGCGTCCAGCCACCCTGCGGAGGAAACTCATCTCGGCCGCTTGTATCCGCGATCTCGTCCTTTCAGTCACTACCCCAAAGTTCATGACCATAGGTGAGGGTAGGTGCGTAGATTGACCGGTAAATCGAGAGCTTCGCCTTTCGACTCAGCTCCTTCTTCACCACGACGGTCCGGTACATCGACCACATAACTGCGGACGCTGCACCGATCCGTCTGTCAATCTCCCGCTCCATCGTTCCCTCACTCGTGAACAAGATCCCGAAATACTTGAACTCCTCCACCTGAGGCAGGACTTCTCCACCCACCCGGAGAAGGCACGCTACCCTTTCCCGGTGGAGAACCATGGCCTCGGTTTTGGAGGTGCTGATTCTCATCCCTGCCGCATCGCACTCGGCCTCAAACTGCCCCAGCACATGCTGAAGGTCCCGGTCCGATGAAGTCAACAGGACAACGTCATCCGCAAAAAGCAGGGACGAAATCCTGTGGTTCCCAAACTGGATCCCCTCCGGCCCCTGGCTGCGCCTAGAAATCCTGTCCATAAAAATTATGAACAGGACCGGTGACAAAGGGCAGCCCTGCTGGAGTCCAACATGCACCGGGAACACTACTCATCAATCATCACACTACTGGGTGTTAAAAGCCATCTTAAATAGGTGGGTTTTTAGCCTAGATTTAAAAATGCCAAGGTCAGATATAAGCCGCATCTCGGTGGTCAGCTTATTCCAGAGCCCCAATTTTGCAAGAAAAGTTAATAAATGACTACATTTTCAGTCTGTCTCTTCTTTTTTGACATCTTGCAACAAGTCGATGTGCGTGTTTGACACTTCTGAATTAGAGAGAGAAAAAAAACCCTTTCGTAAAGAAACAATAGTAGGAACGATGAATAACCGCATTATTCCGACATTAGGTCTAATGTTTTCCATAGTCCTTCCCATTTTCTTCTTTTGTTAGTAAAAAAATGGATTAGAGATATAAAATAAACTGTATTATACATGATGATACATAATAAAAGCTTGGGATGCACGTCAGGCTACCAGCCAGCCTGTGTCATTAAAATGAAATGGATTCAATGCAGAATCATAAACTACTTATACTTACATTTTACTCAACTTTACCAATTTGCTGGACAAAGGATGTAATGAAACAGCTGTAGCGACTTCTCAAACTGGTTGAAAGGAAATGGCATACTGGGCGCTATCTAGCCCTCCTCCTTTCTCCTAATGAGCATTTTGTGGCTTGTTCAAGTAAACACCTCCTAATGATGTTTGCTCTGTCTACCTACTGCAAGGCTTTAGGCAGAGCAGCTTCCTATACGCTCTAATGAACAAGAAAAATGCTTGCGATGACACCTACAGACGCCGCAGGACCGTGATTGATACAGTTCTTCCCTCGTAGAAGTTCAGTTGCTTTCATGAGTTGTTCAAACAGTATTATTGAACTGAGAATTGAGAACTATGACCATTGGGTAATTCTACTTTTATAAATATGACAGAAACAAGTTTGATCTGATTGTGCAAGTGCAAAGGTTGGGAAGTTCCCCCAAGTCTGCACACATATCTCTTTCAAAATGTTGTTTTATCCCAAGTCGGAGTTTAGGAGGAGAGCAGAAGGGAGAGGTCATCATGAGGGAGAGGGAGGCAGCTCAGCTTCACTGAGCTCAGATCATCACAGCCTTTAATGAGTTTAAAGACATTGTTTTTCTCCCGTGAGGATCTCTGCTCTGTAGCACCCACATACCACCTCTGGCACCGGGAACAACACATACGAGAAACTGCCAAGAGCCTCTGAGATGAAGGAAGCATCCGACAGGACAAAAGCAGAAACTGTAGAGGAAGAATCCGTCTGTCTGCTGAGCCAAAGATGCAACATCAAATGACCCCGTGCGCCTTTTTAACCCCTCAGATAAGAACTGCACAGAGCAGCAAACAGGATTTATTTCACTGTCTTCGTCTCGTGTATTTGTATTATCATCTTACAGAGATTGACTTAAAGATAGAGAGGAAGCCTACTAGAGTCGTGTGAAAGGTAAGCCTTAGCTGTAGGGATTCTCATGAGCAAAATAGGTTAATGCAGTTCCCTACAACAGAACTGGGATTAACACACACACACACACACACACACACACATGTGGAAGATTAAGGCAGCAACATCTCCGTCATGCTGATGCAGAAATCCTACTGACTTCAAAGCATGCATCACATTGTTAGATGTAAAAAAGATTTACATTTGTTTGCAGGTTTCACATTTGGGGCATTGACATTATTCAAGTCGGCCATTGTGCATATGTGCATTTTTGTCAAGTAATTCTATATTTTAGTCTATCCATTCTTTTTTTTTTTATCTTTGTTACTTGTAAATAAGAAATTGTTAGACTACAGTGCACGAGGGGTTTGTGCTCGGAGTTGAAGACAGGGGTAGCTTATATTCCTAGACCTGTTTCTGTACTCTTTGTGAATTGTAAACAAACACACACACAAAAAAGTGGGTGACGGCCAAAGGAATACAGAAAGTTTAAAGGATGTACAGATACAGTACATGTACAAGTATTTGCAGGAACAGAAACCAAATACAGGAGAGCAGTAGGCGACAGTCCAATTCAAACAACCAAAAGTGTTGCTAAGACACGGTATTTCAAGGGAAAAGGGAGAAGAACGAAAAAGAAGAAAAAGTCCAGCTAGTCAACGCAAGCAGCAAATGGAAGCATAGGGAGGTGTAGATCAGATACCCCTTTTCCACCGAACCGGTTCCAGAGCTGGCCAGGGTTCTGGTTCACAACTCGTTCAACTTGGAACCAGCTGAGAACCGGTTTGTTTTCCACAGCTCGGGTGCTAAGAGGAGCCATGTCAATACATCACTGCAAACGTCAGTTACGTTGCTGCGTTGGCGTGAAAGTTGAAGCAACAAAAAGGTATTTGCTCTAATAGGACTTGGTCCTCGTAGCTCCTTTTCTTTTTTTTTTTTTTTAAATATTTTTTTTTATCCCCGATTTTTTACCCATTTCATCACCCAGTGCTCGTACCTAGACAGTCCTTGGCATTGTTCCCCTCTGCCAACCCAAGGAGGGCCCTACACTGGGCTCAGGTCTCCTTCTTATCCTGAGGAGTGACGGACTGCTTCTTTTCACCAGACAGGATGAGGATTCTCCGGCCGAACGTAGCGCGTGGAAGGATCACGTTATTCCGGCCCTGATCCTCCCTCTGGCGCCCCGGTTGGCCAGAGGGGGCATGTATAGCCCAGGACTGTTGCATGTTTTTGTGAGGGTAGCTCACATTAGCTACCCAAGGGAACACGGGGAGAACATGCAAACTCCACACAGAAAGATCCTTTCGCCAACCCCACCCAGGGTGTGGGCACTGAAGTCATGGGAGAACTAACACGCACTTCAGCGCCCACAGCGTCCCCGGCGGGAATCGAACCCAGGACCTTCTTGCTGTGAGACGGCTGCACTACCAGCTGCGCCACCGTGCCCCCTCGTGGACACATTTCTGAAAGACAGGTTGTGTCCTCCTCAGACCCATGATGCTTTGCTGCATCCAGATTCATTCTTATTTGAAAATGTCTCCGTCTCCCAGTCTTGTTATTGCCGTTGGCCTTAATAACTCCATCCCCTTCCGCTTACGTAGGTGGTTCTTTCCTCTAGTCCAGCAAAGAGTTGGTGCTACCTTGGAACCGGAGCCAGTTCTTTGTCAGTGGAACCAGAAAGCCCGGTTCCAAACTAAGCACTGGACCAGAACCAGCCCTGGAACCGGTTTGGTGGAAAAGGGGTAAGAGATGAGGAACACCCAAGCAACACGATGACACAGTCCAGCAGGGAAGGAAAGAAAAGCAGGACGATATCCATAGACAAGAACAGGTGACAAAAATACGGGAAGACAACAGGAGGAAGTGGCATAATAAGCCAAACAAAGTCAACAGGAAAGCCATTAATCCTTCCGAAAACACGATCAAGAACACGACCCCTGGATTTTTGGACTCTTATAAACTCTTTCAGATTTTAACAATAAAGCTGACAGTATCCCCTCAATTCTTGTCTTGCTGGCTGCATTCATAAAAGTTGCAAAGTTTTAATCAGGTAAAAAAAAAAAACAGACGATATGATTCTTAAAAAGTTCAAATACATGTGGAGTAATTTCAGCCAACGCTCTGGAGAGTCCATACCCCCAATCATACTGAGAAAGGAGCTGCATGGGTCTGTGGAAGTAACTGATCACATCTCTCTGTATATTTTTGTGATTTTCTGCTGAACTTTTCTTTCTATCAAAATATTTGACATATTATTTCATGCTGGATTAAACACTCTATTACTTGAGGGATTTTTGCTGCTAAATTTGGGGCTTGTGTAAATGTAAGTGTTTAATTTTATTTTAGTCATTACAAGATCATTATCATTGCTCATATTAAGCTTGGGTTTTTCATGCCACGCCAAGACGCATTACTTGCAACTCTAAATGCTTTATGTTTGATAATTTAGTACCTGAATTTAGTTTCTTGAGTACAAAATGAAATCCTCGCATTTCTTATGCTTCTGCCGTCACCTACGGCTGCATGTGGGTCTTTGAGCAGCACACAAACTTCATGGTATTCGTATATGTAGTGATTTTGCCATCAATGCACAGGAATTAAAAGATTATCACTTTTACAAATTGGCAGGAGATTTTTGGGCAGAAAACCTGATTCCTTATGAACAAAAAATCATCCCTGAAGGTGTTGTTCATGTAGTGCGGATATCTAAATCTGCACTATATGAGCACGATTTAGACATCTTGATCATGCAAAAATGTTTACATTTTGCCCAAATCTTGTATGAAAAATATCTAGTGTTAATTTAAGTGAAAATGACGATTAGGCTTTTCTCATCCTCCGTACAGTGAGTCGGCATATGAAGGAAACAAATAAACTCTGCAGTTTAAACTCTGCAGTTGGGGACATATTGGGCCCATTAATCATCACAGATGAAGGAAAATTTGCTGACGGAAATTATGTTTGTGGATTAGACAAAATGATATAAAAATAAACACCTCAACGGGCCAATATTAACGATCTGTCAAAAACATGTGTTGCTGGTCCATTACACCAGCTGTACGCAGGTTGTTCATCCTTCACTTTCAGCAAAAACAAGTGTAACCACGGATGCCACTTGGATGGCTTTCAGAAGCTATCATTTTCATCTTGTCTGTATTCGTGCATCTGCAGCCTTCAATTACACCGAGACAAAACAGAGGTCTGGGCAAGACATATGGAGATAATGCAGCATTTTATTTGGATCAAACCTCGGGTTTCCTGGAAGCTAGAAGACAACTGTGGTTACATCATGTAATTTCACCTGACCAACATCCAGTTTATATACCTGTTTCATCCTGTGTAGGGTCACGGGAGGCTGGAGCTTATAACAGTCATCGGATGGACTGTAGGGTAAACCCTGGGAAGGTTGCCAACGCAAACAATCATGAAGTCACATTGATTTCTACAGTCAATTCAGAACCACTTATGAACCTAACATGCATGTTTTCAGACTATGGTAGGAAGCCTGAGTACCTGGAGAAAACTCCTCAAACAGCTCTTTTTTAATGTCACATTTTATTTACTTAGTTTTATAGGCTCACCTAAATAATCAAAATCCCCCCGGTGTTTACTTCCCATGGTTGGTGTTGAAGATGCCATCGCACACCTGCTTCAATGAGCCCACTCCCATCTGAACAAAGGAAGCAGCACTAAGGATTATGTGCTTTGATTTCTCCAGTATGTCTTAACTCAGTCTGCATCACTGCTAAAGAAACTTCAGAAAACGCAGGTGGATGCCTCCACAGTCAGAACATTTACTAGCTGATGGGCAGAAACATTGTTTGTGAGACTAAAGTGTTGCTTGAGTGAGCGGTCAGCAGCGCGGGAGCACCACAGGGGACTGTACTCTCACCCTTCGTCTTTGTGCTGTACAGCCCAGATTTCCCGTCCAGTTCATGGAGCACAATGAGCCTCTCTACAGCAACGGCAAAGGAAGAGTTTTATGGTTTACAAATACATTTACAGCTTTAGAGTTCTGGGGGAACAAATCCTCACTTTTAACTTCCTTTTTTTCATTATCCACGCACACACACTTGGTTGTTTTGAATTCCATATACATATCACATCACACCCACTGCAGTACACAGGTTTTGTTTATATTTCCATTTGTTCGACACTATTGAAATATACCAGTTCTAATTGTAGCGCACACATTTAGTTAACTTTTGTATATTTAATTTGGTTAACCTACTGTAATGTGGTATTTTCTGTATTTTCCTAATGTGGTACGGCTGGTGCCAAGGGGGGTTCCTTGAACTGGTTGAAACACCCAAAACCCAAATTGGGTGATACCATTTGACCTCCAGCACGGGGGAGGAAGACAATGAGAGTCATATTATAATTTGTGCATAAGTTTTCTTTTGTGATGTGCTTATTTAGTCAGGTTATGTTTGGTTATTAATCTTTTAAGTCTATTCTTAAACTAACTGTTTAGTCTTTTGTTAAACGTGAGTAAATGTCCCCCTTCCTAGTTTGACAGTCTGGTCTGATCAGCCAGTATTTAAGTCCCCTCTGTTTGTTGTGTGGTAGGTCAGTTTATTCGGTTTGAACAGTTAGAACAGAAGAGTTTTATGGTTTGCTGTATATATTTACAAATACATTTACAGCTTTAGAGTTCTGGGGGAACAAATCCTCACTTTTAACTTCCTTTTTTTCATTATCCACACACTCCCACTTTGTTGTTTTGAATTCCATATACATGTCACATCACACCCACTGCTGTACACAGGTTTTGTTTATATTTCCATTTGTTTGACACTATTGAAATATACCAGTTCTAATTGTAGCGCACACATTTAGTTAACTTTTGTATATTTTATTTGGTTAACCTACTGTAATGTGGTATTTTCTGTATTTTCCTAATGTGTATGGCTAGTGCCGTAGAGGGTTCTTGAACTGGTTGAAACACCCAAAACCCAAATTGGGTGATACCATTTGATCTCCAGCACGGGGGAGGAAGACAATGAGAGTCATATTATAATTTGTGCATAAGTTTGCTTTTGTGATGTGCTTATTTAGTCACGTTATGTTTGGTTATTAATCTTTTAAGTCTATTCTTAAACTAACTGTTTAGTCTTTTGTTAAATGTGAGTAAATGTTCCCCTTCCTAGTGTGACAGTCTGGTCTGATCAGCCAGTATTTAAGTCCCCTCTGTTTGTTGTGTGGTAGGTCAGTTTATTTGGTTTGAACAGTTAGTTTGATATTCGTTGTGTTGAACAGTTTTGGTTTGACTTTAGCTTCTTTATTTTGACCTCTGTGGCCGGGTGGAGAAGTTGACGGGACACGCACCTGTGTCCCATCCACCTGAGTGGCTGCCACGCCTCCACCCGGCCTGCGCTGGAGAACAGAAAAGGGTCGGAGGAGCTGCTGTCATGCGGAGGTGCTTGTGCACTGTGTGTGGGTGGTCTGGGTGTTTGATTGAGAAATAAAAAGGGTCTGCACAAGCTTCGTGTCTCTCCATCCTTCGGGCGGGCCCCCGTGGCACGCACCCTGCCACATCTGGCGCCCAACGTGGGGCCTTCGAAGGTGGACGAGAGAGGCATGGAGCGGGCCCTGGACGCGCTCGCCCAGGCCATGGCGGGCATGACGGCCATGTTCTGCGACCAGGGCGAGCGGCAGCTGGCCGCAATGGAGGCGCTCATGGCCGCGGGGAGACCCACCCCGGCGCCAGCAGCGCGGGAGGAGATGCCAGCGCCGCAGCTAAGCGGCCGGGAGGCAGGAGCTGCGGGCCGCCAGGCGACGGCTCCCGAGACGGCGGGACCGACGGAGCGACCCATCCCTGCACCCCGTCTGAGGTTCGCCGCGGCAGCGCTGGTGGCGGAGCTTAGGGGCCGCGAGGCAGAAGCTGCGGGCCACCAGACGACGGCTCCTGGGATGGAGTCAGCGGCGGAGACGGAGGGGGAGGCGGAGTTGGCTGGGGAGGCGGCTGCGGAGGCGCAGCCGCCAGCGACGTCGGGTCCCGCGGAGACGGGGCCGGAGCAAAGTGTGGGGGAAGTGGCGGTCCTGGAGGCGGACCAGCAGCCGGCGCAGGGCTGCGTCACCAAGGAGGGCGTGGTCCGGGACGCACCAGCTCCAGGACGGGGCTGCGCCGTGAGGGACGCGGTCGTGGACGCACCGTGTGGCCCGAGGCCACCATGGGCCCGGCCCCGAGAGCGGCTTCCACGGCGGGCGGGCCGACGCCGGGGGCGACCCCCCCGACCGTTGCGCTGGTCAGGCCGACGCCGGGGACGACCCCCCGACCAGGAAGGCCCGGAGGGTTCCGGGCTTCCTCTCCCGCTCCGAGGAGGGGGCGGGGGGGGGGGGGGGGGGGGGGGAGTAGGCTCGTTCCGGACTGACCCCGGCTCGAGATTGGCGTTGGGGGTGTGTGGCCGGGTGGAGAGGTTGACGGGACACGCACCTGTGTCCCATCCACCTGAGTGGCTGCCACGCCTCCACCCGGCCTGCCTTTATAACGCAGCGCTGGAGAACAGAAAAGGGTCGGAGGAGCTGCTGTCATGCGGAGGTGCTTGTGCACTGTGTGTGGGTGGTCTGGGTGTTTGATTGAGAAATAAAAAGGGTCTGCACAAGCTTCGTGTCTCTCCATCCTTCGGGCGGGCCCCCGTGGCACGCACCCTGCCACAACCTCTTTTAAGGGCCCTATATGACAATTGTTTGAATTTTGTTATTTTGGGGAATAAAACCCACTGTGTCCTCATGTTTGACCGGCTCAGTCCCGAACATTCAACCATGAAGAATTGTTACAAATTACTGTTGATGTTAAAGTATAATGATATATTGGTGTACTGTATGTTCGTTGTGCATGATTTGTGACCCATATGGGAATACACAACATACTGTATGTAGCTGTATATTTAAAGTAGTTGTACAGAGTTTATAATCAACAGACTCTGAACATATAAAATTGCTCCAGTCACATGATTTTAATTTAGTCCAAAGGTTTCATACTCGATCATGTCTTCTCAAAGAAGCAAGGAGTAGCATTCAGAAAACGCTGACACAGTTTGCTTTAAAGAATACAGTAAAGAGACCGCAACAGTAATCTCTTCTGCTGAGATAAAGGTGTAAGTAAGCCTTTCATGGCAGTGCTTTGACATTATTTCTCTGTCTCCTGCAGTGTTTTTGTTAAGCGGCAAAAAGCAAGAACTTCCTTTAATTTGACTCCGAACTGAAGTCTCATGGCGGCGTAACAGCCTTGCTTTAGTCTTTGGTGAAAGAGCAAGAAATTCAAAGGAAGACTTGTGATCCGATCCTTTTGTGGTCAAAAAAATTACGTCGGTCTTAGCTCTAGATATCTCTGGATTATTATAAATTATGCAAGGTCTAAATAACTTTCTTTTCACATAAAGATTGTATAAGCAAGTTGGGTCTTTATAATGGGAGTACAGATTCATGCATTATCTATACCCACTTCTTCCAAGGCAGGGAGTAGGGAAGGATCTGCTGGAGCTGAATTCCAGCTTTCTTTGGGTAAAGGGCAAGGGGTCGCTGTTTCATCGCAGGGTTAGATACGAACAAAAACAAACAAAAAGCACATAAGCTCACATTCATTGCTATGGACAATTTAGCATCATCAGATACCCTGACTGTTTGGACAGTGGGAGGAAAACGAAGTACCAAGAGAAAACCCATGCAAGCACAGGAGAATAAGCCAGCTCCACACAGACCCCTGCCAGGACTTGAAATAATAACATGTAAATGATCTTTATTTGTCAGTATACATCTTATGAAACGAGTCCCCTGCTTTTACCCATCACTAATGAGACTAGGAGCAGTGGGTTGCCATTTTTCCTACGCCCAGGGATACATTAGGGTTAATGGATCCTTGCTCAGGGACCAAAAGTAGTTTCCCTCAGTTGCAACCTGGGGACTTGAACCTGACTGTAGCCGCTAGGCTACCACTACCAGGGTAAAGAGGGAGGTTTGCAGGGCGTACAGTAAAAGATAAGATTTAGGCTTCACAATCTAACAAACACAGAGAGTTTTGAGTCATGATGGAGTATAATGGCACTTTTGCACTAGTACTTACTTAGCCCGACTCTGCTCGTCACGCCTCTACCCGCCTCTACCTGTTTGTTTTTCCACAGCCAGGGGAGAAGTGGGCAGGTTGGGGTGAAGCTGCTGTGACGTACTCGATTGCGCAACCGCTTTGTTCATGTTGGCGCTGATGAGAAATCATCTGGAGCCACGAGCGGCTGAGAGTAAAACAGCCCGTCTAGATCCCTTTTTTAATTCTCTCGTCAGCCACCAGGTTTATGAACATCTGCACCTCAGAGTTGGATCACCAAACAGACGTTTTGCGCTTTATAATAAAATCGCCGCGAGCCGCGGGTCGCTCTCGCGCTGACTCCCGCTTCCTGATTCAAACGTCTGACGGCCCCCCGACCAATCAGTGGCACGGAGGGTGGTGACGTCAGAAATAGTCCCGGCTCAGCCCGCAAAGAACCTCGCCAGAATGGTTACAGAAATAGTATCGGCTTGGAGCGGCTCTACCCGTCTCAGCACCTAGTGCAAACGTGCAAGACGGGGCCGCACCAAGCCGAGCCGGGCGGAGGCGGGACTAGTGCAAAAGCGCCATAAACAACTCTAAACAACTATTTTGGTGCTTGATCAATACGAATAACGACCAATTTATGCAGTATGGAACCTTTAAAGCGACTCCTACCCATCCTTCTGGGAGGGATTGCTGCACCGTTTCTTAAAGGTATTGTGACATCATTTTTAACATGCTTTTAACACTATTAAAAGTCTTGGCCAACATCCCTCAAATGTGTCTAAAAGAGTGTAACAAGAAAAACTTCACTCTAGTACTCTTTTCCTGGCTTTTTATTACAGTGTTTTTTTGCGCCGTGAAAAATGCTTCCTTTCCCCCCTTTCCTGTCAATCATTGCTCCGCTCCTCCTCCAAACCTCCTCCTCCTCCAGCCATATGCTCACAGCGGCGCCGGGAGCGACAGGCGAAGCATGCACGGAAAAGCAGGAGGGCGAACCACAGCAAACAATCATAAAAATAAAGGCATGCAAGCAGCACTGTCCCCTTATCTTAAGTCCAGTCAGTGGCCGCGGGTCTTCTTAGCAGTTTTGCTCCGGTGATTAGAACAAAAGAGGCTCTAAACAGCTGCGTGTTAAGCCTCATTTATGGTTCCGCGTTAAATCGACGCAGAGCCTACGCCGTAGGGTTCAGCGTACGGTGCGCGTCGCCGCGTAACTCTACGCTGTAGGTTCTGCGTCGGTGTAACGCGGAACCATAAATCAGCCTTTATGGCGCGCTGGAGAGGGGAGGGGAATGCTTTATAACAGCCGTTATAAGATAAGATAAGATAAGAAAGCCTTTATTTGTCCCACAATGGGGAAATTGCAGTTTGCAACAATATAGAGTAAGAGACAGATTAAGAGCAGCAGGAAGGAAAGAGCTTTTTTATCTTTCCTTCACACATCGAGGCTGAAGCTGTCTGTCTGGGGAGAGGGTCTCATTGTCCAGCATGTACCTACTTTTCCAGCTAAAGACTCGTGTATTTGTATTGGCTGATGCCACTACAGAGTCAGAGAAGGTCTTCAGGAGTGACTGTTAAATGCACAACATTAATACACTTGAACAATAATCACAGCTGCCAAAAATCTTATTATATATACAATAAAGATGAATAATTAGAACTTGGTTAAATTTGGTTCATTCATGAGAAACAATGATACCTAATATGTTATCAAATATATTGGCTGAAAGAGAAAATAGGACCTGAACTAATGATGACGGTATTCCCTTAATGAGTTCCATTTCAGTGATGTGATGAGGATGAAATCCTGACTCAAAGTTAACAAAGAAAACGATCTGCAATTAAATATACCAAACATGCCAAATCGTAGCTAAACAAGTGTTCAATAACACTACTTAAAAATGGGAGGCTTGATTTTGGATGGTAGATGTTAATTTCAGCAGCTTCAGATATACTGTTGTGAAAATGCGGCTTAATGACGTTAGCTAGCAAAGCCGAGTAAAACTTCCAGATCTAAAAGAAGCGCTACCTTTGAAAGTGAGCCAATTCACCAGGCTGCCCAGTATTGTTTTACCAAACCTAAACGAGACTTATAAAGTCAGAATGTTTTGTCAAGTATGGACTCAAAGATTGTCATACTTGATGAGATTTACTCCAACAAGAACAATGACAGCAAGTACATTTGATTCAAAGGACATTGTCAGCTCTTAATGACAAGAAATTAAGTTTTTACTTCAATGTCTTCAATAAAAACATACTCTGGTTCTCTATCTCTGTTCCAGTAACTGCAGAACCAGTGACAATTTTTGGCATTATGCAGGAGTTAAATATATAAATATATGTCAGAGAACAACATCAAGCACTGTGACATTTGAAATATTTTCACCTTTAGTAATACCCAAGTCTGTGTCCTTTACGGTGTGTTGGTTTGATCACAAGTTGAGAAAGGTCAAATATTTCAAGGATGAAGAAAATGCACACGAATTTTCTGCTGGAGGCATCAGCAATAAATACCATGTGGAAGCAACTCGCCAAAGTTAGTAGTCAAATTATTAAAGTACTTTTGTGGCCTTTATACACCTGTATAAACCATATAAGAAGATCATTTTATTTTTATTTTAATAACTAGACAATGTATTTATATGAAGTTCAATATTATTCCTTGAAAATATTCATTTTTTTTTCACTTAACACATGAGTGTTAACTAAGGTGACTTATTATAAGGGGGGCCTTGTGTGAAATAATATTAGCTTCATTCACTCATGGGTCATATTCTCCCCAGTCAGTCCCTGTTCCCCCTTACCCAATGTATTTTTGGGCTTTTGGCCAAATAAAAAAGTGTGTTTTATCATCAAACTGTAGTATTACATGTGAAAAAAGGTCCACCTGAGCACCAGTTGCTCTAGTGTTTTGCAGATTGAGTCCATTTAACTGTAGTGGCTTGTCCAGTACGCTTAGATCTGCGCAAAAACTAAATATTGCAAAGAAAAGCCTGTAATGGAAACAGCTCTAATTTGGGAAAAATACCAATTATCGCAAAAACCTTTAAACGCTTTGATGAGGGGGTTTTTCAGATGTTTCCATAATCCAGTTTAATCACAAAAATGTCATGGAAACACTTTTTGCGCATTTGTACATATTTGCCATTGCTGGATGTGACGTAGTTGATCAATGTAAAGTTGTCAAAATCCAGTTTCCAGCTGTTTTTGGCCTCATTAAAAAATTATGTAGTTGTACTTCATCAGCATGGATTAATGTATTACGTAAGGTCTTTGCCTCTGAATAATTTGATCATCCGCTACCTTCATGCTCTCTTGACTAATTTTTGCGGTAGCGGCAATCGCAGACTAAAGATGTTCCTACCCATCTTCTTCAAAGCTGAGATCGTACAGAGAGTTATAGAGATACGGAAAGAAAAACACTGCTCAATGGAAATGCTGACCTTGATCGGAAATTATGAGTTTCACTTTTGTTTCGTGACAAATTGTCATGGAAACGTGTTTTGTGTTACGTGTCAATGACAACATGATGCTATGGATTGCACTGGTTGCAATCCATCGCTGGTTGCAGCACTCTGCTTGGCCCTGTTTGAAGAGTCCAGCACCAGCTATTAAGGTTAGTCACCGTGCGTCACTAATTGGCTTCATGATGTTTGAGTAATATCGTGACTAATTATTGTGACTTTTTTTTTTTGACACAATTCTTTGATCAATTTACAGTGTGAGTCTGTGTGCAGAGAAGGAATGACAGAGATGTGGCTTACACTGAAGGCCTTTTTGAAGCACTTGTCAGCGTGTGAGAAATAAAATACTAATATTTTTTAAACTGGAACCTTAGGTTGGAACTGATGCACACTGAGTTGTTGGAATTTGCATTTTAAAGACAGCAAAATTGCTGTATCTAATAGCAGGCTACTGAGTGGCAGTACTTGATTTAAGAGGAGGCCTTTTGTATTTATATATCAGGTTGTGTTTTCCAGAAATACTTTGTGCATTGAACAAGTTGCAAATGCAGTGATACTTGGAACAATTTGATCTAGCAAAGTATACAGGTCTGTATTCCAATATGCCCTTAAAGTGAATATGCCTTCATTAAACTAGGTTTAGTCTCTGTCTTTAGACACTAGCAGTGCTTTTTTAAGCTTCAATACTCCACCGCTGGAGATGCAGCATCTTAATTTCCATTCATCAAACCCACAATATTCCTTAAACAGGAACAAAGAGCCTCGATTTCTACTAACTAGATATGAGTCTCCACCGTCAGAACTGTGTGTTCCGTACACTCCCCATCAACCACAACCACCTCCTGCCGACTCAAATGCAGCTCATAACGGTGTCCCTTCATTCGCCCATAATAGAGTCCAATACATTCTCACCTAAATAAGATTGGAGAAACAATTTGGTCTCTTATGGGTGTAATTTCTTTGAGGAAGAGTTTCTCTGCTTTTCTGCACAAGATGCGCTGATTGAGTCGCTGTTCGAGGGTGAATTAAGGCGTCGCACAAGACTGAAATGTTGGACAAATCAAATCTGTGTTCCACACTCAGACGGTACATGGTGTTTTTCTGCAGTTGGTTTATTACAGTACATTTCTATCTGTACATGAACATCTCCCACTGCTGCCTCTGCCATCCCCTGAGGACTCATGGCAAAGTGGCATCATCCGTATTGATTATTATTGTTTGTGAATTAGCAAGGGCCAAAACAAGCAGATGCCCAGTGAACTGAGGGATGCGGTTGTCATGGGAACGTAGTGGTGCTGCAGGGTAACAGAGAAACAGAGAGAGAGAGAGAAAGAACTAACTTTTCAGTCAGTCAGTCAGCTGGTCTGCCTTTCATGCCAGTCAAAACCTCAGCCACATTTGCTTGTTCAAGAAGAAACTTTATGTTTTTTTTTTTTTTTTGTCTTTCTCTCCCCTTCTGTTCTCACAGCTTCCTTTTCCCACGTGTACCCAGTTGGACATTGTTGCCATGGAAACATAGCCGTGAGACTGTACTGGGATATGGCGGGAGCTCGGAAGAGCAGAGCGCTGTTTGCTCATTTAGAAAAAGAAGCCGGGATGGGAGAAATCCTTCTCTGGTTGGATGCAGACATTTATTGAGCTAAAAGGCAAAATCACTCAGAGGCTCAACAAAAGATGAGTCCATGTGGGATTAGAGCACTTCTGAGCTGTCTGCTCCCTACACACGTAGAAAAAAATGTATTGCCTAACATTTAATGAGGCTGTGTTTTGCTTTACATTGAGTCTTTACTTTAAATGGAAGCAGAAAAGCCATTAACTCCATCAAAATGTGAAACCCCTTACCTTATTGCTTTGAAGATTACATACGGTCTCTCACTGACCTCTTTCTGTTCAGGTTCCACGTCTGCACTCCGATCAAAGAGGAGGCTGAACTGTTTTTATTAACCTTCTTATGAACTTGTCAGCATGTGAAAGGGAAAAGAAGATCATTAAAGACACAAAAACAAAAGGGACCGTTCAATCAAGCAACGTCAACAACCTGGTGTTGCATATAGATGAAAACAGGTTTTTTGAATTCTTAAATGTGCTTTAACTTCTACAATTTCAATCATGGGACATCAAATCACTGGAATGCTGTTGCAATAAAAGGTTATTTTAAATCTACGTACAACGCGAAACAGTATGTGCATTGACTAGTGTTGCCTTTCTTTTGGCCTCAACACATGGCATTGATTGACTGAGTATAATTGCCTAAATGCAGCCATCTATATCTCCACATGATATCCATCCAAATCTACATTTTCTTTGGGTCTCAGCCCCATATGTGGCCCATGCAACACATTCCAGCGCTGCAACTGAGCTGTACAGGGACAAAGTAGGCCAGATTATACCCAAATACGCCAGCCATCTGGGCTTCCCTGTGTGTACTGTAAGCTGTGGCGCGATAGTAACTCTTTAGGCTTTCCTCCATTGCATAAACTGCTCTTTAGAAAATGGACTCCCAGAAAGGAGGATAAGACCAGTGTCAAGTTGATTCTGTTTCAAGCTGCCGAAGGGCTCAACGTTAGGTTTCAAGTTCAGTTTTGACTCAGGCACACAAGTGTGAAAAACAGCTGTTTTTTTAAGTTTAATATCACATCTTTAAAAGCTAATATTGTACCATCGCTACACAGAATGTTCATCCGTGTTTGTGCTCAAATAAAATGTTAGAGAGTAGAAATATGCCCAGAAGAAACTTCCCATCAGGTTACATTTCCACAGATTTGTCAGATGCATATTCATGCTGCTGATCCCCTGTTCCACCACATGCCAATGGCCTTCAGCTGGATTGTGATCTATTGACTGGATCCATGACTTTATGCAAATACTGATCTCCCATCTGCAGCTTTAGCACAAATTATAAGTAATATAAATTATTCCGGGTTTCAAGTTTGCACTGATTCTCCTGTACTCGCTTCGAGTGTACAGTGATGAGTTTGTGCACCCGATACCCACGTTGTCATTCCATTGAATATGCACATTATCAATGATATCATGCCATATCTTTAGGCCAGTATGTCCCTACTGGCCTACCAGTATGTTCGGTAGATTGATATCTCCTAGTTTTAAGGCTGACATAATGTTATTGTATGTGCTGTCACGTGACCGGTCATAGGTCCAAACATGGCCGACATTATGATTGTATTCTTTATGATTTATTAATACTTTTAACAAAGTTTCGACAGTTAAACCTTTTTTGCGGAAATTAAATGCATTTTCTTAACATTTCCAGCAAGAATTTGACATAGTTTTTTCTATATAGAAGGCCTAAATATTTTGTACAACCTGTAACCTCAGATTTTGGTTCACATGAGTAGTAGCCCAAGCTCACGGTGGTCCAACTAGAAACTCCCTCCGAATGGACTGCTGCTCACTAGATGATTCTTGTTTTTCACCATTGTGAGGAAGATCCAGACTGTTCTGGTGAAAGGCCTTACAATCACAAATTTCTGTAAGGTCATTAACAATCAGACAACAGTCAACTTTTGAGGTCTGTAGGTGTACAGGTGTTCCTTTCAAAAAGGTCCCTGATCTGGACTTTAAACACAATTTTTTGAATAATTCATTATCTTATATGTTGTATATTTGTAATCTTAGAGGCATTGTATACTTCCTATATCTCAAATCATGAACAGCTGGAATAGTATGAAAATAAGAAACAGTGAAGCAAAAAAAGAACAAAATGATTTTTATATTTACCCAAGACAGTGATCACATTGTTTTCTTTTCCCAGTCAACTTTATTTTATTTTTTCCATTTTATGCCTGCAACATCTTTGAAAAAAGTTGGTACTGTGGATGCGATTTTAGCGCTAATAAGGAGGTGAAAGAAAAAAAGTATTACTTCCAGCAGGTGATGTCCCTGGGTGAGTTTAATGGTGGTTTTGTACTAAAAGCAGAATCCATGAAAGACTGAGTGTTTGAGGACCAAAAGAGGAACAATGAATCTCAAAGAAAGGTTGGGAGGGATTTGCATATTTCTCCTTCTCCGTTGCAAATTATCAAACAATTTAATCTGGAAGAATTTCAGCATGTAAAGGGTAAAGGCTTAGGCTGGACACCCGTGATCTCCAACCCCTCATACAACACTGTATCAAAACCATCATTCATCAATAGCTGATATAAATGAACTGGCAAGCGATTACTGCAGGAAACCTTTATCAAACACTTAAAAACTTTGTTTTACACAAAAAAAATGCTTTACATTAAACTCTGAGATATCTGGGACGAACCGTTGCAGAGTGGAAATGTATGTTAGTTGAACAGATTTCTTCTCCTTTTTTTCCTCCGTATCAGTTCCCTTGGCAAAGCTCATTTCCACTTCTGTGGTGGTATCAGTAATGCAGAAAAGTAGGAGAAGATTTAAAGAAGCTTACAGTATGCTACCTTCCAAACCAGATCCTCTTCTCAGACACCCACATGTTTCAGCGAGACAATGTAAAACCAACATCAGGCAGACATACAGTATCTGGGTACTGGACTGGCCTGCCCACAGTCCTGACCGGTCGCCAATGGAGATCATGCAGAAGGAAATAACAATGGCGAGTAACACTCGTTATTTTAAATGGCAGAACACTTCTTTAGTTGTTGTGAGAAGGAACGGCTCGAATAGCAGCGTTACAAAATGGTAAAAGCTTTACTGCCTGACCTTTTTTTGAAATGTTACTAATTTGTTTATGATCTAACCCCTCATATTTTTTATAGCATGTGTTGTTTCGTAACCAACCATTTTTCCATAATCCTATTAATTTGAGGATCACTAACCGTTCCTATCATGAATGGGAACTTCATCCCTCAATATTTCTTTTTCAGAGCGACTCACCGTTTGTGGGATACAAGTCATTTCTCTGATTTCTCCTTGTCCTGATTCAGTGAATGCAGGAGGGCGGCATGCCGGTGAAATAACGTTTCAGGTATATATTTAGTTTGCTTTCGTCTGCACGCTGCCCGTGCAGAGTGTAAACCCACTGATGAATTCTCACACTCTCCCGTTGCTATTTTTTCTTACGGCAGCTTTGAAATCAAGCCCTCCCAGAAACCCCACTAAACAAAAGCAGCTCAGACACCAACCGCTGTATGGCACGCTACTGTTTGGGTTTAGCAATTAGTTTTATTTTTAACTGAGTATAACTTTATAACATAATGATGCCTGTTCTGTATGAGTGTGTGTTGTCTTAACGCTTCCTGCGAAGTTATCTTTTGGAGAAACTAATTAGTAGAAGCAGGCAAGTGTGTTTTTCTAACAATATCATGATTTTCTTTTTTTTGTTAAACACCAAACCTGCAGGATATTTACATCAGTTTTTTTTCTTGAAGGATTTCTACACATGCATTGCGTGCATACACAACAAGTAAAGCTATTTCACACAAATAATACTGAAAAAGTACATAAAAGAAAAGAACAACTCTCCAGGAGGAAGTGTTATCAGCACCCTGAAACCATGAATAGTATGAACTGTATCATGTTGGGGTTTTTTTTGCATCCAGTCACATCAAAGATAATTCATTGTAACATCACTGTAGGTAAGTGAGAAAGCAAAGAAAAGCTTGATATGACTACTTTAACAGTATATATTAGAGGTGGGTGCAATTCATCGATGTGTCGATGCATCGCGATGCGTCACGTGACGATTTGTAATCGATTATGGTCCAGTAAAAAATTTTTTTTTTTTTTTTTTTTTTTTTTTTTTTAAAGTTATCCTATCCAGATTCCAGACTGAATAAGCTGCGGAATCATTTCATTTTCAAGAATGCACATTTCTTATTATTCACTTGAAATATGGCAGATATGTTTACACTAAATAAATTTGATGGAAGTACATATCTTGTTTACTTGAATTGAACTCATTAAATCCAGGGCTTGACCGTTTTCAGTGTTTTCCGCCAATAGATGGCGCTCTCATGCAAGTGCAGCTTTCCCTGGTCAAAGTTAAGTAAGTCAAAGAGCAAATGTCATAAAGTCATAAAATAAATTATTTTGTGTCTTTGAAAAATACATGTCAAATGTTCAAAAAACCTTGTTATTTACTTAATGAGGGTTGTTAGAGGAACTGAGTTAATTGATTGGCTATTTATTTACAAATGTAGCCACAGATGAAGACAAAATCAGTCTTGTATGGAAAAAAAGCATTAAAAATCACAATAATCGAAGAATCGTGGCACCAATAATCGAATCGAAAATCGTTATAATCGAAGAATCAAAGAATTGAAGCTCCAATAATCGAAATCGAATCGAATCGTGAGGTACCCTTGTTTGCACACCCCTAGTATATATCATATTCAAATACCATCAACTTGCCCTCTCTTTCTCACAAACTAGGCAACAGATTACCAAATGCCATTGGCTCTTTCCTGCTTTTGTCCTTTTCATTTTCCTCCTCTTCATCAGTAGTTTCTCTGCCCCATTGTTCCTCATATGGGATCTAACCTGGATTTGTTTATAATTAGCATGTCTGCAGCTGAGTTAAGTCTCAGTCTTGCCATCTGCATAAGAGACATAATTCCCTCACAGAATGTGATTCTCACGGATCTAAAACAAAACAAAAAAACAAACAACGTGGAAATCTGACTGGCATTCATGTCAGAGTGGAGTCTTAACTTGTGTCTTCTTTTTTAACAGGAGTAACTGGTTGTTTGAAACCTATCCAAGTGTCCAACTTTCACACTACTGATAGTGGAACGTTTGTCCTTGTGACAGTGAGATAAACCATCAAGACCATCTAGCTGACGACTCCATCTTCTCAATATGTAATTCTAATGTCTTCTCGTTAATGCCTTTATTGTGAAAAATACAAACGAACTTGAATAAATCTACATGTGTGAATGGCACTGGATATACTGTCAAACTGAAGATGCGAGACCTTTTTAAAAAATCATCATTATGACCATCATCATCAGTCTCTGCGCGTCTTCAGCGGGGCGCTGTGGTAACGGTGAGAGCAGAGAAGGTATGGAGGTGTACCAGGGTCCATAAACTTCTTCAAAGATGATTTTCTATCTTCCGCCAAGTTATCAGAGACTTATTTGGATCGGCCTTGGGTCAAAGAAGACCTCGAATTACTTAGACTTCCAACTGAGAAAAGCATGATCTTAACAGTGGGAAAAGTTGAGTTGCAAGATCTTATCTGGGTTCTGACATCTGGGTTCTACAGAATGCTTTAAAATCTTTATCCTCCAGCCATTAACACAAAAACCGTGTTATTATGCATCAACTTTACTTTCTTTTTATTCCCTTTTTGCAAATGTGAAGGTTTCGCTTCTTGCCCAAATACACGTAGACCCATGGAAGGGCGTTGGACTGCACCACCCATCATCTGTGTAGTAAATGCTAAGATGTACCTTTACTGTGGACGTAGATCAACTGGTAGATTGAGAGTTTTGCCTTTCGGCTCAGCTCCTTCTTCACCACGACAAACCAAAGCAACATCCCCATCACTGCTGACGCCACACCAATACTCCAGTCAATCTCTCGCTCCATTCTTCCCTTACCCGTGAACAAGACCCAGAGTGAAGAGGTACTTTAAGTCCTTCACTTGGGGCGGGATCTCATCTCTGACCCAGAGAGGGCACTCCACTCTTCTCTGGTTTTGGACTGTGGTGTCAGATTTAGAAACTCTGATTCTCATCCCCGCCACTTCAGATTCGGCTGCAAACCGCTCCAGTTGTAGGGAGAGAGTTGTAGGGGCATGGCCTGATGAAACCAACATACTCTGCAAAAAGCAGACCCAATTCTTAGGTCACCAAAAGTACACATAGAAGTAGTAAACAGAATTGGTCACAAACGGGAGCCTTGGCAGAGTCCAACCCTCAACGGAAACAAATCCAACACTGGACTCTGACACTGGATTTTCAGGGACTGGACAGCCTGTATAAGACACCCGATACTCCTGGAGTAGCCCCCACAAGAGTCCCTGAGGGGTCCCGGTCATAACAAAAGAACACATGTCCCAAATGTATGAGAAGGGACAAAAATAACACCTACAGTGAGTTTTCTGGATAGTTATTTAGCCTCTATTTCGGCGATGGATCAGCTCTATTATCTGAAATACAAGTCCTGGTATATTTGCCACTTCTCACTCAGAATAGAACAATTTACTTTAATACAATTGTCTCTGCACTTATCGTACTTACTGAGTTTCAACTAAATCATGTCTACTTTCTTTCTTTACGGTAAATTGGTGAAAAAAAGTGAAATTGTTCATTCTTGAGCCTGATGGAGATTTGTACAGCTCCAGTTGGAGTGATGGTGTGTTTGGGTTCAGAGTGTTGCAGGAGGATGCATCAGCAAGGGGTGGTGGTGGTGGGGTTTGATGATAAATGGGGCTTGCGGGGTGTTGTGTGTAGTGAGCAAGGACTGTTTGCTGAATTGCTAAGATGTTTTGTTAATAGCTGTTTGAAGTGTTTCCCTTAGGGGGCAGATTTTGGGGATGAATGCACTTTATGTACATGGAGGAACATGCTGAGTCTGATTGGTCACTGCAGTGCTGGCCTGCTTTCAAGACAAACAGCATCCTGTCTTCAAGAGGGGGGATGTTTTTGCAATAAAAGTATTAAAAATACAAACATTGGAGCAAATAAAAAAAAAATTCTCAATTGTCATTTGAGCGCAACACTTGAAAATTACCTCTCTTATATTCCATTAAAGAGGCACAGACAGGTAACACAACATACAGGGAACTACACATTCACCCAGGGTGAAGTTGTGTCCAAGCCAAATACAGTTTATTGTTAAATGTTAGTTGAATTTGAATGTTTTGAACAAGAATGGCTTTCCTGGAATGGTTGCTAGGAAAAAGCCTCTTCAGTTGGAAAAACTATGTCAACACAGCTGAGGTGTGGGAGGGGAGATGGTAATCCACTGCACCACATTTGCTAAAATAAATAAAGCATGAATACTGCTTTGACTCTTCTGTACACTACAGTAGCGGTTGTTAAGTGTCCTCCTGTCTCTCAATTCAATTCAGTTTCATGTAGTATAGTGTCTATTACAATACATGTCGTCTCTAGGAGCTTTCTGGAGACCCAGAGTGACCTAGTCTCTGTGGTCCCTCACTGGATTGAACGTATCGTGTCCCTGTCATACCAGCTTTACGAATCAGTCTGTGGATCCTGTGGACCAAAGTGGATCCAAGTTCCAAAATTCCTCCACAACAATGTAAAAAAAAATGACAGAAAACAATGAATTGAAGTCATTCCTTCGAAAGTGGCTCTGAAAGTGTCAGGGTTTGACATTTCCCCCAGTTTGTGTTTTCAGTTCTGCTTGTGTTCCATCTGCCCTGATTGTCTGCACCTGTGTCTCGTTATCCCCTGGGTATATCTGGTCTTCTCTTTCCCTGCTCCATGTCGGTCCGTACTGTTTCCTTCCTCCATGTGTCCTGTCAGGTTTTTGGTTTTTGCTCTTGTGTTTTGTTAATCCTGCTCTGCAGCGTTTTTGGTTCTTGTTTTTTCTTTAAAAGGAACCCTGGCTATTAAGACATGTAGGTCTTAAAAGATAAATGTTGGTATCAATTATAACAATGTGATATAAAAAACCTTTTTGATGTCTTCGTTTTTATAAAATTTGAAAATATAATTTAACTCGTAGGTTGCCATTGTTGTTTACACCGAAATGCACTCTGGGTAGTGACGTCAGTCGGTTGCACCTGCTGGCCCCCGTACACTGTTGTGACTGTTCAACGAGATAATCCAGAGGATAAACATGTCATCTGTTCAGCCATTTCAATTTGAACCCGAGCGCAAGGTCAAGGAGGACACTGAAAACATATCTCAAAACGAGCCAAATGAAGACCAAGAAAGACGGGATGAGGCGAGAGTGGGACAAAATTGTTGGTGTCTGTGCAGCAACTGCGTCTCGATGCCAACAGAGAAGGAGAGTGTTTGTTGTCAAGAGCTCATGTTTTTGTCAGCAGCTGTTCACTTTAAGCTATTGTGTGATAAAACGTATTCCAATATCAATAATTTTGGAGATTATGAGCATCCACCACCGGTGGCGCTGGTTCGAGGAGGAGGAGTCCCCCTTCCGGGGAACACGCCTGGCTCGGGGTGGGCCCAGGAGCCTTCAGGATCAGGGGAGACGACGACGGCGTCTGCGCCAGCCCCTGCTTGCTCCTGTTCCGGCGGTGGTCCTGGGCGCATCAGCCCCAGCCAAGTTCCACGCCACAGCCAAGTCCAAGTCCCACGCCGCAGCCAAGTCCAAGTCCCACGCCGCAGCCAAGTCCAAGTTCCACGCCACAGCCAAGTCCCACACCACAGCCAAGTCCAAGTCCCACGCCTCAGCCAAGTCCAAGTCCCACGCCGCAGCCAGGTCCAAGTCCCACGCCAAGGCCCAAGCCTAGGCCCCGAGGACGGCCCCCGTAACTTTGGCCGTGTGTTGGCCTGGTTTTGTTTAATAAATCCTGCTTTTTTTGCAACGCCTGCCTCCTGCTCTCCTGCGTTTGGATCCTCAACAAAACCACACCCGTGACAGAAAGATCTTTAATCATGGAAAAATGAGCAATGGTCTCCTTTCGTCAGTTAAGTTACAGTGTGCTTATACATTAGTAACTTAAACAATGCATGTAGAGTTAGGGTTAGTGCCTTTTACAGCAAACATCATAAATATTGCTAGCGGACATTATCCTCAGCAATGAATATTGAAGAAGCCTTAAAGTGTCCTTTCAAGCCAACTGTCTAATCCTGGGATTGAAATAGTTCTAATGCAAGTCTCTGCAACTAAAACAAATTACCATGCAGTTCAATATTAGACATCAAAACCCCTGACACCAGAGATGTGCTAATATATTGAATTTTTCATTAAAGTCATTGCAGTAGTAAGTGTGTTCTGCTAGGTTCATGGGCAAGACTCTTGTCTAAGTACTCTTATTGTCATTACACACAGTCACCTGTGTCGGTCAAATTGATGTAACTGAATCAGAGCAGGAACAAGACTATCTGTTCAGCACCGGCTGCTGTTGCCATGACGTCTTAAGATAACATCTATAAAGGAACAAAGGAAGGACAGATGGTATAGTGTAGTGGTGGGTTGTAATCTGCAGCAGTCACGGGCTGCACTGCAATCTTCCTCACAGTTCAGCTCCAGTTCTGTCTACTGTAATGGAAACAGCAGTTATAATTACGGTATACATTGGGTGGTGCTACTTAATCTGTCTTGTTATTTGGCTCCTAAACAGTCCAGTATTATCTAAAACACTGACTGTAACAACCGGAGGAAATCAGACTGTGCATGAAAACTTAAACGCCTCAAAGGTATTCAGACTCCATCCTGCATTCAGAGTGCTTTCTCTTGCATTGCTGGTGCATGTTTTATGTTAATGAAATGAAACAACAAAACCATGAAAAATCATCTCACATATTATTTTTACATTCTCACATGTTTCTTTTTTACATGTTTTTGTATGCAAATGTACAATGAAGTGATGACCCACCCGCCAGTCTTTTACCCTACTTATGTACTACAGTATGCTATTTTAAATTAAATTACATATTAAAATTTAAGTAGACGTGACACAGGAAATGTGCCTGAAGTGATTAATTATTTAAAGACTTTATAGCAGCCCAGTCGGTAACATGTTATTATGCAGTAATGCTTTTTAAATGGAAGAATAAAAACAGAAAGTCAAAATTAAACAACAAATTTACATGTCAGTTCCATATGTGCATGTTATTACAGCAGCAACAAATTATACGTGTGACAGCAGGTTCTTAAAACATGTTTAAAGACTGAGGGCCGCAGGATCCTGTGACCTTTGTTACCTGGGATACTCACACTAGGTTTTCCCAATCTGTCAACCTGGAACACGACTTTCTATAAACGTTATCTAACTCCAACCGAGACACGGTACTGATCGGGTCTCTGCCTGAATCTCTTGACTGCAATCAACCCTTCACAATAAACAATTGCAGGCTTTGAAAAACTAGACAATTAGGTATGGAGGTTTGCCCTTTACTCCCACTGCCACTAAATAATGCTGTCCATCAACTTGAATTTTAACGTTGCTTGTGGGGTAATCTACAACGTCTCTGTGTTGCGCCATAGCCAAGTACTAACATCAATAAAAGGGTCTGCAAAAATGGGCTTCGAGACCGCCAAAGACAACAACACCCTGCATCTATAGCTTCCAGAGAGATCCATGTAAGAGGCATTTTGTGGGCAGATAATACTCTCTGTGATATTTAACTATTATTCCTGCTGTTAATAATGTCCTGAGACACTTATTCATACCCTTTAATAACTAAATGAGCATTTTTTTTAAAGCACACTATCTGTGAGCATACCAAACTTGAAAATCGTGCCTGACAAAGATGCTGACTGAATAAAAGAAGCTACCACAAGGTTTTCCCTCAGTCAGAACACAAAGATACTTTTGATCAGGAGTCCTGATATTTCAATGTCTTTACAAAGAACGGTGACAATCTTGTGGAAAAACACAGTTAAGCAAACTGAAGCCCATTACTGGATGGTAATGAGTGTAAACTTTTATAGGGACCAAAATGATGCCAATCAAAGCAGTTTTGAGGGAAAATCTTATCACAGAGGCAACATGCAGAAGGCGGTGGAGCCATGTCATGATAAATTGCTATCTCAAGCCTGTGACAAGATGCAAAAATCTCATTCCACATAAGTGATAGGTTGGATACGGTCCATACAAATGATGTAAAGTCACGTTGTATGTGTAGAAAACATTTATAAAAAGGATTAATTTGTGCAGGCACCTCTGTCCATTTGCTGCCGCCTCGTCATAAATACATCTGAAATCACATAAACCATCGAAGCAGGAGAAGAGTTCAAGGCTCTTCTTCCACAGAATTGAAACGTTACATATTTATGACAAAATACACAGCTGTTGGAAACAGAGGGCATAAATGCTCTTTCTTTGAACTAATTCTAATTCTTCACATTTGAGAAATAAATGTTGCTGTCAGAAGAACCCAAAGGTGAGAAGAGCATAACAAATGCAATCAACGTGCTGTTTTATGAGAGACATGTTCGCTGGATGAAGTACATAATCAGAACGTAAAGATCAGAAGAACTGAAAAGAATAAATCCACTTTTTAAAAAAGTATCAAAAAAAGGAAATGAATGGAAAGTTTTGGTTGACAGTAGTGGTAATTGAGGATGGTAAAATCACAGTTTTATTCCTTCATTAAATGTTTTGCAGATGTGTTTGTTTCAAATTAAATCCCATGTTTTCAACAAAACATGGGTGCTAATTAGAGCTGGATTATCAAACTGGTTCAATCCATCAAAGACTCCATGAAAGATGAAACGTGGCCCAACAAGCAGACACAAAGAGACAGAAAACCAAAGAATAAACACAGTAGTAATGCTTCTCTTCACTTCCTAAAATCTCCCTCCTTTTGTGATAATAACATCAATTTGTAATGATCCCTGAGTCTGGGTTGTTCTTTTGTTTTTGTTGGTAGGGGTGTAGTCATTTTAGAAACATAAAAAGCCATCAGGTCGTAGTGGGTCATGGCATTAGGCAAACAGAACCCAAGATCCCCACCTCCACCACCAGTATTTCCACAGCTTTTAAAAAAGAAAGTTGCAACCACTTCTTTGTAAAACACCAGCCACGAATGAATATATCTTCAGCAGTTGTGCAGGTTTCTTTGTTTTGCAAGGAACCATACTAAACTGGAAAGACCCACTTTAGATCTGAGGCACTCTCGAGCTCTTCTACAAAGATCACTATGTATCGCCATGACCCTGTACAGGATTAAGCAGTTATAGTCTTTGCTTGGGATAAATACTCGGGATAATGAATGGTAGCTGCTTTGGTGTTCAGAGCCCTCTCCAAATTAGACCAGAACATATTTTTACTTTCACAATGCTATTTATTTATTCTCAGAGTAGCTCCTGTCTGATACGCCCATCAGCCATCTGTCTCAAAAAGTTACGAGATGTCCTCATTTCAGGCTCACAGCCGAGGATCCTGGAAATAAAGATGATGCTTCTGGATGCCTGATTGACAGAGAGCTGCAAAGTTGTTGCTGAAGACTTCATAAGCTCTATTTGTGAGCTCTTTAACCGAAGACTTCCTAAAATGACACAGCCACCATTGAACAGTTCGGTACATCGTTGAGTTTAGTGCTAATTGTTTTTATGCTTTGAAATGAGGGAGACTAAGAAATGCCTTTAAACCTTTTTCCACAGAACTCAAGCTTTAAAAGGAATAATTAATTCATAATTCATGATTGTTTAAATGCTTTTGAATTATATTATGGAGCATGTTTTACAAACACACTACATTTCCTTTTTTCATTTTTTAAAAAAATATGCCTGTGGTTTTAAAGCTTACTGATACCAAGACCTGGTAAAGTTGACTTTTCGTTAAGTAACATTGCAAATGTCATCAATTGAAGTAAATGTTATCCAATTCAAGTAGTGATACAAGTATGATGTAACCAATTATGTGCATGCTTTGTACTTCCAGCCAATAAATTAAAGGAAGATGAATTTTATAGTACGTCTACTCAGGACTTTTATTTACATTCTTTATCCTGCTCTTGATCAAAATGTTTGACAGAGGTGCACCCTGTATCTTTTAAGACATTACTTATTCAAATTGACTAGTGATGTATTAACAGATTTATCCCTTTTCTATTTTCATCAACACCATATAATCTAGTCTGAATGTATTGCATTGCTTTGATATAGCCAGTTATCTTTGACTTTTAAATACTTCTAGATGCATCCAATGCTGAAATCTTAAAAGGAAGGACTAAACATTACCATTAAAGCTTAATGATGAATTATACACCACAGTTGAGCAATAACAGTTGAGCAATAACATTAGAAGTTATATAAATCTGGCAGCTGGTTTCCCTGTGTCAATTGTGTAAAGCAGGACAAATGATGCCTCTTTATCTGCCATTAGTTTTGTAGACAGGTAACCAGAAGTAACTGAAGCCCCACAGATAAGTTGTTTGAATTAAAATCACTTCACAATTCTCGTTCACATATAGATTCAGTAAACCCCAGCCTTGGATGAAAGGGTTTTGATCCAAAGCATGTGCAAAACAACTCTGTAGGAACAACATCTACTTTTTCTCTGTACTTTCCACAACTCGAGTGCATCCAAATTCTTCAATTATATTCTTTGTTTTCATACTACATTTCACATGGAAACTGTTGTCTGAGTGTTTTAGTCGCAATTAGTATGTTTGTCATATTTGCTGAAATTACCAGTATTGTCAGATAATATTACATAGAATAGGAAATCGGAGAGACAAATCCACTCCCTTTGGCACCACCTACATCTCACAATGCAGTTTCCACTGCTGCCGTTGCAGATCCTCCAATCAGAGCCAGGGGGCGTGTAACAAAAGGCAAGGGTTGTCGCTTTACTGGTTGGTTTCCATTCTCCCCTATGGTTACACATTGTGGGTTTTGACCAAAAGAATAAAAAAATCACAGACACGGGCGGCTGAAATGAGTTTCCTCTGTCAGATGCCTGGACTGTCCGTTAGAGAGGGTGAGAAGTTCAGTCTAGGAGGAAGTCAGAGTGGCTGCTTCTCCACATGGAGAGCCAGTTGAGGTTTGGGCATCTGGTGAGGACGCCTCCTCGACACCTTCCTCAGGAGGGGTTTTTAGACACGTCCAACCAAGAGTGGCCCCGGGAAAGACCCAGGACAAACTCGAGAGACTATATCTCTCAACTGGCCTGGGTCCATCTCGGTATCTCCTCTGAAAAGCTAGAAGAGGTTTCTGGGGATACGGAGGAATCTCATACCCTTTTTCCACCAAAACAGTTCCAGGGCTGATTCTGGGCCAGTGCTGGTTCACAACTTGTTCAACTTCCGAACCAGCTGAAAACCATAGCTTTTGCCATGGTTTTGCTTTTCCATAGCTCGGGTGCTAAGGGGAGCCACCTCATTACATCGCTGTAAACATCAGTTACGTCACTGCAAATGTCAGTATTTGCTCTAATACGGACTTGGTCAGTGTAGCACCCTCCGTGGACCATGTAGCTAAAAGACAGGTTGTCTCCTCCACCGACCAATGCTGCTTTGCTGCAACCATATCAATTCGGTTATTTGAAATTTGCTCTGTCTCGCAGTCTAGCTATTGCCGTTGGTTTTAACAACTCTGCCCCCTCCACTTACGTAAGCTGTTCTTTCCTCTAGCCCAGTAAAGAGTTGGTGCTGCCTTGGAACTGTTTTTTCTGGCCCGGAAAAAGAAACAGAAAGCTAGGTTCCCAACTCAGTACTGGTCCAGATCCAGGCCTGGAACCGGTTTGTTGGAAAAGGGGTATCTGATGAGTGGAGGTTAATAAGATTAAATAAGAGTACAATACAATATATTACAATACCATAGAAAGTGATCATAGTGAAATACACTTTCTTTGATTCTTTGATTTATACATGCATATCCATTTCCATACATACTCTGTGCACAGCCTAAAGAAATATATAGAAAAATCAGAGACATATAATATATACACAATGAAAGTTTAATGTCATGGTGGACTGATAAAATATTGCACATATAGGAGATAGATATTATTGTACATTTGAATTAGATTTTCTGCCATGTTTTATTCACAGCGGTGATGGCTGTGGGAAAGAAGTTGTTTTTGAGGCTGTTTGTTTTGGCTCTAATGGATCTGTAACCTCCTGATGACAGCCAGTTGAACAAGTGAGAACCTGGCTGTGTAGAGTCCTTGATGATGCCTCTCGCTCTGCTGAAGCAGCAGGAGTGAAACAGGCCTTTCAGGGAGGTTAGAGGCCAGGCAATGATCTTTTGTGCTGCATTTATAACTCTCTGGAGACCTGTTCTGACCGTCTGAGTGCTGCTGCTGGGCCATACTGTGATGCAGTACAGCAGCTCACGTTCTGTGGTGGTGTGGTAAAAGTTTAGCAGCAGTTTCTATTCAGTCAGTGTTTCCTGAGCACCCTCAGGAAGTGTAGTCTCTGTTGGGACTTCTTGATGATCTCAGTGGTGTTAGCAATTCAGGAGCGGTTGAAAGAGATGAGGTTGCCCAGGAATTTGAATTGCTGCACTCTCTACACACACCTCACCACTAATGTAGAGGGGTTCGAGGTCTGCCTTTAGCTTTCTGAAATCCAAAAGGAGGTCCCTTTTTCTTAGTAGTGTTCAGTGACAGGTTGTTTGCCAAGCACCATGCTGTAATTCTCTGGACCTCATCCCAATAAGCACACTCATCCCCCTTTGTGATGAGTCCAAACACCATTGTGTTGTCAGAGAATTTGATGATGGCATTGCTGGATAGGGTTGGACTGCAGTTGCGTGTATTGACTGAGAAGAGTAAGGGGCTCAGCGTTGGGGGGAGCTGATGATGAGAGTGCAGGGAGTAGCTATGGTTATGGCATTATCGGAGGACCTGTTTACCCGGTAGGCAAATTGATGTGGCTCCAAGGTCTAGTGAAGGTTGTTTTTTATTTGGCATAGCACCGATCTCTCCAGTGCCGGTGAGGGGCAAAGGGGGGGAGGTCATTGGGGGTGACTGCAGATCACTTTTTAGGTCCTGTAACGTATTTAGGGCCCGATTTACTAAAGGTTTGCGTGTGTAAAAACGTGTGCAAACTTGACAGCACCCGCAAACCAAAGTGCCAGCTGATCTACTAACAGCGTGCAAAGAGGACTGCGTCTCTCAAATGCGCAAAATAGCACATGCAATCCATTTAGTACTTTTGCCCTGATGAATAATTGATGAATAATAAAATTGCCGTCTAGATTTGGGTTGCAACCAGTTCAATGAATCAAACATAAAACAATGATGTGTTCTGAAAGGACAACGTAACACAAATCTACATTTCAGACTCTGTTCCTACAGTTTCATATTGGATTCGGAGTGTTATAGAACTCATCCCTTTAGAAGCTATTAGCTTCTGGCTCAAGGACAAAACATTTATGTTTTTTCACATTTGGGACCCTTTTCTAGAATATATTGGGGACAACGGTGCCCAAGCTCTTCGGAGCAGGCTTTATGGTCTAGCTTGGCCTGACATTGAAAGATACATTTCCAGGTTCTGATATGTAACACGCTGTTACCCTGATATCAAGATTGGTTACCCCTTCTGTCTTGGTTATTACGTATTTATTGACTTATCTTATTAATATTTACTTGTTTTTGTGCCATTTAGCTCTTAAAGATGTTCCATGTTCTGGGTGGTGAGGGTGCATATTTCTGTCATGTCATTTAATTCACTATTGTCTGACCCTTTGAAATCAATAAATATACTTATAAAAAAAAAAAAGAAATATGGGAAGGAAGAATTCGCTGCAGAGTTAAAGGGATACACGGCTCGACAGAGCTAAGATTTGGTCAGCCTGGCTACAGTGCTGAAAATAAATCTGGGGTTGGTCTTATTCGCTTCTATCAATCATGAATAATAAGCAGTTCTGGCTTTGCAAAGGGCTTTCCTATATGTTATCAGACTGTGTTTTCAGACTAAGTAAAAGTCTTTGAAATTATTGGAAGAGCATTTTCTCATCAGCTTTCCTAAAGTCTAAACTCACAGCTGTAAATACAATCACAGAGCCAACCTCCTCTGTCCAATTACTGTGTTTTTCAGAGAGGCAACACTTTCCAATGTTGTGCACATTGAAGTAGTAGTTCTAGCAGCTAGATCAATCAGGACAACAAGATAATCAAGCCGTGTGGGAGTAAGGTTCAGATAGTTGCCTTCTGTACTAGCAGATGGCAATGAGAAAAATGATTACAGAATTGATTCTTTAAATTTATATCCATCGTACTCTGATAGACACCTACTACGAATACCTTTCTTCTCAGATACTGTGTAGTCAAGTAATGTTAGCTCAAATGTTATCAAAAAAATTGTCATACAGGACAAAGTTAAAGGGAAATTCAGTTAATTGTTCACTCCATCATCCAGTCTGTCCTGTGCTCTTCCACTCTGGGTCGGCCACCAAACAACGCAGGTACAGACGGCAGCGGACAGTATGGTCTGCAGAAGAAAAATAACCAAAGCCAACCTTCCCACCTTCCAGAACCTATACAGGTCCAGGGTCAGGAAACAGGCAAATAACATTTCTGCAGATCCATCACACCCTGGACACAATTGTTTCAAACTACCTCATCTGGTAGACATTACAGAGCACTGCACACCAAAAATTACCCATCAAAGACAATTTCTTTCCTCAGGCTGTCACTCTGGTGAGCTTTCAGTGGTCATAGAGGGTTGAATATTTATGCAATTTCTTCATGACTATGTAAATACTGTACATATTGGTTCTGTTTTGTATTTATTGTATAGAAAGTACATTTTCTTTTAGGCTGTTTTTATCTTTATTTATTTAATTTCTTAATTGAACCTGAAAGACCTGTTTTCCAAATTGGATAAGATATACTGATATTCAGGGATTAAAAGGAGCTAAAAGTAATCCTACCCTTGGACTGCTACGTAACTCTAATGTGAAAATTGTTATACAGTAATTCCCGATTCTTGGCTTGTGGTATGAGGAATGTAAAAATTCAAATATCCAACTCTGTTTTCATGGCTTTTAATCAATGTATTTTTCCAAATTTTAGATTCCATCTTCCAAGTCCTTAAAAAGAAATAGCATTTTTTTTTTAAGGGAACAACAGTTGATTTGATAAGTAGAAAGATGTTGTCTCTCTTTGACTGTATTTCAGTTGTGTCAGGTGATAATTGTGTCAAATATGTTTTTATTATACTGTATTTAGAGAGAAAAAAAGGTAAATAAAAAATAATAATCAAACAAATTACAGTAAATCCCTTCAACAGCGCGCTAACTGTCTAATTTTAAATAATACTCATATTAACATGTACAGTATATTAAACCAACTTCCCCATGTGTTCCACTCTCACTCACTCACTCATTGTCCGCCGTTTGTCCGTTCCCGGGTCGCGGGGGCAGCAGTCTCAACAGAGATGTCCAGACTTCCTTCACCCCAGACACTTCCTCCAGCTCCTCCAAGGGGAGTCCGAGGCGTTCCCGGGCCAGCCGAGAGACATAGTCTCTCCAGCGTGTCCTGGGTCTTCCCCGGGGTCTCCTCCCGGTGGGACATGCCTGGAACATCTCCCTAGGGAGGCGTCCAGGAGGCATCCGGTACAGATGCCCAAGCCACCTCAGCTGACTCCTCTCAATGTGAAGGAGCAGCGGCTCGACTCCGAGCTCCTCCCGGGTGACCGAACTCCTCACCCTATCTCTAAGGGAGCGTCCAGCCACCCTGCGGAGGAAACTCATCTCGGCCGCTTGTATCCGCGATCTTGTCCTTTCGGTCACCACCCAAAGTTCATGACCATAGGTGAGGGTAGGTGCGTAGATTGACCGGTAAATCGAGAGCTTCGCCTTTCGGCTCAGCTCCCTCTTCACCACGACGGTCCGGTACATCGACCGCATAACTGCGGACGCTGCACCGATCCGTCTGTCAATCTCACGCTCCATCGTTCCCTCACTCGTGAACAAGATCCTGAGATACAACTCCTCCACCTGAGGCAGGACTTCTCCACCCACCCGGAGAAGGCATGCCACCCTTTTCCAATGGAGAACCATGGCCTCGGATTTGGAGGTGCTGATTCTCATCCCTGCCGCGTCGCACTCTGCCTCAAACCGCCCCAGCACATGCTGAAGGTCCAACAGGAAGCCGACAGGACAACATCATCCGCAAAAAGCCGAGATGAAATCCTGAGGTCCCCAAACCGGATCCCCTCCGGCCCCTGGCTGCGCCTAGAAATCCTGTCCATAAAAATTATGAACAGGACCGGTGACAAAGGGCAGCCCTGCCGGAGTCCAACATGCACCGGGAACAAGTCTGACCTACTGCCGGCAATGCGAACCAAACTCCTGCTCCGATCATACAGAGACCGGACAGCCCTTAGTAGAGGGCCCCGGACTCCATACTCACTCAGCACCCCCCACAGAATGGCACGAGGGACACGGTCAAATGCCTTCTCCAGATCCACAAAACACATGTAGACTGGTTGGGCAAATTCCCATGAACCCTCGAGCACCCTGCGGAGGGTGTAGAGCTGGTCCAGTGTTCCACGACCGGGACGAAAATCGCATTGTTCCTCCTGAATCCGAGGTTCAACTATCGGCCGTAATCTCCTCTCCAGTACCCTGGCGTAGACTTTCCCGGGGAGGCTGAGAAGTGTGATCCCCCTATAGTTGGAACACACTCTCCGGTCCCCCTTTTTAAACAGAGGGACCACCACCCCGGTTTGCCACTCCAGCGGTACTGTCCCCTTCCTCCATGCAATGTCGCAGAGGCGTGTCAACCAAGACAGGCCTACGACATCCAGAGACTTGAGGTACTCAGGGCGAATCTCATCCACCCCCGGTGCCCTGCCACTGAGGAGCTTACGAACTACCTCAGTGACCTCGGCTTGGGTGATGGATGAGCACGCCTTCGAGCCCCAACTCTCTGCTTCCTCAGTGGAAGGCATGTCAGTCGGGTTGAGGAGATCCTCGAAGTATTCCTTCCACCGTCCGACAATGTCCCCAGTCGAGGTCAACAGTTCCCCACCCACACCGTAAACGGTGCCGGCAGAGTACTGCTTCCCCCTTCTGAGGCGCCGAACGGTCCTCCAGAATTTCCTCGAAGCCGACCAAAAGTCTTCCTCCATGGCCTCCCCGAACTCCAGCCAGACCTGAGTTTTTGCCTCCAGGACTGCCCGAGCTGCGGCTCGCTTGGCCTGCCGGTACCTATCTACTGCGTCAGGATTCCCACCGGCCAACATAGCCCGGTAGGACTCCTTCTTCAGTCTGACGGCATCCTGTACTTCCGGTGTCCACCACCGGGTTCTAGGATTGCCGCCACGACAGGCACCGGAGACCTTGCGTCCACAACTTTGAACCGCCGCGTCGACAATGGAGGCAGAGAACATGGTCCACTCGGACTCAATGTCCCCCGCCTCCCCGGGATCCGAGAGAAGCTCTCTCGGAGGTGGGAGTTAAAGATGTCCCTGACAGAGGGCTCAGCCAGACGTTCCCAACAGACCCTCACAATCCGTTTGGGTCTGCCCGGTCTGTCCAACCTCCTCCTCCGCCAGCGCATCCAACTCACCACCAGGTGGTGATCAGTTGACAGCTCAGCCCCTCTCTTCACCCGAGTGTCCCATGTGTTCCAGTTCAATGTAAATATATCACCTGCCTTATCTCTGTCGGCTTGAGTAAAACTAGACTTGTATTAATTTATTTATAAGTCTGACTGAAACTGTTCTCAATCAAATTCCTCAAAGTCAGAATAACACACAGATAAAAGCGTTGGGACCTGAATTACGCTGACAGTTATTTAAATCCAAACCGTCCAATGAGCTCTTCTCTAGCTTCACAGTTCCTTCCCCAGGATTTAATTTGGAAGTAAAAAAAAAGAAGCTGGTAACACCAGAGGAAACCACAAGGACCGGCCTGCATCTCCTCTGCAGAAACACTATGGTAAATTGGAAATGTGCAGAGCTGTCCAATTTACTGTTCAACATGGTGCCAATTTGTTGCCGGATAATTTGGTTGTCAGTTTTTTTGGGTCTGTGATGCAACAGGTCAAACAAAAGGAATCCAGTACTAACAAGCTGGAAGAGATCATACCGTGGTTACATAGTGGAAAACAATAGAAGCCAAATGAAATGGCCTTTTGAGCCGTACAGTAACGATGCATATAAACATTTGAGTCATGAACTCGATGAAAAGCTCTTAATATGAATTGTGTTTTATTTTTGGTATTTTTTGAAAGACTCATCACTTGAGTCTTCTATCGCGATGACAACAAAAGTAACTCAGCCACTCACTGATGCTGGTTTGGCTGCTCGGCTCTTCTCATCTTTTATTTCATGTGCGCATCTTTTAAGTCCCGAAAAAGAAATTTGAGTAAAACAAAAATATGCTCATCTGCACTGACTCCTTGGGCAGCATTGACATTTGTGAGCATGGATTTCAAAAGTCTGCAGAGCCTTACATGTTAAAAACACATTAGTTAATATCTTTGATGCTCACTAAAAAACTTCCAAGAGGCTATTGACCCTGAGAAAAGACCCTTGGTTTTGTGCATAAGTTGGAAATCAACATACCGGCATACAATGCATCCGCTCTTGAATTTTTTAAATTTTAAAAGGTGGTCCTGCTTCATCTGAGAGGTAACTTAGTGACTCAAGGACGAGGGTTCATTCTTAATCTTTTGGAATAAATGATCATATAAGAGTTGTTGTGATTTTTAAATAATAATAAAAAAAAGTCTAACAAAGAATGGAGGTTTCCACAATTGGCCAAAAGCCTGTTGATTTGTTGTCACATGTGGTTGCTGCTTCTATCAAAGAACATAACATAAAACAATTCTCTGAATTCTGACTGTAGACAGCTGTCCTTGAAGACAGCAGCGTTTGTAAGAGGTCTTTTTTCATGAGAATAAATAAGATAAAGTGATGAAATGTGAAGATTTTCCTCCCTAAACTTCTTTGGAAACAAATATTCTGATACCAGTCACTGTGACCTCCTCTGCCATAAGATTATGTTGGACTTGAATGTGCTACTGAGAGGCCCCTGAACCCTGCTGTGGATTCAACGAGCACCCAACCATTCCCAACTTGGCTTGACATGAAGTCACGAAACACATTATGTACACTTGTGTAATCATATTGTGCACTGAGTGGTAGACAAGAGGGGATTAAGTTAAAGACAGGGGAACCAGCAGCAAGTGGAATGTGTGAGGGGACGCAGGAGGCCAGAACAGAAATTTCCCAAGCAGTTTCTGTAATTATGCCTTATTATGTGGAGCCAGAGCAGCAGGAGGAGAACAGGTTGCACGGAAACTAATGCTCTGCCCTGCAGATATACATACATATATATATATATATATATATATATATATATATATATATATATATATATATATATATATATACACACACATTTAATATATATACATATATATACACATATATACACACACACACACACATATCATACCTGTCAAGTCTCCCGTTTGGCCGGGAAACTATCGTATTTGACCCCTCTTTCCTGCTGTCTTCCCCGTATAAGTATTTTCCTGTAAATTTCCCGTTTTATAATTCAATCATTTTTAAACTGCAAAATCAATTGTCACACGCAAGGCAACCACAGGAGCAACCTCAGGAAAAAAATCAGACAGATGGATGGATGTAACGAGAGAGAAGTGCAAAAAGCCCAAAAAGCGAAGACTTTGTTTAAATATCTCTAAAAATTAGAAACCTAATTTACTTTCGTACAGAGGAGCAGGATGGGGAACAGTTACACGTTCTGAAAGATTTGTAACTGCGATGTTAGTCTCTCACGGGGGAAGAACGATGTCTGTCAGCAGCACCAGGGCGGGGCCAGAGAGCCACATGAGTGGAAATGTAAATGTTTCACTTGAAGACAATCAATGTGTTTATAAACTGAAAATATTTAAAATAAATAAATGTGCTTTAATTCCCCTTTGTGTTTTCATTAAGGCTCTATTATAGGAATTACATACATAGGAATGTCCTAAGCATTTCAGTGTCAACAAAGGTCGGCCTGTCAGATTCTGAGCACATAATTGTAGTTTTTAAGTGGTTGACAGGTAGTTATTTTGGATTTCTTTTAAATCTGTCTTGAAATGTAAGAAACTGGACCTCTGTTGGGCTGGTGGGACAGCGGCAGAAAATGTCCCTTATTTTTAAATCCAAAACTTGACACTTACTTACTTACAGTATATATATATATATATATATATATACATATATATATATGTATATGTATATGTATATATATATATATATATGTATATGTATATATATATATATATATATATATATATGTATATATACATATATATATAATATATATATGTGTATATATATATATATATACATATATATATATATATATATATATATATATACATATATATATATATATATATATATATATATATATATATATATACACATACATACATACATACATACACATATATATATATATATATATATATATATATATATATATATATATATATATATATATATATATATATATATATATATATATATATATATTAGGGGTGTCACGGTACACACAAGTCACGGTTCGGTACGTACCTCGGTACAGGGGTCACGGTTCGGTACGGGTTCGGTACGGGTTCGGTACAACGGGAAAAAAAATACAAAAAGTCCCAAATGTATAAGACGAGTTTTTTCTTCCTTTATTTTGATCATAGCATTTGAAAGTTAAAGTTTGTTCAATTGGCTACAAAACTAAAAAGCATCTCTTATTAAAATGTAAAATAAATAGAATAAAACATTTAACTTGTGCATAAGTGTTTTTAATTTTACCACGGACTGGTTTATGTGAGCGCGGGATGGGACATTGTAACGAGCTCGAGCACTTTTAATAAATACTTGAACCCGGGCTCCTCTACTGCTGCATATGGGCAGAGCCGTCTGGGGGCGGAGCATTCTCCATGGGCCTTATGATAGTCATTTTAACGTTCAACAACATCATCCTACCCATCAAACTACATTTATTCTCATTTTTATTGAGCCAAGCATATAGGCCTATGCGGCAGAAAGCAGAGTAAAGTCTCACACACACACGCAGAAACACACACACACACACACACACACACACACACACACACACACACACACACACACACAAGCCTGTCAGCTGTCAATCACACGGCGCTGAAAACTCTGATAGTCACAGACCGACTTAGTTCCATCTTTGATTCAGCTTAAATACAAAAAAACATAACTGGTCTAAAATTACACCATCTATTTAGATAGATAGACACAGCGGTCTGTAACATCATTTCTGAGCTCTATAATAGAGAATAGACTCGGCGGTCTCGTTGACAACAACACAAGCACATTACAGGCAGCTGGTCAAGACACATTCTGATAAAGACATTATTTAAGAAGGTAACACTGACTCACCAATGGCAGTCGCCTCTTCCATAACCCAAAATAATCCAGGTAACGTGGAAAACAGGGTAACATTCAAAACTTTGTACAAATTTAGTCCTCTTTAAAACTTTAGCGCTAATCTCCTTCACTGTGAGTGTTAAGGCTGATTTATGGTACCGCGTTACACCAACGCAGCGCCTACGGCGAAGGTTGCGCGTCGCCGCATAACCTCGCCGTAGACTGCGCCGTACCCTACGGCGTATGCTCTGCGTCGATTTAACGCAGAACCATAAATCAGTCTTTACACCCAACCCGCTTTGGCTCGCGGCCCCGGTGCGTTCAGGACAGTTGTAATTTAAGAATTAGAAAATTTTATCGTTATTATAGCCTACAATTTATGATGATATATGAATTGCACATATATTTATTGATATGCACAGACTAGTACACATTTAGGTCTGTAATGGAACGTGACTGTTGATATTTATAAGGGAAAAAAAACGATGATTGATTTTTTTTTTTTTGTTTTTTTTTTTTTAACTCAGTCAGACGTATTCGCCGTATGACTGCGTGAACCGAACCGTGACCCCCGTACCGTGACGGTACGGGACGAATACAAATACCGTTACACCCCTAATATATATATATATATATATATATATATATACATATATATACATATATATACATATATATACACACATATACACACATCACTGGAGTTGTGACACAAATGTCGTCGCAGTCATGTTTGACATAGAAGCTCAACAGTCTTCTCAATGCAATGACTGAATTTGGCGGCACAGAGTGACCTCTCCTTACGATAGAGCAGTAAAACAGATAAATCATAAATCAGCTAATAAAGACCTCCACAGAACATCCTCCGCCTCTGCTTCAAGCCCCTCCCGGGGTTTGTTTTGTTTTCCCCACAGTCATGCTCCAACAATGGCAGGGAGCTGTAAACATCCGCAATCAAATGGTTTTGTGCAGCCTCTATAGACACATGTGAAAAGATGATTCAGTTGAGTTTAATTTTCCCCACTGTACAAAAAGCTTATTTGAATGTAAATCAGAGGTACAATCAGTGCTGACACTCAGCTGAAGTCTCTGTCAATCGTGGCATCATACAAACAGTCAAACCTTCGTCTAGATCATCCATAATGGACTCAGCAAAGCTCCAAGCAGTGCAGCTCGGCAGGTTTATCAGATACTGGAAGAGCAGGATGGGAGGACTGACACAGGCACACTCAAAAATCAAGCTAAACTCAAAAAAGTGGTGAGACGCCATCAAACCCAGAGGCCTTTAATCCTGCTTGGAATCTCAGCAGCTTGTCAAACAAACACACACACGCGCACACACACCTCATCTCAACAAAAAGCTGCATGTGTGCTCAAGTCTTCCCTCTTGTCATGTAAGCTTCTGTTCAGCAGGGCGTCTGGCACTCAACGCCGCAGCTGTCAATCAGGACGAGCACCCACCCAACCGCCCTGAAGACTGCGCAGCCCTGCCAGCGTCCCTGCTTGGGAGGAGATTGCCCTCTTATGCCAGTCGTCAGGACTGCAAGAGTCCTGTATGGACTGATGGATGCTCGGACGGGGAATTTGATGGACATTTCTACGAGTTCATCCTCTTTTTGGGGTCAGAGGAGAATCCCGGCTTAGACCTACAGCCCTAAATCTAAGCAAGAAATATGAAGAGAGAGCAAGCATTTGTTCTTGTTTTTACATTTACTTTGACTTTTATATGTTTGAGGTCTGCTCAAACTGTCAGCTCCTTTAAATCAGGGCTAAAAACATTACTGTTTACTGAAGCATACTCTCAAATTAAATACTTATTTTTGAAAACCGTGCAAAGTTACACTAGTGATGGATAAGTCCTGAATGCAGGCATTGTGACGTAGAATTGTCAAATCGGTCTGATTCACCGCACTAATCGGCACAAATTACTTTTGTAATACTGTATTTGACTCGGTCTTTGTACAGTTTCACCGTATAGACCCGTAATTCTCGTCAGTTGTGTGAAATAAGACCTGGAAACAGACATTGTGGCATAGAATTGTCAAATTGGTTTAATTCACTGTATGAATTGTTACAGATTACTTTTGTAATACTGTATTTGACCCGGTCTTTGTACGTTTTGACCGTATAGAAACGTAATTCTTGCCATCGTAAGAATGACATGTGTACCTGCTGTACTCTACTGCCCTTACTTTTTAACAACTTGTGCTTTTTATTATTTTACCGTGTGGCAGGGTGGAGAGGTGGATAGGACACGCGCACCTGTGTCCCATCCGCCTGAGTGGATCTCTCCACCCTGCCTGCCTTATAAGGCGGAGCTGGACAGCAGAAAAGAGGTCTGAGAAGCTGTGTGAAGGTGCTTCTGCACGTGTGGTGGTGTCGTGTGTGAATAAACAGGGTTCTGCACGAAACTCCGTGTCTCTCCGTCCTTCGGTCGGGCCCCCGTGGCACTCGCCCTGCCACATACCACTTTTCTTATCATTTTATTTCATTTTATTTGTTATGTACTGTTTAATTGTGTCTTGCCGCTTTTAATGTTGATGTAAAGCACTTTGAATTACGTTGTGTTAATGTGCTATACAAATAAACTTGCCTTGCTTTATATCTTTGATGTGAAATGCTTTCTTATCAACTTAATTTTATTCATTAATATACATTTACTAAGCATTTTAGTCCTCAAACACACTCCAGAAGATATTGAGGTAGTAAAGTTTTTACCTCTTTACCTTACCTTTTTATCTTGCTGTTCCCGTTCCTCACACTTACTAACTCTTAGACTTGTAGAAAAACTTGTAAAACTTTCCAACTCTCCACACATTCTCTGGCGGAGGTCAGGACTGCAGACAGACCAGAATACTTTCTTCAACATTTCAAGTTTTTTAATGATTACAAGGGTATTTTCTCTTCATTAACTTGAGTAAAAAAAAGGAGATCTTTAAACGTATAGTCACTCAAGACACAGATGCTGGGGGAGGAATTTAAATTTGATATGAGTCCACAAGGACAATTGTATTTTTATACTATATTTTTCCACTGTAATTCATAACTTTATCTGACATTTTTTTAGAAGTTGTCAGAAAGGGGCTTTGAAGAGGCCATCTGCAACCACTATGATTAAAGTCAATGCAGCGTTTTGTTGCATAAAATGTATCAGGAAGGCAGATGAGAATGTTTCTATATTGCCACGGCCTCCGTGGTTCATTCCCTAGCTTTTGTTGGCAGTTTTTGTATTTCACCATTTCACCATCCACATCTACGGGCTGTTATTCTGGTGAATTCTCAGCTGTTTCCAATCCTTTGAGCCTTTGAGATGCAACTGACTGAAATGTCCAAAAATAACCTCAGGGGTCAAGGTACCTACACAGAGGAGCATGAAAGGCAATTGTAACTTGGAGTTCTTTTGGTCACTCTTGAAGGGAAGATCAAGTCAAATCCCTGCAGGTCATGGGGGGAGGGTTCTCCCACCTGAGCCATGTATTCAGGACAGATGTTCACCTTGAGCTTGAGGTGAACTACCCGCTTAAAATGATGATGTCAAGATGGGGTCTAATGTAAAAGTCAGAGAAACTGTTTACTTTCCTGACTGGACTCCGTCTGACTCTCCTTGAGAAGTCAAAATAATTGTGAATATCATGAGTGTCCTCAAAGGGGGTCCTGGTGCCCGGTCACTATTACGATGATTGTAGTGGGTCTTGATATTGGGCAATAACAGCGGCAGCTGAACACAACATACGTTTATGACAAGCCAAGTTTATAAGTGTAACACATTTAGACATACAAGACAGTTCAAAATGTAATGCGATAAAAAGTAAGAGTTTGAAGGCGGAATGCATTGTGGGAGATTGCACCAATTATGTTCAAGGACTCAAATCCGAGTCCGATGACACCACCCACGCCTCTTTATGTCAAACCATTCAAAAGTTATGGCAGAAAGTAGGAACTATCAAATATGGACCAATCAGTTGAAGGGGGGGGCCCGCTTTTTGGTGTCTATCGTCGCCACGGTAACGCTTTTGACTGAGAAAAGTAATTCCCATCGTCGCAGGATCGAGACGCACATTTTGATGTATAACACACCTGGGTGCACGTTACGGTTCGGGCCGCATTACCGGCCGAAGAAATTGCATAAATTGCGCCAAATTTACACAATTAATTCAAAATGGCCGACTTCCTGTTCGTTTTCGGCCATGGCACCGAGACACTTTTCTTTAAGTTGCGACATGATACAGGTGTGTAGCGATTTTCGTGCATGTACGTCAAACCGTATTGTGGGGCTTGAGAAAGTAAGGCCCATCGGAACAGGATGGAGACGCACATTTTGATGTATAACACACCTGGGTGCACTTTACGGTTCGGGCGAAGAAGCGGCCGAAGCAATGGCATAAATTGCGCCAAAATTACACGATTAATTGAAAATGGCCAACTTCCTGTTCGGTTTCGGCCATGGAGCCAAGAGACTTTTCTTTAAGTTGCGACATGATACAGGTGTGTACCAATTTTCGTGCATGTACATCAAACCGTATTGTGGGGATTGAGGCACAAAGTTTTCTAGGGGGCGCTGTTGAGCCATTAGGCCACGACCATTAATGCAAACCATTAAATATAAACATTTTTGCCAGGCCTGACTTGTGTGCAAAATTTGGTGACTTTTGGGGCAAGTTTAGCGGGGAAAAAAGGCCATCCTTTTGTCGGAAGAAAAACGAGAACGACGATAACGAGAACAATTCGTACAGATACATTAGGGCCTTCGCACTGTGAGTGCTCGGGCCCTAATAATCAGTCATAATGAAAATAGGGAGCTTTGATAGCGACACTTATAAAGGGCTGCTTGAAGAGCTGTACTTGAATTAGTGACAGAGGAGCTGCTTCTCGTTGGATACGCCGTTGTTCTCCTGTCTTCGTTTCCACAGGGAGAAGGATCTAACATCCGTCCTGTATGTGTTCCACTCACCACAACCACAACACTCCGACAGCTTTTTTTTTTTTTTTTACATAGCAATATTAAAAACTAACAGAGTGACAACACCTCAACAACTTCTTCATGTCATCAGTTCCTATTTTCTTCCCTTTCCGTTCCCTGTTTCACTCATGTTGCCCTTTCTTCTGTTCTTGCACAGGAGTAGCACTCAAAAGAGTGTCGTCACTGGTTTTCTCTCGCCTCCCTTCCCTCTGCATCAACACAAAGAGGGCTTTCAATTTTTAATGCACCGAGCTGCAAGAGAAGACGCTCCAAACAAGAGGCAGACGAGTAGTAATGATGAGCAGCTTTAAACAGATGAGAGCTTCTACTTTGCTCAAAAAAACCTTTTCAGCCTTTCGCTGAAAAGAAAAAGCAGGATGGAGTGAATTGTGGGAACCTTCAGAAGATGCACTACAGCTTTCACGTTAATATTAGCTTGTTTTCAGTTTTTGTCTTGTTGTTTTTACTTCAATGACCAGCCAGTTCTTTAGCTCAGCCTCATCTTGAACATGTTGCATACTTAACATTCACGCATCCGCCACAATCTGGGTAATCGCTTGTGTTTTCCTACTTGAGCCACAGCATTTTTCCCTTGTTACCGAGTTACTCCGCATCCCTCCGTCTCATTTATCTCCAACAATTCGTCCTCTTTTGTTGGCGAGCGGTTGAGTTTCTTACGTCATGTGGCACCACGCATGGGCTCTTTTTCACCACCTTCTGTAACTCAGTGCAATCTCTCACTTTGCATTTCTTTTATCACGCCTTGAGAAAAACAAAACATCTTTCAGAGATGGGATTCTCATTGTTAGCCTCTCCAGCATGTGCTCTTTGTGAGAAGACTCAGTTTGGAAAAGCAGTTTTCATACAAGTGAATGTAATAGAAAGATTTTTACCGATAAAGATGTAAAAATTATTTAAAAAAAAGACAAATAATTTGATACAATACCTGCTGAGGCCGACTCCCAACCTTCCCCGCCTTACAAAATGAGGATTTCATAAAGCAGAGAAACAGAGCCAGATAAATAACTAAAGTTATTACATTTCTAAAAATCCTAAATTGGTGACTATTCACCAAGGAACAGAGTGATCAGAAACTGATGTACCAAATATCACAGACAAAAAAGAGTTTAATTAGGGACTAAACTAAAATGGTGCAGTTTCTTTTCCCTGTGGTGCCGTGGGTTTTCCCCAGGTACGTCCTCATTCAGTCGAAACACATGCATGTCATGTTAACTGGTGAGTCAAGATTGGCCGCAGGTTCACAGCTTCTCCTTTGTCTATATGAGGTCTCCATTACCCCGAGATTGGTGCAAATATCGGAAGAGAAATCCTGTAATGGAAATGGCTCTATATATCGCAAAAACCTTTCTACGCTTCCAAGAGGGGGTTTGCAGCTAATTTGAAAATCCACTTTATCAAAGAAACTGTGATAGCTTTATGCTGCTAGTGCATTTGCACATCTCTGGTAGCACTGGATGTGACGTAGCCGGTCAATCTAAAGTCATAGAAATCCAGTTTCCAGCTGTTTCTGGCCTCAGTAATGCATTGTAACTGTGCTATGATGCTACTTAGTCGTTATGCATTACATAAGAGCTTTACCTCTGAATAATCATTTGAATGGGACTTCCGGTGTAGCGACTAATGGACTAGGACGTGTTTTTTTGAGCTCCTGCAACAACCTTTAAAAATATCTATTTTTGGTACAGCTTTTTCATCTTCCTTCGGTTTATTTTTCCCGACCTTCATTATTCTACTTTGGCCCCGTATTTTTGCCGACCAAAATGCCTCCAAAACTTAAACCATCCGCACCACCGCCGCGGCCCTCTCCGCACGCAGCATCCCCGCCTCGTGGTGACCCCCCGTCCAGCCTGGCCGAGGCCGCTCCTTCACACGACTTTAAGGCCGAGCTGCTCGCATCACTCCGCGTTGAGATGGCGGCTGTTTTTAAAGCGGAGCTTCAGGCTGCTTTAAATGAAAACCTGTCGAGCATCAAGACTGAACTGCAAGCGGTGAAGTCGGAATTATCAAAAAGCATTACAAACATCCAGTCTGATGTGCGCGCTCTGAAGAACACCGTGGTTGAAATGGAAACATCTCTTTCATCCTGCACCGATGACATCACAACCTTACAGGCTAAAGTGGAGCATCTGTCAGCTGAACTGATGAGGCTGGATGGTAAATGCGAGGATCTGGAGGCGAGATCCCGGCGCAATAACATACGGATCGTGGGAATTCCTGAAGATTTTTCCACCTCTTCTGCTGTTACGGATATTCCCTCTCTGCTCAAGGAGGCTTTCAGCCTGGAGAAGGAGCCTCTCCTGGACCGGGCGCACCGCACCCTCCAGCCGAAGCCGAAGCCCGGAGAGCGCCCTCGTCCCATCATCGCCCGTCTGCACTATCATACAGACTGTGTGGATATATTGCGCCGAGCCAGGGCTCAGCAACGGATTACGTGTGGAGAGTTGCCTTTTTCTGTCTTTCCCGACCACACCCAGAAGACGGCCCGTGCCCGAGCCGCCTTTAATGACGTCCGCCGCCGGCTCCGCGAGATCCCGGGGATCCGCTACGGTCTGCTGTACCCCGCCCGCCTCCGCATCACTCACAACGGCGCAGAAAGGGAGTTCAGGTCGGCAGAGGAGGCCAGCGCTTTCATCACGTCGCTCAAAGTCTAGTTGAACTTTTTTCAGTTCATCAGTGTCGGTTTTTCTTTTTTTTTTTTTTTTTTTTTTCTCTCTCCCATATATACACGGTATGTGGTTTTCAGTTTAACTTGGTCGTGATTGGTTGTACCTCTCTGTTAATGTTGCTGGGCTTGCAGGAGCTCAACACGAAGCTTGTTAGTTATTATCTTGTTAGTTATGCTTAAAGCCGTAAGTGTTCTTTTCAGGGATCTGACTCCTTCTGGAGTTTGCACTGGGTTCTCCATCGTTTGGGGATGGGGTCGTTGTAAGTGCAATTGGGGGGTGGGGGGTGGGGGGTTCAGTAGGTTAAGTTTGTTGTTGTTTTCAATTTTCCCCCTTTTTTTTATTTTTATTTTTATTTATTTATTTTTTTTTCTCCCCCTTTTTTTTTTTTTTTTTTTTTTTTTTCTTCTTCTTCTTTCCTCTTTCTTTCTTTCTTTCTCTTTCTTTCTTTCTTTCCTCCCTCCATCCCTTTCTTTCCTTTCCTTCCTTGGGGATCCGCATTCGGTACATCTCTATCTTTAGGAATTTAACATATGGCCACTAATACTGGTACTTCTGTGAGGTTGTTGAGCTGGAATATTAAAGGCATGGGAAGTCCAATTAAGAGATCGAGAATATTTGCTCACCTGAGACGTCTTAAAGCTGACTTAGTGTTCCTTCAGGAAACCCACATGCGCACCAAAGACCAGGTCAGACTTAAATGTCCCTGGGTTTCTGAGGTGTTTCACTCTGATTTCAACTCTAAGGCCAGGGGGGTTGCTATATTAATTGGTAAGTCAATGCAGTTTTCAGCATCTAAGGTGATTTCAGACAAAAACGGCAGATACTTAATTGTGGCGGGTACGCTATTTCATATTCCCATATTATTAGTTAATATATATGCCCCCAATTTTGACAACCCACACTTTATGAACAAGCTTTTTGAATGTCTCCCCTCATTGAATGACAGTCTTCTTATAATTGGCGGGGATATGAACTGCGTAATTGACCCCAAACTAGACCGCTCCAGCCCACGAAATCTGACTCCTACTTCAATGTCGAGGTCTCTTTCAGATTTTGTGTCCAAGAACGGTTGCACCGATCCTTGGAGATTTTATAACCCTTGTACCAAAAAATATTCCTTCTTTTCTCAGATGCATCAATCTTTCTCTCGGATTGATTATTATTTTATTGATGCTAAACTAATTCCCAAAGTACTGTCTGTTGATTATCATCCTATTGTGATCTCCGACCACGCTCCTCTTTCTTTGGATATTCAGTTCTCTTCACAGCCACGCTACTCAACATCTTGGAGGTTCAATACATTACTTCTCTCAGATGATAAGTTCACCAATTTTATTACAACTAAAATTGATGATTACATCTCTATAAATCAAAATGATATGGAACCAATTTCATCTTCACTGCTGTGGGAATCATTAAAAGCATATTTGCGGGGACAAATTATCTCCTTCTCTGCTCACTTGAATAAGTCCCGGAAAGCCAAATTACAAGAACTCTCTATTAAGATCACAAAATTGGACCAACAACTTGCTACTTGCCCCTCTCCCAGTTTTCTTAAGCAACGTGTCGATTTACAGACTGAATTTGATCTCCTTACCACTAATGACGCAGAGCGACTTCTCTTACGATCACGCTCCGTATATTATGAACATGGAGACAAGGCAAGTCGGCTCATGGCTCATCAGTTACGTCGCCAGGCAGCCTCACGTATGATCCTTCAGATAAAAGATTCATCAGGCTCATTGCATCAGGATCCCACCGCCATTAATTCTGTCTTTCACTCATTTTATTCCTCTTTATATACGTCTGAATCTCCATCTGGCTCCACTGAATTGAATTCATTCTTAGATAGCCTCAACTTTCCTGTTATAGGCTCCGATGCTGCTAAAAATCTTGACTCGCCATTAACGGTAGAAGAAATTAATCTCGCTGTGAGAAGTATGCAAAATAACAAAGCTCCTGGCCCTGATGGATTTCCAGTGGAATTTTTTAAGAAATTTCAGGATAAATTGTCCCCTTTATTGCATGCTGTTTATAAGGAATCACTGGAACATGGCACTCTCCCTCCCACTTTAAGGCAAGCCTCCATAAGTCTCCTCTTAAAAAAAGATAAGGATCCAACTCTCTGCGGCTCATACAGACCTCTTTCGTTAATAAATGTAGATGCTAAGATCCTTGCTAAAGCCTTGGCTTATCGCTTGGAGAACATTGTGCCAACTATTGTCTCAAATGAACAGACAGGATTTGTTAAGGGGCGACAGTTATTCTTTAATGTGCGGACACTTTTAAATATTATTCACTCTAAAACTGTCACCACAACACCTGAAGTCGTAATCTCGGTCGATGCTGAAAAGGCATTTGATAGGATTGAATGGGACTATTTATTTACTGTACTGAAGAAGTTTGGGCTGGGGAATGGGTTCATTTCTTTGATTCGTCTCCTTTACACGTCTCCACAAGCAAGCGTTTCCACTAATGGCATTCAGTCCAATTTTTTTACTCTAGCCCGTGGCACCAGACAGGGGTGTCCCCTCTCTCCCCTGTTATTCGCACTAGCTATAGAGCCCCTGTCAATCTTTCTGAGGTCCTCCCCCACTTTTACTGGGATCTCCCGATTGGGAACAGAATATAAGCTGTCACTTTACGCTGATGACTTACTGTTATATGTCTCGGATCCTGTCCTCTCCATTCCTTCAATTTTATCTGCTTTCCAGAGATTCGGGTCTTTCTCAGGCTATAAAGTGAACGTATCTAAAAGTGAATGCTATCCCATTAATGACTCAGCAACACAGCTCGTACAGTCAGATATCCCTTTTAAGATTAGTCCTTCCGGCTTTAGGTATCTTGGGATCAACGTAACCAGAACGTTAAGCTCTCTTTTTTCTGCTAATCTCTCACCTTTAATGTCTACAATTAAATCTGACCTCCATAGATGGAAAAGCTTACCTCTTTCATTAATTGGAAGAATTAACGCAGTTAAAATGAATATTTTGCCCAAATTTCTATTTCTGTTCCATTGTCTTCCACTTTTCTTACCAAAACACTTTTTTAAAATAATTGATCAAACTATTTCTGACTTCTTATGGTGTGGGAAGGCTCCTAGAATCCGCAAATCCACACTTCAGAGATGTAAATTCAATGGCGGACTGGCACTTCCCAATTTCCAACTGTATTATTGGGCAGCACATATTCAAAAAATTTCATTTTGGTTCAAATCGGTGAATATGCCATGGTGTAAATTGGAGGCACAGTCATGCATTTCATCCTCTTTACCTGCTCTACTTACCTCATCTATTCCATCCAACCTCTCTGTCTTTACAAATAATCAAGTGGTTCACTCCACACTTAAAATTTGGTATCAATTTAGGAAACACTTCAAATTTAAGTCAGCATCTACTTTAGCTCCATTACTGAACAATCATTTATTTCGACCTCCGCTTACAGATTCAACCTTTCTCATATGGCATAATAAGGGCCTGAAAAGTTTTGGAGATCTTTACAAGGATGGTATCTTTCGCAGCTTTGCAGATCTCTCAGGTGAATTTAATCTCCCGCCTTCTCATCTCTTTCGATACTTTCAGATTAGACACTGCGCTAAAGCTTTGTTTCCAGTTTTTCCATCCTCTCCGCCGACTCTACAGTGGGAGGTGCTTTTAAACCATGATCCACTTCAAAAATCACTGATCTCTAAGGTTTACGATGACCTTCTGTCTTTCGATCTCTCTCCAGTTATTAAAGTTAGGGCTGTCTGGGAAGATGAACTGGATCTAAATTTTGAGGATGACTGGTGGGACGCTGCTCTTAAAAAAATTTACACAAGTTCATCCTGCGCTCGTCTTACACTTATACAGTTTAAAGTACTGTTTAGAGTCCACTTTTCTAAAGCTCGACTCTCACAGATCTATCCCAGTGTCACTGACGAATGCGACAAATGTCATGCCTCGTCCTGCAATTTAACCCATATGTTTTACTCTTGCCCACTACTTTCTCGCTTTTGGTCGAATTATTTTGACACCATGTCAAAAATACTCTCGGTGAATATAAAAGTCTCCCCCCATGTTGCCATATTCGGGCTCCCAGAGGACCATGGCCGGTTTACTTCAAACCAAATAGACATTTTGGCTTTTACTTCCTTACTGGCAAGACGCCACCTTCTTCTCCACTGGAAGTCGACTAAGGCTCCTTCTAGTACCCAGTGGCTCAACGACACCATGTTTTTTCTGAAGCTGGAAAAGATTAAATATTCACTGAAGGGTAGTTGCAACAAATTTTATAATAAGTGGCTTCCCTTTCTTACATTCTTCCACTCTCTCCAGTCCCTGCCTCCTGATTGACGGATCCCCCCCCCTCCCTCTCTTCTCTCATTCCTCTCTTTCTTCCTCCTTTTTATTTATCTTTTTATTTACTTTTCTTTTGTTTTTGGGTTTTTTTTGTTTTTTTTCCCCCCCTTTTTACTCATCTATTTTTTTAATTCATACTGTTTAGCTTAAATACTTAAATATTACTTATATATAAGAATATAATAATTTTCGTGTATTTGTCATTGTTTTGTGTGGATTTTTTGTTCTGTTCTTAATCCCAAAAAAAAAAAAAAGAGGAGGTAGACTGTATATCTTTTTTTTTGTTTATTCCTGTTCAACTGTGCCTTACCCCCTAATAAAAATATAAAAAAAAAAAAAAAAAAAAAATAATCATTTGAATGATTATCCACTGCCTTCATCATCCGACCTAGTTCGCAACAGCGTTAGCAGCAATCGCAATAATTCGTCAAAGACTAAAGAAGTTTTAGTCCATTTTCTTCGACGTTGAGATTTTCTTTCATGTTTTGAAGAGTCTGAAGTCTGAAGTCTCGCGGGACGAGATACTGGAGATTTGCGAGAATAACGCTCATTTGAAAACACACCATCCAATGGAAACGCCGAGCCCCTGCAGCGCTACCTATATAGCAAATTCAGAGATTTGATTTTCTTTTGAGCAAAAGTGTCATGGAAACGCGACTTGTGACGGACTGATCATCTCTCCAGGGTGCCTGAAGAGAGCTTCCATAGGCTCCAGAAGATCGCTACATCGGAATAAGGTGGTAAAGATTATAAATAAGAATCACTTCAAAGCTTCAAAAGTTCAAAAGTAATCTGTCTAGTACACTCGACATTTCAATTTTGACTAGAGAGACTCGTAATAACGAAAATACATCTCACTTTGGGTTTTAGTTTTTCTTTGAGTAAAATTACGAAGCCTCTTCCAAGAAGCTGGAGGCTTCTGGAGGATTTGTGAAACAAAAGCAAGCCTGACAAATAAGCACAACCTAAACCTTTACAAGTTTTATGAAGCAGTAAAGGCCAACAAGACTTTAATGACAACTCTTAGCAAAATAAAAGAGCTTTAAGTTCAGACGAGGAAAAATAAAAAGATGAAACAAGCTCTCTCTCTGGTCTCATGCCCTATTTGCACTCGTATTACTCGTTACTTGGTCCACTACAAATAGAGCTGTCTTACTTGGGAGCTTGAAGTAACAAGTAACAATTTCAAATGTCTGATATTACTCAACTTATACTATAAATTACTGATATTGCAGAAACAGAGAGGAATCAAGTCATTTCAATCACATCCCAGTAATTAGTGATTTATGGGTAAAGGTCATTTCTGCGTCTGTAATTATGCCGTCGGTGGTGAACATAATAATTGCTGATATTATGGGAGAAAATCAGACTTAATACAGAGTCTCGTCTGACATCCCAAAGGCTTCACTGCCACTAAAATGCTTAAAACATGACAGATCTCAGTTGAGAACTGTGTTCAAGTGTTGATTTTATAACCATGCTTCATATTTTCATCCATCAAACTGTCACCTTTTGTCACAGAAATTCAACTCTAGTGTATGTTTGTCTATCCTGTATGAATCTGCTGCGTAAAACAGAAAAAGTGCGGTCTCATTTTTAAATTCCTCCAGGTCCCCAGGTAACATCGGTCCCGTGTGAAGAGGCCATTAGTCAACTTTCGGAGATTTTAAGCAGCTGTGGCTGCGCTTTGCTGTGCTTGGGTGAACCCGAAAGCATTACAGTCATCAATACTGCAGGTGATAAAAGCTTAAAGTAACACAACAGAACCTGATGAACTTATTGCAGCAACTCAGGCGCCAATGAAGGGTCAACAAAGGATAACCGTTTATTTCATGGACTTGAATTACTTCTGTTGATGTCAGTCTGGTCTGTTTACTGCATCAGCTAACCTCCCAGAAGAAGAAGAAGCTGGTTCGCATCAAACATCAAACACGTCCCTTTTCAACGTTTCTGCTCAAATGTGTCCTCTATTACTTTAGAGTGGTTAAAAACTGCACTGCGGGAAATATTTAAGATTTTCTAGAGAACTATATCTAAATACGAGGAGGAAGCTGCCGTTTCAAAGCAGGAGATCGTCTTTGAGGTTTGCTGGAGCAGAGAACAAGTTTGTTGCTCTCACCTCATCAAATGTCTCCGAGTTTCAAGTTTCAAATGTCTGTCAGAGTTGTAACAACAAAACACGACGACAAGGTTTTCACAGAGTTTTGATGGGTTAAACGCCACGACTCAGAGTTTCTCTTTGAGTTTCCCTCCCTGTGAGCAGTGCCAATGCCAAACACTTTGGCTTTGCCCTGATTCACCAGTAGAACAGTTTTCACCAATTTGTGACTTAATATCTGAAACACACATGAAAAGGGAATCTGCTGGCACTGGAGCATCAGGATATTGTTACACAATATCTTCTAAAAGGATTTTCTTCCTTCTTTTTAGATGCAGTCTTTGGAAAAAAATAATTCCTTCCTGCCCCAGCAGTGTATCCTCAGAATTGACTTTTGTAGCCTCTGCATCAAAAACTACAGAGGCAAGAAAAAGTATGTGAATCTTTTGGATTTTACTGGATTTTTGCATCAACTTGCTACAATGCGTCTCCTCTGAACTGAAGGACAACAAACTGGACTGTGCAATAACTGTGTGCAATATTTCACAACATTTATTTCTTTTCTATTCATATAATTCTATTGATGGCACTTCACTTTTTATTTTTATCTTTTTCTCTTTATATAGGTGGTTGGTTTTTGGGGTGTTTTATTTGTATATGACAGTGCTGTGTGAGTGAGATGGAGATGTCAATTTCCCTGAGGGAACCTCCCAAAGGGATTAATAAAGCTGTCTGAATCTGAATCTGAATCTGAATCCTCGTTTAAGCCACCATAACATGCTTAAGTTGGGCAAACACATTAATTATTCCCACGTCTTTAGTAAACATATCCATTAAATGTTCCTACTGCGAGAGGAAACGTAAGTCAACCCCTGGTCTTATTACTTAAATAATGATAACTGGAGTTGGTAGTTTGCACACATGGAGTTGAGTCACAAAAGTAACTTTGAAAGTGTTGTTTTACAGCTACTTTGAAAAAAAAAAAAAAAACACTCCAACATTGATTCAAGGCACCCGCTGATGTGACCCATACCCTGCAAAGATACAGTATGTTGGATGACTTGTGATCTGGAGTTGATCTGCTTAAGGCCGGAAAGGGGATAGGACATCATCTCAAGATGTTCTTGCATCCAACAGTCATTTATGTTATAATGCTGTGGTTTTCACGGCACAACATCCCCTCAGATTCAAATGTATTGCTGAAATTGATGAATCCTCCTCATGTACCAGACTTAGCGAAGGAATTCCAGGGAGTTCAGTGCCGGGACCAATTCTTTTCACAAGCATGTCTCTAAACTTTCTCCAGCTAAATTCAGATGAAACTGAAGTTGTTGTATTCTGGCCTGAACACTTCATGGACATATTGTCTAATTATATAGTTACTCTTGATGGAAGGAGGTCTGACCATCTGTTAACTTCAATCACAATCAGAATCAGCTTTATTGGCCAGGTTCGAACATTGTCCAACAAGGAATTTGACTCTGGTAATTTGGCTCTTTGGTAGTAAAAATAAACAATAAACAATAAACAAATGTGGTATTTTTATGTACAGTATAAACATTTTAAAGGTGCAGGAGTTTGAGGTAGTGAAAAGGACAGTTCTGAATAAAAATAAGGATAACCTATTTACAATTTTACAAGACAAATTATACAAAAAATACAAAAAAAATTATACAAAAGTGAGAGGTGCAGCAGAGTGAGGCAGACATGATTATTAAAGAAGGTGCTAGAGATTTTTTTTTATTGCACGTGTTTGGTTACTCTGAGACGTGCAATACAAAAAAATCTCTAGCACCTTCTTTAATAATAAGGGTTGACTTACAGTACTTCTGTGTACACGAATGGCAACTTATAATTGAGCATTTTCATTTTGTAACAATCAAGCAAAAGGTAGATCAAATATTACAGTCTGCCAAGGCTTAACTGATTCGCCCTGCAGGATTCTAATGATAAATTTACATAACTAGTTATTATTTCAAGAAATTAAAAATTAAAAATCACAGCTATTACTCTCATCCCCTCTGCATATATTCCACAATAGGACGGCGACGTATTCCATAGGATGTCCTGAAGGTAGAATCCCGGCTCCTTGCCACCGGCCCAGTCCCCCGTAGACTCCCTGTACCTGCGTGTTCTGTAACACGATATCGTAATGTGGCAAATCTAACACAACTAGGTAACATTCATGCAGTATTTTGCTGAGAAATTCACCATTCTGCTGTTAAAAGGCCGCCGCTGTGGTTCGGTCTTTTGTGTTTTGGGGATCTGGTCGATCTGAGCGAGCTCAGACGTCCGTCCATCAGATAACGGGAACCTGCTGGCTTTTCTCCTTCAACAAAGAACAGCTGATAGCAGCCACAAGCGCTGTCGCCTTTCAGTGTAAAAAGCTCTTTTTTTTCTTCCCAACATGTTCCTTCTTTCTGTGAATCTCCAGAAATCTGCTTGTTCCAACTCGCTTTGTGAACATGTCACACTCTGTGGCAGGTACCAACCCCGACCGCCACTTCCTGTCAACGTACAAGAAGAGGACAAAAGGCTGCACCGCTGCCAGACGAGGAAATGTAGTCGAGTAGAAGTGGTGACCCTGCAGCAAAATAGCTTCGCTTCACCTCATCTGCTGTGACTGCGAGTAACAGTTCTCAGACTTGACCTCTGTTGGAGAAATTTAAAAATAAAGCTGCCACGAGCTGCAGAGATGCTGGAAATGAAGACACTAGTGGAGAAGAGAGAGCAGATACTTGCAGTGAATGCGGAGTCTGCATTGTATGATCACAGCTGCCTCAAGGTCAGCTAGTAGTCCATAAAAATAAAATAATACTTAATGAGAATGAAATTGTCCCCTCTGGGAATGTTCAACAATTTAAATTAGGTAAATGCAATCTGCCATGGTTAATAATTTAGTCTGAATGCTCCACAATCATGTCCAAAGGGTGACCCGAAGTAGAAAATATCTGACCTTTTTTTCCATTTTCTAACAGCAACTTTAAATCTTGACAGCAGTACCCTATCCATCAACACATTGACCTTCTTTCTCCATTGTCTCTGCAATCTGACTTCCTATTAAACGACTCAAACTCGAAGGGAAACACATCAGCATGGACATAATTTCACAGTCCATGAATAATCATAACAGCTACAGTCACTAAACCACCGGTAGCGCAGGAAAGATCCAACGTGTACACAGGAAGTGAGGAACGAGAATTGCTATCGCAAATACAAGTATTTCAGGGTCATATTGGACTCCCATCTCACTTTCATAAAACACGTCAAATATATGGCCAACATTATAAATTTAACCTAACATATGACGGCTGACGGTGCCGAATCCTACTTTCACTTCATGATTCTATTTCATATGAAATGTCTGCTTCACAATTTCGTCATTTGCTGGCATCAGCACACTAAAACCTGCAGAACTAAATCAGAAAAAGGCCATTCAGGTGTTGCATCTATGACATTGCTGTGAAAAGACAATTATTAAGATTTGAAAATGGGCAAAACTTCTAATCATGATTGTTTTATCTATAAATGCCTCAATGATTTGTTCCACCTCCTCAGGATTAATTTATTAGATAAATAAACAGCATTATTAATACCTGATCAATTCCCCTTATTTCTTTTTGTACTGTATATATGGTTGTTGGGGGACTGCGGATGGAAATCATATTGTAGCTAAATCATACGTATTTACACATCATAAATTTGTACCAACTATTCATTAATAAGCACTATCCTACATTAATAAAATCAATGGATGATTTAAAGAATTCATATTATGTACATGCAACGTTGCAACTAAATTTGGTAACAGTAACGGCACATAAAACATGGGAATATTAACCTGCAGTACTCAAAAAAAAAAAAAAAAAAAATATATATATATATATATTCACGTTGTTTGTGCAGTATGCAGGACACTGCTTTTCTGGTTATTATATCTGTTAAAATTAATAATACTCTGGGAGGATTTTGCTTAAACCACAGATTAAAAGTAGATAAGTACAAAGTGAGTGTACATAATTAAAACAAAATAGTAATGACGCAACATGAAATTGCAAACTTGCAATAATTGGTGTGCGTGTCTGTGACATAATTAAAATCATCAGCATTGTATGTCTTACAATTAGGAAAGTAACAACCTCAGGCAAACGGAGAACAAAACATCCAATTAAAAATTAGATGTTGGAGAAAAGTTGAAAAAACAGAGCAATTGAGTCCCAGACTGCAGGTTTACCTCCTCGAGCTTCAGGAAGACGGATGGCAGGCAGGGCCTTCGCTTCTGTTCTGGTACCTTCTCCCAGTTTCAGTTCAGGAACCATATCTTCACCTTCAAGATTAGACTTGTAACTTTTTTCGTTGATAATGCTTCCCATTGGGGCCCTTAGGTAATTTCTTTAGTCGAATTGCAATAGACCTAGACTTCTGAGGTACCTCCCATGATGCACTGGGCTCTTTCCTCACTGCTTTCTTCTTCCTATTAAACAGGAGTCAGTCCTTTCTGTGTGTGATCAATAAGGGAGGTAGGGTGCTTTTCATGAACTGTTATTTTATAAATAATATTAAAGTCAATTTGACCATACTGGTTTGACGTGGACTCAATTTAACTAGGCTGGAAAGTAACTTATTTATGCATTAGTTTCCCTGAAATTACTTTTGCTGTAAATTGATGCCATATACAGGACTGTCTCAGAAAATTAGAATATTGTGATAAAGTCCTTTATTTTCTGTAATGCAAAAATGTCATACATTCTGGATTCATTACAAATCAACTGAAATATTGTAAGCCTTTTATTATTTTAATATTACTGATCATTAAACTGTAAGCCATAATCAGCAATATTAAAATAATAAAAGGCTTGCAATATTTCAGTTGATTTGTAATGAATCCAGAATGTATGACATTTTTGTTTTTTTTAATTGCATTATAGAAAATATAGAACTTTATCACAATATTCTAATTTTCTGAGACAGTCCTGTAAATAAACCAAACTGAAGTAATTTGAAATGAGTTAAAAAAAAAAAAGTGAAAACTGAAAGTGAATGCACAAGTTATCTTTATCATTACTCTAAAACGGTTTTGAAAAGGCTCTGAACAAAAAAAGTCAAATCCATGAAGATGTTTGTTTGACGGTCGCAGGAAAACCCCAGTGAGCTGAAACCCTGGAGTGATTTCTAACGCCTCACAGCCTCAGCTACAGAGCTTGATAAACTTTAATAATACAGCACTTTTCCGAATAACAACTACAGAAATGTGTCAGTGAAGACACAACCAAATAAAAACCACTCAGGCGAACAGTAAAAGAAGTAAATCCAGTTTACTGAGGGATAAAAGTCAAGCACAACAAGGATAAAAAGGAAGCATTTAAAGAGGTGTTTGTCCAAAAGGGTTTTAGATAGTGGTTTAACAGACAGGCTGCTGTTTTATTTCTCTGGAGACAAGCATCTTCTGTCCATCAAATTGACAGAGTCGGTGGAGGATCTGACTGCTGAGTTCAGCCGCACTCTGCAGCGGGTTTTCTTGTGCTCGTGTGGTGATGACAGCTGGGATGCAGATCAGAGCGGAGTGGACCATTTCAGATCTTAAGGAATTTATATGTACAGACTGTTGCATCTGCACTGACAGTCAGTAAATAACCATTTTTAATAGGAAGTATTTGAACTGTCATGGGATTTTCTGAATACATTTGCCATTAAAACAGTTTTTAAATACCTTTTTAGTAAACATTCACACAGTTGGAGGAAAAAGAAAGTGAATCCTTTAACCTACATCAAAAATAACTAACTACATCAAAACCATGCCTCACAAAAAAAGAGATAACCAAAGAGCTGTATAAAGCTGGACAGTCATCTCAGAGCGTTTAAGAATGTGCACGATGAAGCGGGTGCCTCACCAAGCTGACTCCAGGGCCACAAAACAGAATCCTCATTGAAATAACGAACCCATTAGTAACAGCTAAAGGCTCAAAGACATCACAAGACCTGGTAAACATGTTTGGATTTAACACTAGTCCCTGAGCAAGCAGGATGTCGGTGCAGAACACAAAAGAATAAACACGTCTTAGAACCTCTAAAACTGATGTTTACTGATGAAAAGACAGTTTAATTGTTTGGGAAGGATCCTCAGCATTATGTATGGCGCAAAAAGGGCGCAGCACAAGCAGACTGGAGGTATCATCAAGATTTGGGCTTATTTCACTGCTCAAGGACCAGTAAAACTTATCATTAAAAATGGAAAAAAATAATTCCCAGGCATTTCAAAATATTTTATAGGTATCTGAACCTAGATATTAGATTATCAATTCAAAATTACCATCAGACATAAAAAATATATCTATTTCATGACTGTAAATGTGTTATTTTTGTAAAGTAGTGTGTTAAACTGCCGGTGTTGTAGATAAACTATACTGTACATCTGCAGTACAAAGTGGAATCATCAGCATAAAACGTAATTGTGTTTAAATTGTCCATCCCAAGTTATTATAAAGATAGATAAGGCAAGGAAAGTTTATTTTTATAGCACATTTCAGCAACAAGGCAATTCAATATAGAAAAACACAAACTGCCCCACAATAAAGCCCTGAAGAACACCTTCAGTTGCTCCAAAAGTGTACGATTGCCATGCTCTGCATACTTGCTGTGTTTGAGTCACAACGTCAATTTTAAACATTTTAACAGCCTTAAGCCATCAAATGTAATTGAAAGCAGCTCCTTGAAGATACAGGTCTTTAGGAAATGAAATACTGTTTACTTTCAATGTATTAATGAGATCAGTCATGAAAGCTTTAATATGGAAACTGCAACTGATTAAATACAAAAATACACACAAGGTACCTGAAATAACTAATATGCAAAATGTTAAACAAATACAATCCTATCTAGATGAAATTAAATGTATTCAATTTGACAAACGAAAGATTTCTGCAAATGTATTTTGAATGGTGTAGACTTGTAGTATATTTATCAGTGTAAAGAAAGCATAAATCCTCTTGATTTGATACGCGCATCATGATACACTGTATAATTTAAAGATGCCAACAACTCAAACAGTAATTTCTTCTTTTTACTAGCGTTCTATGGAAGCAAATCTGTACCACAATTCAAGGTAAAATGGATTAAGAGAAACGCTTTTTAATTTTCAGATTATAGGTGCATTTTTTTTGACTCATAAATACATTGAATAATAGATCAAATCATCTCATTTTTCTTTGTTTTCCTCTTCAAGGCTGCTCATTCTGTGACTTAATTAAAATTATAAAGAAAGGAACCTTGCTTTTTCGTTTTCACGCCCGCCCCACGAAATTCAAATGGAGCTGACAATCCCAGCGGCGCAGAAGAGTGGACGTTAGTGTCAGGAAGGGGTAGATGAGGACCAGAGCGCAGGAGAGACGCAGGGAGGCAGGAGATCCAAAAAGGTGATTTATTCATGCCGAAAACAAACCAAAAGTGCTGCAGAGCAGGATTAATAAAAACACAAGAGCTTTCGCCAAAAAACCAGACCTGAAACATGGAGGGATCAAACAGTACAGACCAGCAGGGAGCAGGAGAAACACAAGACCAGATATACAGAAGTCTTGATGAGACACAGGTGCAGACAATCAGGGCAGATGGGAACCAGCGTCAAGACAGAACTGAAACACAGGCCGTATCCGAACTCGGATAGTAACGTGCTACATGCTACATACTGAAAAGTATGTACTGTATACTTCCTACTAAATGAACGATTCAGTACGCCGCTCCAGCAGACCGTTCACACAGCAGTATGCAGCCAAGTATCCCAGAATGCATTTCGCACCAAAACGACAGCGGAAGCCGAAAGCTAAAAGCTGTTTTAATTTCCGCTGTAGCGTTGTTAATATGCCACTTTATTAAGTTTTAATATTTTTTCAGGCGTAAAAGTAACCGTTAAGATCCCCAACCTGGGCTCAGTTTATCCAAATAACGCCTGTTAAGAAATTTGATCCGATGTTCTCGGGATGAGAAGAGCCGCCGGCCCGGGGAGCAGCAGCAGCTCACGGCCGAGTCAGACGTGATCGCCGGGTCAACCCGCACCGTCGTCCCGGGGTGAAACCTGCAGCTCTGTGGAGAATTACCGCTGGCTGAAATAAATCATTTAGGAAGATGTTGGTTTAATAGATGAAATATCGCCCGTCTAGATCTTTTTAATTCTCTCCTCAGCCACCAGGTTTAGTAACATCTGCACCTCAGAGTTGGATCATGAAACAGACTTGTGCTGCCATTGCCTGTCGAATGAAATAAACAAGAAGCCGCGAGTCGCTCTTTCGCTGATGTCACATCCTGACTCAGACGTCTGACTCCCAACCCCCCGACCAATCGTTGGCTAGTAGTGTGATGACGTCAGATGCAGCCCGACTCAGCCGCTTAGAACCTCGGCAGAGTAGTTACGGGAAAGTATCTACTCGGCACGTTAGACCTCTAGTGGAAAAGAACCAAACTGAGTGGAGGGGAGCCGGGCTAAGTAGGTACTAGTGGAAAAGTGCCATTAGTGGTCACTGTTCTTCAGTACCCTGTCATACCTGTCCAGTCATGTATGTAAAAGTTTACCGGAAATGCCTGTATAGCCTCAACCTGCATGACATTGCTGAAAATTACATTCAAAGAAGAACCTCAAAGTATCTGTTAGATATACAGATTTTGCATTTGAAATTATCTGACTCGAATAATCTGAGAAACTGACTGTCTTTAAGTTTCACATGTCAATGTTAAACTTATTGAAATTCCTTTCATACATCCAGTCGTGCAAGTTAGTATCTACCTCTTTTTTCATACTGGTCATTCAAGAAAATAGCTTTCAGTTGTGGAGCAGTTAGCCATGTTAAGGCATTACATCATTACCATGAAGTTATATTTCCTTTTTTGTGGGGTCACGGTATCAACCGCTGTAGTGTGACTGTGTCTTTGTCAAGTGCATCCATGAGGGGAACATTGGGGTCAGGTAATCTAGCCATGTTCCCTTCGGTCAGGTGTCGCTGCAGTTGCACTTCAGGTACTTCAACTCGTTCCGCTTGACCTCTAAGGTCATCAAAGCTGCCCATCCCAATCATTACCATAGTCTCCCTCCACCTGAACACAAATAAAAGATGATCAGATTATTAAATATTTTACAAGCTTCGAGACTTATACAAAAAGCTATGGCATCTTCAAAAATAGAATTTAAATAATGGCTCTTGATATGATGCACTCAACCATTTTAACATACCTGCCCTGCTCTACTTCTGCACTCTCACCTTCTGGAAGCCCTGCTGCCCTAACAAGTGGTCTCCTTTTTGAAGCTAGGTTCCCTTTCTTGTACCTAAGTCCCTTTGGATACATGTTTCTGCTAAATGCATGAATGTAAATGTAATGTAAATTTGAGGGCTCTTAACCAACAGCAATCTCCCACCGTGCATGTTGCATTGAGTAGGAATCAATCTCAGTTTAATATAACTTGGAAAACACCAAAAACACAAATTTGACTTTTATACAATAAATAAAATACAGTATCACTTCCATCCAAACTTTTGCTTGTGGTGTACACAGTTTTCATACAAATATTAGGCTAATAAGAGTAATGATAAGGAGCTGACTTCAATCCGTAATTAGGGCCCGAGCACTTACAGTGCGAAGGCCCTATTGTATCTGTAGGAGTTCTCGTTTTTATTTTCTTCTTTTTTATTTTTCTTCCGACGAAATGAGGGCCTTTTTGCCCCCCTAAACGTGCCCCAAAAGTCACCAAATTTTGCACAGAAGCCAGGCCTGGAGAAAAATGTGATATTTAAATGTTTGAATTAATGGGCGTGACCTAATGGCTCAACAGCGCCCCCTAGAAAACTTCGTGCCTCAAGCCCCACAATACGGTTTGACATACATGCACGAAAATCGGTACACACCTGTATCATGTCGCAACTTAAAGAGAAATCTCTTGGCGCCATGGCCGAAACCAAACAGGAAGTCGGCCATTTTGATTTAATTGTGTAATTTTGGCGCAATTTATGCCATTTCTTCGGCCGCTTCTTCGCCCGAACCGTAACGTGCACCCAGGTGTGTTATACAACAAACTGTGCATCTCGATCCTGCGACGATGCGCATTACTTTTCTCAGTCAAAAGCATTACCGTGGCGACGAAAGACGCCCCCCCTTCATCGGATTGGTCCATATTTGATAGTCCCTACTTTCTGCCATAACTTTTGAACGGGTTGTGATAAAAACTCGAGGGTGGTGTCATCGGACTCGGTATTGAGTACTTGACCTTCATTGGCCTGAATTAGCCCCGCGCCTTCTTCTGATTGGTCAATATTTGATAGTTCCTATTTTCTGCCATAACTTTTGAATGGTTTGACATAAAGAGTCATGGGTGATGTCATCGGACTCGGTTTTGAGTCCTTGAAAATTGCACGCGCGAGGGCCCGTTCATCGCTGCTTGCAGCTTTAATTTTTACATTGGTGTCTGTGACGGTGGCGTATTCAGCCTCTATAACCTGCTCGAGTCTTTCACGGGCATCACACTCAGAAATTGTACCTAACTCCACATAGGAAGCTAATTTCAAGAATTACGTGATGGCGTCTGTCCAACTAAACCAGAAGAAGAATAGCGACCACTGACGTCACTCTCCTGCGCCGCTTTGGATTGCCAGCTCCATTTGAATTAAGGAACACTTTTTGCGGGGTGGGCATGAAAAGTAAAAGCAATGTCCTTTTCTTTATCATTTTAATTAAGTCACAGAATGAGCAGCCTTGAAGAAGAAAAGGAAAATGCAAGTTGGATGATTTATTATTAATTTTATGCAGCTGTGTTCTGAAAATGAAAAAGAATTTCTGTTAATGCATTACATTTTTTTTTTAATTTGACATTTCAACTTGAATTGTGGTAACAATCAAACTATTTTGTCCTTTTCTTAATATTTTAATTAAGTCACAGAATGAGCAGTGTTGACGAAGAAAAATTAAAAAGCAGTTTAGACGATTTCTTATTAATTTTATTTATGAGTCAAAAAAAATGCAGCTACTTTCTGAAAAAAAATTATTTCCGTTAATTCATTTTAATTTTATTTATGGTGCAGACTTGCTTCCACAATGTCCATATGGGCCGATATAGTTGTTTGCGTTTTCTTATTTTTTTCCACTGCAGGAAAAAATAAGTACATTAAATGCCTCCTGGATTTAATATGTATTATAATAACAGATGTATTATCAAGCTATTATTAATTTCTTAATATCATATGAAGTGTATTCTAACAAAACACACTTTTACAAATGTACTTAAAGCTGTTGCAAGATGTTACACCCCTCCCCGAAAAAAAAAAGAAAAAAAATGTAATTAATAAATAAAAAACTGTGCAGAAGGAATACATTCAGCACAACAACAAAGAGCCCGAGATAAAGAGCAGCGGAGTGCCACTGTTGATAGCGTACATTGGCTTGCATGAATGCTGGTGTGGTTTATACTTTAGATTGGCTCGCATGATCAAATACAACTGTGTCACTCAGTGGCTTTGCCCCTCCAGCTCCTTTTTGCTCACTTATCCCTCTGGACCCAAAATGGGTCACTGAAGAGAGGCTCAAAGCAAGAGCCCAAGCAAAATATTTGAAGGGATTTCCTCTGAAAGGAAAGATGTCGATGCATCTGGGGAAAGTTGTGTAGAAAAAAAATTCCCTTTTTTTCTATGTTTGCTCAATCCTTTGTATTTTTGTGAGCTTTGCCCGCTGGGAGGGTTGCCGGTGGCCCTGGACAGAGCTGCCGGTACAACAAAAGAAGAGTCTTTGCTTTTCATCCGTCCTGGCCTCGCTCTCCCAAGGGTTAAGATGACCATCGATTGTCTGTGTTATTAATGTTTAGAGCTGCTGGTGGAGGTGCTCACATAGTCCAGCTCTATTCGTCAATTACCCAGAGTCTCTGTCTGCGTCTGCCACTCCACTACATCTCATGTGCCTTGAATGCCATGCTTTACATCAGTGCTCTTGGCTGAAATATGGCCACAAGAGGGGCCTGAAGGGCATTCAGATATAGTTGTTATTCCTCCTTTGAGGGATATCTTTAAATTTTGTGCATAAGGGCTGAAAGAGATTTTTCACAGCTTACAGTGGTTCAGAACTTTCCCCCTATTGCATTTCTGCCACCCACTCCTCTCAAGGGAATCACTTCCCCCATGTCCTCTAGACCTACTACGATCCCCCAACCTCTTCTCTCTCCATCTCTGGCTCTCAAGATCACATGCTTGCAAAATGGGCCCCCTGGCTGGGCGGCTTGGTGGTTAGAGGGCTCCCTGGTGGATCCGCCAATTAGCCCCAACCCCGGCCTCCGAGAAGTGGAGCGAGGCCGCTGGAGCAGAGAGCCTCACGACATCCCCAGAGTTTCCTTTTAACGGGTGACCGCTGAAGATGGGTCGAGGACAGATGGGGAGGAGAGAGAGGGGAGGAGGGGGGCACCGGGCCAGGATAATAGATGACCCCTTTGTCTGTTTTTCCGCTAAGGATTTGAATCAATTGCAGCTTGTGTCACACTGCCAAAGCCCTGCAGCCTCAGCCTGGGGGAGGAGACGAGAGGCAGAATGTGGAAAATGATCAAGTGTTGCGTCGGTGTTTCTGCAGGAGCACGTCGAAATGAATTTGGATCTGTTCAACAAGAGAATGGGTTAATTAAGAGTCAGTATTGGATGGGTGAATCTGAGCCGCTCTCCTGCTGGCACTTGTCAGTGGTCCGACTATCTATGTTACACAATTGTCTATGAAACAGATCTTGTGTCTGGATAAATATCTCTCTTATTATCTTGTTTTAGATTAAAACATGCATGTCAAGAATACAGAGAGTATTCTGCTAATGAGAACTTTTTCCCTTTCAAATCTTGTTTTTTTTTTTAATTCAAAAGAAATTTTATGCTGAGAATCATGTTTCTCTTTTAAAAAGGAAAATATTATTAGGTACACACTTATAAATAGATGCTTTTTCTATACTCTAGAGGCAGTTCAGATGTAAATTAGAAAACTGAAAACGCGGAGTATATGTATATCTGCGTGGGTTTTCCGAGTCGCCTGGTTTGCTGCCACAGACATGAATGTGGTTATTTTCGTGATTCTAAATTGAACATAAGCGTGAGAATCCACTGTTTGTCACTTTCCTCCGAACATCGGGGGGATTAGCAGATATTGAAAATAGATCAAATCAAAATATATCCCTTCTCTATGGATTTAATTGGCTTTTTTTTTCTTTTGCCTTCGTCAATGTTAATTGTCAATGTAAAATAAGATATGCGTACATTTGTGTATATTTAATGTATTTAATATATAAAGAAACTTTCGCTTTTGTGACTGTTTTTTTGCAAATGCATCTTCCCAAACATCACACGTTGGAAGCTAAGTGTCTCTTTATTACTAATTGGTGAGGTTTAAACGTATAAAAGTGATAATAAAACAGATTAGTCGTATCTCATTTGATAAGTTTAAACACTAAAATTATTCACCTTGACTTGCTGCCAAAGTCACTAAAATACACAATTCACGCTAATCTGAATAAGCACAATTATTTTGGTTGTATGTGCAGAGCACATCTGTGAGAATACTATAGAAAAAACTAAATAAAAGTAGGAGCAGCTGTTCCCGATGTCAAGATAAAACCAAGAATTAACAAGAGAACACATCTCCGTAAGACCAGAAAAATAAAGGAACTGGTTAAAAGGAAAACACACAAAGTTAGAAAGCCAGGATGAGCCGAGGCTTCAGAGACGTGGAGACTCAAAGTGAACAGCTGGCATGGACAGATACTGCTGCTTCAGACCCCTCGCCACCGCCGGCAGGTACACAGACTCGACATTCCCTGTGATTTATGGACCGCGTCACTGACCGGGTGACCATTATTGCGAATAAAAGCGGTAGGAGTGAGCATCGCCATCCTTGCAGGCAGACTTTGTCATGTGCCTTTTTGTTGGTTTGGCATCTCCGAACAGTTTTCTGATTCAGCGGCTGACAGTCGACTCGACACGCCACGAATAGTCAGCGGCGAAGACACAGGACCAGCTTGGCACCAGGAGACACGTCTTTGTGTCCTCTTTGGAGACTTTGTGGAGTGATTAATCATAACACTCCTCAATGTTAGGAGGTAATTTACAGCTTCAATTAATGCCCTTTATCATTGCAAGCTGGTGAGTGGGTGGAAAGGGGGAAATGCAGCTTGAGAGCTCAGGCTGGAAAAGATGATGAGCATTTATGGTGAGGCCTGAGTTGAAATGTAACTCTTTTTTTAATTCATTTTTTTTTTCCATTTATTTATTTATTATTGCATCAGTGTATTTCAGAAGCATTTGGGTCTGCTGGGAGTTTACAGAGCTGATGGACCTTCACATAGATTACTAATGGCTACAAAGTGCTTATAGAGCCACAAGTGGAAAATAAGCTATAATTTAGATAGAATGCTTTCTAAAAGAAGAAAAAAAGGGGGTTTAAAAAAAAAGGTCCGCATGAGGGATTTTTCCTATCACCTGTTTTATGTTCACTTCTTGTATTCACACAATAAGGTTTCCTGGCACCAGCAACCAGACAAAAAGTCAGTATAGAAAAATCTGTTTTCATGGGGTGAGAAAAAAAAGACGCATCACCAAAGAAAAAGATGCAACAGAAGACGCACAAAATAGATTGAGTCTTTTTTTACTGTAGCAGAGTCAGGAGAAGGATGAGTTATTAAAAGAGCTTCAGGTCGCGAGAGAGATGACAAAAAGACACAATCCAATTAGATTATTACAGTAACTTAAAAAAAACAATACCAATCCATGATACACTATAAAAACTGAATAAATAATTAATGAAACAAAAAACTAGTAAATAAACAAAAGAGAATAAATTGTACATCCCTCAAGTATAGTGGTACGCTATACTTTCAAACACATTAGATTTCTTCCCATCATGCTTTAATAAAGGAGTATGATCAGCACAGACCTCATTCAAGAGGACAAGAAGCCCAAATATGCATCCAGCTGCTTTAGATGCGACAAAATGGCTCCTGTACGCCTTTATTTATGGTATACCAGGTATGGCGTTGTTTCATTTGGGGATTTTCTTAAACCTTTTAAGAGGCAAAAGGATGAGCAGCATGCAGCCTCTCCGAGGGTTTCACTCAGCAGAGAGTGCTGCCCCCTGTGGGCTCATTTCATCCACACCTGAGCAACTATGGATTATTGAGGAAATCATGAGCTCTGCAACCGTACTTCCCTGCCGAACAGGTCCATGGCAGCCCCCGGTCTCGCACTCAGCAGGCACGCCGATTTCTTCCAGTGGCCAACCGCGGTACTGCAACAAAAAAATCCCATGGGGCCCAGAAAGCTTTTTTCACATAAACCGCAATAGTAAAAGAGAAGCCTCTAAAACTGTTCACAGGAACCTCCAGCTGTAATCACCGGCAATTACTAATCTTTGTATTCTATATTTTTAAGTCATGGACTTTATATTTGTCAAAAATGTTTTCTAACGGCCAGAAAAGTCAAATAAAAGTCTCTTTCTGGGCGTGACATCACGGCTGTGTCCGTGCACTCCATGGATGTATTATATTAATATATATTATATAATTATATTATATTAATACATTAATAATATATGTAATACTATACATGTAATAATATACATTAATTAATATATTATATTAATACATATTATATTAATATTCGCGTCATTGCCCCAGAGCATCATGGGAGGTGACTCAACTGCGCATGCTCTATGGGCCCCTTAACACGGAAGTAAACCCGGAAGTCAGGACATTTTTCGACGTATGCACTAGGTGAGCAATTTACATTGAAATGAATGGGCGGCCATTTTCCTATCTCCTATTCAGTTATTTAATACATCCATGGTCCATGGATGTAGTGGTGTCCTCAGTTTACCTCAGCCACATTGCACAGGGACCAACCCACGTTAAAGACGCAGCAGGTCTGCAGCCATGTTGGCCAAGGGTTATTAATGATTGTCTGATGACAGTTAATACAAGTGTCATCTCATTAAAAACATAATAGATAAAAGGCAGATGACGAGGACTGGATGACATCACAGAAGGTTTGCCCACTTTTTATTGGTTTCAATTTCCTCACTTACCTTCTGGAGATTGTTAGTGCATCTCACCGTTTGCGCTCGTTTGTGGTCTTTTTCTCCCCGGGTGAGGCTAAAGAACATTTATTTTATCAATAAAAGTAGCAAACATTGCCTTGGTGTGTTTCACAGCCGCCCTGGACCCCTGAATAGCCTCCGACGTCAATGACAAATGATAAGGTGGAGCTGTGAAACACTGTGACATCAGTGCACTGTAAAACTCACCGGTCATCTGTTTTATCTGAGTGACCTAAACGATTCACCCGAAACCAATCCTCTGATGGAGAGATAAGAAGCCCGTGTCCTGCTGTTTGGACTCCATTGAGGTCTCATTCATCACTTTTAGATCAGTATTGATCAACTGGCAGAGCGGCAGCCGCGGTGGGGAAATTTATATTGGCCTTTTACCATGACCGTAGGGGTGTTTGACCCATCCAAGGGCTAAAAGCCTCCCAGCTCACCGGTTGCTCCATCGTCTCGTCTGCACTCAGACACGAGGGCTGATGACACATGTTGTTCCCCTCCTCCTCCTCATCCTCCTGTGGTCTGACTGAAAAGCTCCTGGATACTGTAATACAGGAGGGTCGAAGAGACTTTGGGCTGACAAACGTGAGCCGTAAGCACTGTTCACAGCTCACATATGCTTGGCGAAATTGGACATCAAAAGCATTTTACGGCTTCCACTAGAGAAACAACATCAGCCTGTAATATCTCAGGATTTATGAGTAGCAGCTTCCTCTTTAATCAGCTGTGTGTATTCAGCGGGCAGTTTAATAGGCCTCTCCAAGTAACTCTGGACCCGATTTGGATCTGAAGTTTTGTTGCTGCTGTCAGATTTTATCACCATGACGACCATCATCAGAGGGATGGATGCCAGTTAATGAGATGAAAAACAACATGGTGATGAGATTTCAGGAATTTGACTTTAATACTAGAAAGTAATGGCATTTTTTTTCTAACATGGAGATTTAGTGGCTTAATTAAGAAATCTAATGAAGTATACAGAAAATACCAAATTCATCAGTTTCATAGTTTTAAACATTATATTAATATTTACTCAGAAAAAGAGGGATGTTGATCATTATTCATTTTATATCATTAGCTTTAGCTTCAGTACACACTCGTTTAGTTCTGAGGTTTCACATATCAGGATATAATAATAAAACATGTTGTGGTCCTTTCCAGATATTAATATGGAGGTAAAAACCTAGATGAATAGCAGCAGATTTTACCCGCTACTTTTTTAAACAAATACCAACATAAATGCAGAACCAGTGTTTGGACAAAAATGGAATAATAAGAATCTTTACATTCAGCTGGAGCGGTGATGCGTAGCTGTCTTCAATCATAGCAGTTCAGTCTTTCCGTCACATATTTGCTGGTTTGTTGAGATTGTTGTCCGGTCACATGACCCAGTTTTAGCCAAGCTTTAACTGCCTGACAGATGGCTCAATGGCTGCAAAGGTGCTGAGATCCTGGACAGTGAAATAAGCCCAGATCATCAGCCCACCAACACCGTGCTTATCAGTAGGAATGAGATGTTTCTGCTGAAATGTTAACCAGATGTGGAGCCGTGTTGATCTCCAAAGCACATCATTCAATAAATCTTGTGGTTTGTTAAGATGCAAGTTTGTCAACCTAAGTAATGCTAATGTCGCGGCTGACAGCGGCTGAACTATGATTTTAACTGTTTTTTAATCGGAAACATTGTGGACAGTGAACTGTGTGTGTGGGAGAGCAATTCAACAGGGACTTGGCTGTCAATTGCACAGGGGTGGGTGTGTCTTCCCTTGTACTCTGTTAACAGTGAAGTGAATCCTGCAATCAGGGCTCTCAGGTGGACAGCGGTGATTAAAAAGAGGAAACAGATGCGGCACAGCGAAGGACGCACGGCAGAGAGGCCAAGGTGCTGGAGGCTGGACGGAGATTCCTGCTCGCCTTCACGGACGCAGAGCGGACGCACGGCAGAGAGACCAAGGTGCTGGAGGCTGGAAGGCAGGAAAAGAGTGACACTAACACATCCTTTTTTATAGAAGATGCCTTCTCCTGGCGGCCTTTACAGCAAACTATGCTTGTTGACACTTTTGTAATAATTGTAATATCATGAAACTTCAAATTCAGCATGCAAGCTGAAGCCTGCAGAGTCTCACCATGGCTGCTGATGTCCTTCCTCCTTTGCACTGTGTCAACATGGACCTCAAAGAGGACCAGGGAACTGCCCAAACATGTTGATTTGCTGATGAATAATTGCATCCGGCCCTATCTTCGTGATCAGAAGTAATGGTGTTTTTTTGTTGTTTTTTAATTCACTACTTTTCCTCATTTTAAGACCTGGCAAGGAGTACATTTATGTATCTATTTATTGATTTATTATTAACATTTGAAAGAAGGTCGAAGAGCAATTGCAAGTACAAGTAATACGCAAGTACAAAATGTTGACTGTGCTACCTTAATATTATAAAACAAACTTCAATATTGACGACTGATTAGTAATATCTTAGTATCATCAACTAGATGTACGCATTGTCTGCAAAATACATACAATTCCCAAGAGTTATGTGCCCACCAAAATGTTATTGGATCATACAGGTCAACATCTTTATACACTTTCATTCCTAACAGCTCATTTTTGTCAGGATAATTGTGTATATGTACTATCATCGCCTGAGTTGTCCACTAGGAGACCCCTTGTGCTACAGGATGATGGGAAAGTTTTAGTCCGAATGCAGATGAATATGATGTGACTCTAGAGGACGGAGTTATGCACCAGCAAGCTTGTAATAACACGCCTTCATGCAGGGGAGTAACGGCTCTTTACAGACACATACAGGGTTCGATAGGTGGCCTTGGGTAAGTCCAAAAGCTTTTCCCTGTTTATCCTTCATTTCAGATAATTACGTTTGCTCAGAATTCACAGTTTTGGTTTCGTTGGACGGCAACTCAGCTTAAGATGCAGCTTGACACAGCACCTTGTTAAACAGTATTCACAACCTGTTGGGTGTTTCAGAAACTGTTCTCTAATGGCACTAATGTCATCCGTCACAGAAGTTTGAGAATGTGTGTAAATTAGTTCATGTTAGAGACTGATGGTCCATCATATAGGGGCTCCTCAGGGTTCTGTCTTAAGACTTATCCTGTTCTGATAATATACTCTCATATTAGAATAAAGCATTAGCCATTTCTGTGTCATTTCTCACCACATTTATAGTAATTATATTCAGCTATACTGTTATCTTCAAACTTGTCAAATTTGATCAACTGCTTGACAGACATCAAGACATGGTTGACAGATAATTACCTTCAGTTAAACTGAGAGAAGGCAGAGTGTCTGATCATTCACTAGAGTCATCAAATCAGGCAGCAAATTGGGTCTCGAGATTCATCCGTTCAGTCAGCCTAGAAAAATGTAAGTGTTTTCCATGACCAATCAATGTCTTTCCACGGAAACTCTAAACTGATGGTCCAAAACTGCTTTTTCCACTTGAGGAACATTTCAAAAATAAGAAGTCTGGTGATGAATCCACAATTTGGAGATGATTAATCATGCTTTTATTTCTTTTTTGTTTGGGCTCTTGTTATTTTCTTTTTAGTGGACAAATATAAGTCACATGACTCCTTTTTTATTGTCTACTGGTTACCACTTAATTTCAAAATTTTCCTTAAGAAGGTTGGGATTAAAGGTCTGGGCCAAACACATCCCTCTCATCCAGCAGAAGTTGTTAATGATCCCCCACAATTAGAAACGTGAAGGGATAATAGTTGTTTTTTGCTCCAAAAATGGGGACCAGAATTCAAAATCCTTTGATTTTGTTTTATCATTATTGTGATATTTATTTGTCTCATTGTATTTTATTGTGGAAGATTGCATGATTTTTATTTGTATGAATACATTTGAATTGTTTACTTACTTATTTTCCCCTTTAATCAAGGTTGACCAGATAAACTGCTGGAACTTCAGTATTTTGTCTGAGCAGGTTCATGGTCACATATTTGCTGTTGGTTTGGTTTGTTGCCACAGTTTTCTTTATTTTGAATGCTTCATTCTTGCGTCTGTGAACGTAGAGCAGATGTGACTTGCCAAAAAGATCCAGTTATGTCTTTCTGGTCTCCTCAGACAAATCTCTCCTTTGCTTTCTCCGATCCATGTTCAGTGGGCTGAACATCATGATACATAACAGCAGACTGACGACTGTGATGATAATTACAGGACGCACACAAAAGTTAAATGTGTTACTATAGTTACATTATTTTCAATCTTTTCCAGGGTTACCAGCTAATTTGACCTGGCATTTTTTGATTAGCTTGTTTTTATGAAATTTTCTTTTGAAGGAAAATACAAAAGCTATGATATTAGTGACCATTGTGTTCTGTGTATTAAGGCCAACAATACATTTGTCCATGTGAGTATTTGCCTCAAACAAATTAGCTGAATTTCATTGTTTGTATTCATTACAACAAAAGGGGAGGGACAACTCTTTCACATCACATGATTCTGTCATTTAATCACCTATGATTTTTCATAATTGAGGTGTAAATAAAACACAACAAACACGTGTTTAAGTATTTCCTCTTAGATATGTTTTTTTTTTTTTTACCTTGTCTGCACACATATTAATGATTGATACCATGACGGTAGAAACCAAAAGTATATATATGTGCATTATTACTATATTTAATATATATACATATACTGTATATATACGCATACATATGCGTACACATACATAAATATACACATACAAACCCACGACATCCACTGCCAATCCAGGAAGCAGGAACACACGGAAACACACGTCAAGCACTGGAAATCTGCAACAAAAAACCTTAGATATGTTTTTAATGGAAGTAGTTTTAAAATAGACTGTGCTCCTTCGGCCTTTTCCTGCCGTCTGACACCTGTTTGTTTGCACCCAGAGGTGTTGGAGCTTGGTTTTCCTGCGGTGACTCTCCTCCAGCTCCAACAGCCAAGTTCCTCGACACTTTCCAACGTTCAACTTCTCTGCCACTGAAGTGTTTGTGTGGAGAGACAGCCGGCTTGTCGTCGGAGCCTCCCAGCAACCCTCCTTGATGAGATGGAAGTGGGCGGACTGCATCGCCGCATGTTGCGACACTGAGCATTTCATCTCCTCATTCAGTTTGTGATTTTAGTTTCTCTGCTGCAGGGACAGTAAGAGTCTGGCACCGAGAGCAGCGCAATGCTGGCAGTTAAAGAGAGAGCAAGAGTGTGACTCAGTGAGAACGGGTTTTAACGAGCACAGCTTCTGAGAAAAGAGTGGGTCTCGGTTGAGTTTAAATGGAAATATGTTGACGAGTTTAGAGAGCAGAACTGATGCTACTCTTCTTACAAATCTTCTCATGTAACAAGGACTCCCTCTTGGAAAGCTCTTGGAATATCATTTCTTTTGCGTTTTTGACCAAAAAGGTTTAAAATCTGACATTAACTGACCATACATTTAGGAAAAAAATAAAATGAACGTCACTATAACAGGCTTTAAACAATTCTTGATCCTATGAATTACAACAATCTGGCACTAAAATTCCTTTCAAATTCAAAAATACTTCACTAATTCCTATAAAGGAAAATAAATTGTTGCAGTAATCATGATTTCAGTCTCTCCAGGCCAGTATTCGAGTTGTAAAAAACAATCAGGGGGGATGGTGGATTTTATCATATGGGGACAGATAATTTGTGCTGATTACAAATAATATAATATATTACAAATAATAGCAGTGACCAAAACACCTGCAGAAATACTGCAGGAATGACATAGCAGCAGTTAAATGCAGCCTTCTGTAAGCTTTAAATATCCACTGGGCTTACATCAAATACATCAAAACACAACAATAAAAAACACTTTTCTGAACTTATCAATATGACTCTGTCCTTCACAGGATAAGTAAAATGGATCACTGCAAAAACTCTAAATCTTAACAAGAATATTTGTCTTATTTCTAGTTAAAATGTCTCATTTTAGTAAAAAAAAATCTCATTACACTTAAAACAAGACTCATCACTGGAAAAAACAACAATTTCCACCTGTTTCAAGTAGATTTTCACTTGAAATAAGTAGAAAAATCTGCCAGTGGAACAAGATTGTTTTGCTTGTAATAAGAAGATAAATCTTGTCCAACTGGCAGATTTTCCTACTAATTTCAAGTGAAAATTTACTTGAAACAGGTGAAATTTGTCAAATTAGTTATTTTTCTGGTGATGACTCTAAATGTTGAAATAGCAGTAAAACCACATTCATTGATGAAATGACATAAGGGATGGAAAGGGGGGATGGCAGTTTTACAGAGGGGATGATTTTGACCATTTTTATTTCAGGGGGGATGCCATCCCCCCTCATCCCCCCTCAACTCGAGTACTGCTCCAGGCATATATCTTAGAGGTTCATTGCTGTGGTTGGGAAAGACCTCCTGCATAGGTCTGAAAGATCTGATGTAGAGGTCTGTGTTGCAGCGGATCTGAAGAACCTCTGACTGAAGACACTCTGTCGCTGAATCATTGTGTTATGAAGAGGATGCTCAGGATGGTCCATGCTATTCTACATTTTATTGACCATCCTCCTTCACACAACTAGAGGATTTACAAAGGAGGATCCAGAGGCTCCAGAGCACAGACCGCCTTCTTTATCAGTTCATGTGGCTTCTTTAAATCACTGGTTCTGATGCCCCCCCCCCTTCCTAAAATCCACATTTAATTTGTATTTTTTGTGTTGCCAGTGGAGTCAGGATCGTCATCTGCCTGAAAATTGTTGGTTAATTGCCATTTCCCCCACTTCATATACCGAAATTGACGAGATACTGAATGTCACTTTGCCGCCTAATGTGTTCCTCAATTGGAAGTTGGCATAAATAAGCTCATCTACTAAATTAATGTTATGTAATGTTGATCAAAGAAGCCACGGTTGTAAAATGGGACATGCAGTTCTGCTTTGAACCAGGATCCTCCTGAACATCTAATCAAATTAATTTCCTTTGCAATGCGTATATGTTAAGATCCAGCTGACTGGATATGATAGGGGTAACACTGGCAACCAGACAGAATCATCTGAAGGCAACATTTTAGCCCAATCAACTTAAATCAAAATTTAATCATAAAACAATTAAAAAAAAAGCAGCACAAAGTGATTAACCATAAAAACAGACTCATTTCCCCCCATCTCCCCATCCACAATCCCTATCGGTGATAAAACATGATCAAAGATAGAAGATAATTATTTCAAAATATTAGTATTTAAACAAGAATTTGGAGATTTGCAATAACATGTTCAAAGAAGAAAAGGGGGAATATGTGCTCCTCGTAATCAAAGAGAAATAGCTTTGACAAAATACATCAGGATGGAATTTAAAGTGGGGTGAATATCTGTTGCTGTATTTTTCTGGTGTATTGTGTCATGGCTTGGGTGTAGAACCCAGATGCAGGAGACTGCAGGGGTTTCAAAACACATGCAATATATTTAATAAAAAATGCTGCAATGCAAGATCCAAAACAAAAGCCCAAATTTGACAAAACCAGAAGAAACATGACACAGAAAACAGCCAGGAATCACATGAAAGAATCAGCAAGAAGCAAGGGAAAGACAAGACAAGATATGCAAGTAGGACTTGACGAGACACAGGTGCAAACAATCAGACTTGACGAGACACAGGTGCAAACAATCAGACTTGACGAGACACAGGTGCAAACAATCAGACTTGACGAGACACAGGTGCAAACAATCAGACTTGACGAGACACAGGTGCAAACAATCAGGGCAGACAGGAACAAAGGAAGTCAAGACAAAATTAAAACAAAAGGACACAGGCTTTCAAGTAAAACAGGAATATAAACCTGAAAACCGTTACATATCCACAGTGTTGTGAAAAATAATTACGTCAAATTTTCAGGGTTCTGAGGATAAATCCTCAGTTTTTTTTTTAAAACATTCACACCTTTTTCAATCATTTGCCATTGTCATTGCCTTGTATGGCCTTATACCCCAGACGATGTTCCTCCACAAGACCTAAAAGCTTCAGCAGTCATTTTAAAATCTTATATAATTTCCATACAGTGTGCTTTTGTTTCCAAGATGTGGAAGTGTTTTTAAGCATCTGAATTATCAAAACAGCTCAGTTCAAGTGCTTAGAAAAAGTACCACACAACAATGAAGTGGTTACTGACCAGCTTAAACAGAGACTGGTAAAGACGGTGTTGAGCGCTCACACAACCTACAGCACCCTCAAAAAACACATTATCTGCACTTTTAAAGGCACAGGCAATAACATTCAGTGATCTGCATGGAAAAATGATCTTTATGTGTGGAAATAACTGTCAGAGTCATAACTTTTCATAGTCAGTCATGTACTTCCATACTGATCTTTAAATGCTGGAGTTTAAGATATATCCAACGGTGGCCCAAAATCTATTCTTATGAAGTCATGCACTGTTGCAAACATTATCCTTTTGGGCTTTTCTAGAATCTCATCTTTTTTCCAGAGCACATTGCACCAAAAAAGAACCAAAAAGAAATACTTTTAGTATAGTACACTTAGAAATTGCCATAACATACTAAAGGTTTAAGAAGCCAACTAACTTGCGGCTATTTTCCTCACTAAAGTTTTAAACTGCATTAGTAAGTGTACCTCTGTTGTAATGCTTGACAGGTTTCCACAGTAATCCCTTGTCCATGTGTTTATATCAGTTATTGAAGAACAACAATCCTTGATGCAGTGGCAGATCAATTGTCTAGTTTAAGATCGCAGTCTTGCTGTTTATATGCTAAAAACATTATCCAGATATGTAAATGCTTACATAATATTATACTCAATAGAAATATGCTTTCGTAACATTTTAGTGATTTTTCAAAACAAAGTGGAGATCTTCTGCCTATATTTGCTCACTGTGGTTTTATTTTTAAATATCCACCACACTTAAGGTCACATCTTATCTCATGCTTGTTAAGTGCTACTATTTTACTTGCCTGTAAATTAAGAGGTAAAAGCTTCAGCAATGTTCCCTTGTTCCCCCACCAAGCCTGCAGCAGCAACCTCCTTCCTCTTCATCACTTTAACAGCAGTACCTTCCCTATTTTTCCAAAAGCAGACAGGCAGTTTAGGTTTGAGAGGAGCACTTAAGGTGAAAATGGTTTGGCCTCCAACACTGTTTTCATCATCCAACAAAAAGCTGAATAGAGAGAGAAAGAAAGAGAGCATTATATCACATCCAAAGATTTTTTTTTTCTCTGCCAACCTCATTCTCGGTTTTACCTTTTTTTGGTTTCGTCAAAGCGAGAGCTGACAATCAAAACTTTGTTTAGCAGCAACTGAAAGCAACCATCAGTCAGTCAGCTCTTAAAAGAAACCAATCAGTTCCAGGAAGTGTTCTGACAGTACAAACTCAAGTTTTTTTGAAACCAGAACTTTGATATGAATTTTTGTAGAAGTCCAAAACTTATTGCAGATGTAAGTTCAAACTGTGATACTCTTAAGCAGCAATAATGGCATTTAAAAATAGTGCTTGCCATCAGATTAAATGCTCCCATATAGCACATTTTGAAAGGTTGCTGTCAACCATTTGAAGTCTGTGCACTGATCAAAGTAATTACTTGACATTTACCTGATGAGGCAGTGTGCATATAGAAAGTCTTCTGAGGTTTTTCCGAATCCACATGTTGCTTTAACAGACAGATTGTGAATCTGAGTCTGAGAAGGAGGTCGTGGGTGTTTTTTTTACGTGTTTTTCTGAGCATTTCATGGTCTGATCTTGAACGGAACCTGCTGACATGTCAAACTGTTGGGAAGTGTCCTGAATGTTTATCACTTGTGAAAAAGTTCTTACTGCAGATTACTGGAAACCAGATGATGTGGAAATTGGTTATTATAATATTCAGACTCATTTTCAACAATTACCTTTTTAAAAAAATGCTGATCTTTCCTTTTTGCCATTGAGTAAGCTGAAAACTTCAGGCTGGGACACTGCAAAGCATCTGCTTTTATAAAGGTATTTACACTTTCTGAAAATCAATCAAATACTGTTGATTATTTACATCTGGCTGTCTTTACCTGCCTTAATTAATATGGAAGGCAACATACCCCACGCGGTTCCAGAAAACCAAAGTGCATATTAAACATGCACAAATTATAATGTTGGATATTGTGTACTTATTTGTATCACATAAAAACTTGAACTTCAGGCACATCTATCTTAAGGTGTACTTACTACAACTGTGAAAACAGAAAACTCCAATACAAATTAAAGCTGCAAGCAGCGATGAACGGGCCCTTGCGCGTGCAATTTGAGCCAATTAAGGTCAAGGACTCAAAACTAAGTCCGATGACACCAGCCACGACTCTTTATGTCAAACCATTCAAAAGTTATGGTAGAAAATAGGAACTATGAAATATCGACCAATCAGAAGAAGGGGCGGGGCTAATTCACACAAATCATGGTCAAGGGATTCAAAACCATGTCCGATGACACCACCCACGAGTCTTTATGTCAAACCATTCAAAAGTTATGGCCGAAAATAGGAACTATGACATATCGACCAATCAGAAGAAGGGGCGGGGCTAATTTGCACCAATGAAGGTCAAGTACTCAAAACCGAGTTTGATGACGCCACCCACAACTCTCTATGTCAAACCATTAAAAAGTTATAGCAGAAAATGGGGACAACCAATCAGAAGAACGGGCGGGGCTAATTCAGGCCAATGAAGGTCAAGGACTCAATACCGAGTCCGATGACACCACCCACATGACTTTTGGGGCACGTTTAGGGGGGCAAAAAGGCCCTCCTTTCGTCAGAAGAATAATAATAATTCCTACAGATACAATAGGGCCTTCGCACTGCAAGTGCTCGGGCCCTAATTAAAGCTGCAATCAGCGATGAACGGGCCCTCGCACTCATGCCCCCCCTGGGTTCCCCCCACATTTCTAGGTCAATAATACTATAAAAAGTGCCTTTGCTGTTCACATAAAACTCAACTTATCATCATAAGCATATCAGAAACGACACCATCCACGACTATCTATGTCACACCATTCAAAAGTTACGGCAGAAAATAGGAACTATCAAATATCGATCAATCAGAAGAAGGGGCGGGGATAATTTGCCACAATTATGGTCAAGTACTCAAAACCATGTCCGATGACACCACCCACAACTCTTTCTATCAAACCATTCAAAAGTTATGGCAGAAAGTAGGAACTATCAAATATGGATCAGACGAAGGGGGAGGGGCGCCTTTTGGCATCTATCGTCGCCACGGTAACGCTTTTGACTGAGAAAATAAATGCGCGTCGTCGCAGGATCGAGACGCACATTTTGATGTATAACACACCTGGGTGCACGTTACAGTTCGGGCGAAGAGGCGGCCGAAGAAATGGCATAAATTGCGCCAAAATTACACGATTAATTCAAAATGGCCGACTTCCTGTTCAGTTTCGACCATGGCGATGGGAGACTTTTCTTTAAGTTGCCATATGATACCGGTGTGTACCGATTTTCGTGCATGTACATCAAACCGTATTGTGGGGCTTGAGGCACAAAGTTTTCTAGGGGGCGCTGTTGAGCCATTAGGCCACGCCCATTAATGCAAACCATTAAATATCAAATTTCTCACCAGTCCTGGCTTGCGTACAAAATTTGGTGACTTTTGGGGCACGTTTAGGGGGGCAAACAGGCCCTCATTTTGTCGGAAAAATAAAAATAACGAGAAAAACGAGAAAAATTCCTACAGATACAATAGTCAGTGCTCAGGCCCTAACTAAAATCATGGAAAATTGCAGGTACAGTTCCAGAAACAGATTGTTTTAAAAGCACATCTGATACAAAATGTGTCAGCATCACAGACACATCCAGAATAAGCACCAAGGATAGCGCCGAAATCCGCAACAAAAGAGACTTGAATCAGCACCATGGACAAATCCAGAATTATCACTGTGGACAGAACAAGAGTCAAGTCTAAGGACAAGAACAACATCAGCACCAAGGACAGTTCAAGAATCAGTGACAGAGAAAGATCCAAGGTCAGCACCATGGATAGATCTAAAATGAGCCTGGTAAACACATTTAGAGGGGAAAAACACACACACAGAGACTTTGTACATCAGCACCACAGACAAATCCAGAGTCGCCAAAGTGAACAGATCTGACATCAGCACCACAGACTGATCCCAAATCTACGGAAGAGTATTAGGTCCATGCAGGAGAAAAAATATTTGAGAGGGGAAGATTTTTTTTATTGTGCACTTGGAGAAAAAAGTTGAAATGTCGAGAATAATATTGAAATACAATTTCAAGAATAAAGTAAAAATGTTGCCTTTTTTCTCAACATTTCAACTTTTTTTCTCAAAATTGTACTTCAACATTATTCTCGACATTTTGACTATTTTCTCGAAGTGCATAATGAAAATAAAATCTTCCTCCTCTAAAATATTATTATTTTTTCTCCTGCCTGGCCCTAATACTCTTCCAAATCTGTTATGGACAAACCCACATTTATCCTCAAGAATCCAGATTGAGCATAAAAATCTAATATAGATCCGCATCAAGGCCAGATCCAGAATCAGCACAGCAGATAAATCCATCGTTAGTATCGCAAATGTATTTAGTTTGGGATCACATTGTCATCACACACTTGCACTGATTCAACCTTACAAATCAAAGCTTGTTTTGTGTTTTTCTTTTTTTAGTTTTATTTATATATTTTTTGTTCTTTACATTTTTTTTCCTTACAGCACATTCGCTGTTTGTCTAATTCAGTGTGGTGTCAGCCACCTTTACGTAGCCCACCCTTATTATGTTCTCATCTCTCTCTCCTTTGAAATGCTCATTAAAATGAAACATTATGGTGTATTCAGTTTAACTGAATCAAATGTGGGCTGATTGAAGGTGAAGAAGCTGCTATTGGATGTGATACATGACACAAAACCCAGTGTTGAGTTAACAGTTGTACTATCTGTAGTATCTTGGTTACTATTGCAGCAGTGGCCGCTGTATTAAAGCACAGCTGACTGTATTGTTGAGATTCTCAGAGGCCAGCGGGCTGACTGACAGCTCTCTGATGGATGTGACAATGTTCCCCAACCCAGGGAGCTTGTTAGGGCACAATGTGTGTGTGTGTGCGTGTGCGTGTGTGTGTGTGTGTGTGTGTGTGCATGTGCGTGTGCGTGCGTGTGTGCGAACCTAGCTAACCATCTTTTTTTTTCTTTTCTCGGTATGCTGTTTGTTGCACATCCTGTCTGTGTCCGTCTTTAGCAGAAAGCAGAAGCTTGGCTCTGTTTGTCGCCCACAGTCGACTCCCTCATTGTATTCAGCAGGTTTTCTGCTCGCTAATCAGGTACAGAAGCCGCCTGCCAGGAAAATAAGCGTCGACTCTGCCCCGGGAAAACAATTCAGCCATCATCCTACCATTACAGGCCATGGCCATAGTCCTAATTTATCTCCCAGTCTGCTGTTTTCTTTTTTTTTTTTTCTTTTTATTCTTGTCCTAGAGGAGAATTTCCGAGCAGAGTGAGCTCTGGCTCTTAATACGCTTTTGTGCCTCTGACACAGCAAACAAATGAGGACAGCAAATCTTTACTGCCAAGTAGATTTACTTTTATCTGTGGTATCACCTCACTCCCCAACAACTCATAAGATTAGAAGGAACAAGCTGCACAATTGGATCTGTTCTGTCAGCTCTGACGATGCTATCCGGCTGCCTTTCCTCTCAGTAAATCTGGAAGGCTTTTTCTTTTGGCTCTGTACAAAGCTTTAATCCTCCCCACGCTCCTCCCGCTCATCCTCTCTGAGAGGGTAAAAGTAATAAATAGGAAGTAAAGGATAAGGTTACGATTTTCTGCTTGGTTTTCTCCACAAACAGGTGAGAGGAAATAAGACTTTGTGGACTCAGCTGCTGCTTCTACAATGCTTCGGAAATGTTATAAATCCGCAAATGACTCGTCTTTGTTGGTGCATGTATGAAAAATATTTGATTCTGCCCAAATAAACATAATTAGATCAGATTTTTGAAGAGATTTGTCCAAAAACAACCTTGCTAAAATTCCACATGAATGATCATCATCACAAAGACATTTTGGAAACAAGATTGATTCTTTGTGCTCAGCCTGTGAACTTCCACTCTTAACACGACCGCTGATTCTCTCACTCTTGTGGGCTCATACTGCCAGAGAAATATGACTTCACAGGAATATTCTGTCCTCTATCGTGACAGAGAGGCTCAATGCCAGAAAAAAAGAAAAAGCTCCAGCCCGCTGAAAAACAATTATTTCTGCATCGAAATATTTAGGAATAGTGTGTTTTCCTTAGTTTTTGAGCCTCCAGTGAAGCTGATAATTCATCCTAATAGCACCGGAGATAAGTCACTGACACTTCAAATGTGTCAGGTACTGGGACAAACACCAAAAAAGTAATAATGTAGTCCTTACCAAGACTTAAAACTGTGTAAATATGCCCAAATAACAAACAACACATATTACAACGTGTCATTCACTACCAAACCAGTGAAAGTGAGTGCCTCTTTAAAAGCATGGGTTTTGGCCGCATTCTGGTCTAAAGCACTCAAGCGTGTTGACACGATGATGCCAAGGAGGGATAACGTAAGCAATTGTTTTAAAGAAACTGTTTCTGCTCATGAATTTGAGAAGGATTATAGGGCCGTTTCCAAACATTTTAAATCATTTAACAGTGAGAGAGATTATTCACAAGTGTTTGTAACAGGCTGCATCACAGTGTTGATGACTAAGGCAGGATGTGATTACAGATGGTTTTGTAATTTATTTTAACATCAAACATATTAAAACAAGGAATTTTAATGGACTAAATGGTAATATATCTGACCACTTGAGCCACAGCCAAATGACAGCACATATAAAGTGGTTTAGGCCTTGCAATAACAATGTATAAAAGGCTATTTGGTGTTTTCTTAATGTTTGAGTAAATGGGAAGATACTGTCACTGATTCTTGAGAGTTGGGACAAAACATGTCCTACATAGAAAAGTCTCATTTATATTGAAAATCAAGAAATTCATCACGGTTTACATACTTTAGTTAAATCTAAAGGAACTGTGTATACCTATGTTTTTTTTATAACGCATTTGACACTTTTTCTGTGTGAATTTGTTTAATGTATGGTCTGTAGTTAAGAGGTCCGTGTTATTATACTTGTCCTCAGCAAGATGTCACAGTATGGACCCTCCCAAAAAACCTTTAAAAAACTCTATGAGTGTGCACATATACATATATATATATATATATATATATACTAAATAACAAAGAGTGGTCTTAAATATGTAAAACGATACATAAAGTGAACTTCAAACAATAGTTTCCCTAAAATCCTGCCTATCAAAGTTCTGTCCTCAGTTTCTGTAAACTCCGTCAGATCTTTTTACAATCCTCACTAAAAACAGGAGAGGAGAAGACAGGTGAGTAAACACCATTACACTGAAAAAAATCAATCTAAGCGCATGTAAATATAACATATTTAAATCTGTGATATTAACAATTAAAAATGAAGTTTGTTGCTTTACATGAATACATCTAGTTTTGAACTTAATCTGCATTTGTTCAAAAAACAAGACATTGTGCTTTTTTTCCTTAACAACCAGTATTTATGTAATCTCAGGCAATCTTCATTTACACACAAACAACAAGCAATGATCTTGCTCTATTTACTTTTCCTTTAACAATTTTAATCTATTGGGCAGATTGACCAACGTTTAGATGAAACATGCTTTATTTGTAGATCAAGAAAGACTAATCTTTGCATAAACTGCTTAATTTTTAGTATGAACAAAATTCATTTGCAAGTAAAGTCAACTTAATTTTTGCAAGTAAAGTCAACTAATTTTGATAAATAAAGTAAACGTAACACAATTAAGTTGACTGTACTTGCAAAATGTATTATTTACATACATAAAATTGAGTAGTTTATACAAAGACTAGTCTTTCTTGATCTACATAATAATCTCATGCAAAAGGTTGACTTATTTTTTTTAAGTAGATCAAGCACAATATTTGTATCAGTGTACTTCCAACTCTTACTTGTACTTACTCTTACTTACTCTTATTGTGCTCATAGCCAGTCACAGAAACGTGATTTTAACTAGTCCAACACTCACTGCAACCAAATGAAAGAGGTGACATCCTTCAAGATATGAGTAGTAAAAAAAAATGAAAAGGTATAAGAAATTCACATTTGAATGTAAGCTGTACAAAAAAAAGGTGGCAACTTTTTTTATTATCCATACATAAAGGATGGCGGATGATTGATTACGAGCATTCATGCCCCGTGTTGTTCTGTGGCGGCTAACGGCCTGCTAAAGGTGGCTCTGCCTCTACTGTACACAGGGGCCCAGGTTGGCCGTGTGTCTGGAAATGAAGCCATTTCAAAAGGTCCATAATCTGTTTATTTTTCCATCGTCCTGTTTTTGTCCGTTGGATCGATCCAAAGCTGCTTTTCCTGAGGCCTTATCATGGAAGCCAGAGGGGGAGACCCAATCTAATTCTGCGCTCCAGCAATATTCCACAAAGCAATATAACCAGGCTGCGATCATATCACATCCAAAGGGGGACAGCAATATTTTTCCATCATTCTTCTGTTCTTTCTCTCTTCCAGTCCTCCACTGAGGCCGGCCTGTTTTGTCTCTCCCAAGGCTTCCTCCTCTCATTGGACACAATAAAAGGACTCGACTCAAGTGCTGACGCTCAGTTTCTCCGCAAACACAGCTCATCTAAAAACGTCCTGTGGGGGAAATAGTTCGTCCATGCCATCTGTCATATAATTTGATTAATTAGCCGTTGGTAGTACTGTTGCCCCCCACAGTGGGACCGAGGGTCGGCACTCATCCATCTTTCCATCTCTCCGTCTGTCACGCACGATATCTTGGATGCTGCTGATCAGATTTTGATGAAACTCCCAAGAAATATATTTGTCTCTTCTCTGGCTGAAGAGATATTAAATATTTTCACTCCATTATCATTTTTATCTTGTTAGCAAAATCATCTTTTAAATGTGGACTTCTAATAGACTGCTCTGCGATTTGTATGTAAAGTTCCTGCAAAAAAGTTCAGTTAAAGTTAATGAGTAGATGTGTCCAAAATGTTGTCCACCAAAACTGCCTCCCTTATCACAACTGCTATTTTTACTGTATAATTCTGTTTAGTCTGACTTTTGCTGCTCACAACTAAACATTCCTACGATGTAAACTCTGTTAGTTCTTTATGTAGGATATGTAGTCATCATCTTTGCCACTTTGATCTAAATTAAAAATCTTATTGTTCTCTAACTGTTTTATCTTAATCTGGCTCTTTTCCTTCCCTAAATGAAGGCTGAGGGAGTAAAAATACAACATTGTAAGAAGCATCTAGATATGAATGACGGCCTGATGCTTTAGACGCACGCCGGATAATGACTACATGTCCTCTCTATGTGCTTGTGACAGTGACCTTGTCATTGCCTCATCTTTTTGTGTCATTTAATATGTCTGAAAATAAATTTTAAGTGGCAGTCGTGAATATAACTGTACTCTAGCGCTGGATAAAGTTTTCCCACATTTATCCCTTGTCCATGTGGTTACATACTGTCGATAGTTCCTTATATATTAAAATCCTGAAGGGAAGCACTACAAAAACTGAAAAAGGCCTAAAATGACATTGGACCAGTCAGAAACCCTGTGAACCAGATTTGCCCGTTTTCAGGGAAAGCCTCTCAATTTTGAAAGTACGGACCTGGGATCTTTTTGCAGTTCTTTAAAGCGCACAAAGGATCTGTGCCAGTTTTTGCAAATATTTTTTTTATGAGCCCACAGATTGAGTCGCTTTTAGAACACCGTCTCAAGGTTTACTTGATTTGGTCACTCTCTCATTTTCTCTGCCGCCAGTATTTTCAGAAGACTTTTAGTTGCTTCTGCAGTGAGGACCACTGTAGCTGTTTCCACTGTGGGTCCAAAAAGAAGAGATATACACAAGAAATGGCTGAAACAGGAGTTCAGCAATGGTATCCATCCATATTTATGCCAAAAGCAGAGATGAGAGACCATGAGAGCGAACTCACAAAAAATAATACAATATTCCTTCACAGTTAATTGAAAATGACCATTTAAACTGATCTAACAAGTCATTTTATTTGTTATTTTTATTTTATTTTATTTTATTTGAAACTGATCAGCTGTAAAGAGCACATCAGAGAACAGTTCAGTAATAGTGAAGCCAAGGTTTCATGGTCAAATCGCAGCCGTAAAAAGGAGATGTTTCAGCGCTGAAGATTAGAAAAGGTTAATACACTGCAAAAAAACAATTTCCTGGAAAGTGAAAAAAGCCTCGTTTCAAAAAGACCAGAGGACTATTTAAGACTCTTTTGCTCATTTTAAGAAATCTAGCCATGAAAATTTCTCTTGCCCCATTGGCAAAGATTTTGTTGCTTGAAATAAGGCAATTTGACCAAATTTAAGGAATATTAGGCTTAATTCTTTATGTGAATCAGTCACATCCTAAAGGAGTCCTTGCACGAGCTGCACAGCTGAAATAAAGTCTGTTGGATCTGTATATTCCTTCAGGATAAAATGTGCCTCAGATCTCAGTGGCGCCTCACGACATCAGAGCTTCACCTGCTCAGAAAACAAGCAGATCATCACTCGGGTCCACCGGTGGGAAACTAGCGTCCGACACGTCTGTGTCCAAAACATAATTTCAGATGATTGCAACATTCTTTTCTTATTAATGCGTCCTTTATTTTGGCGTGCAAACACTCATCCCACTTCCCTTCCCACAGGAGAGGTTTAGCGGTCTCCATGCCAGTGGCTGTGAAAAACAGCACATTTTTCATTAACAGGATTATCGTCCAATAATAAAAATACAGACGAATGTGTGTGAGTGTTGTCTTACACAGGCTGCCAGTGAATTTAATCACTAAACATTCCGTCTTTTTCCCTTTTTCCTTTTCAACCACCAAAACGTGGAAGCCAATCAGCCTACTCCAATATGTGCAACATCTCCGTGCCAGAGCTGATTGAGACTCCTAGCAAGCGAGGCCTCGGCGGAGGACCGTGCTGGCAGCCTGCGGGGCGAGGGCGTTCGTTTTGTCTCTTGTTTTAACTAATTCAGCATCTTTTCTTGCAGAAGGACTTGAAACACTCGACCGATATGAAATGATTTCCCCCATGCACCCATTTTCCATCCCACAATTTTCACCTGTTTAATGAAATGGTCCAGAAATTACTTTATAAGTGTTTTTTTTTCTTTCTTTCTCTGTCTGCTTTATTGTGGAGCTTTAATTAATGAAAAACCTTATTTATTTTCTTATTCTTAATAAAGTGCAAAGGAGAAAACATCTTGAAGCGTTGTGTAGACACCTAAGTACGCTTTCAGGTTGTCTATCCAGCCTGAACAGCAATACACTGAATGAAAGTCAAGTTAATAAACAAAAGAATATCTTTTAAAGCCTACTCTTAAATTAAATACTTACCTGCTGTACTCTCTTATTTTTTTCCTTATTTTTTAACAACTTGTGCTTTTTATTATTTAATCTCTTTTCTTATCGTTTTATTTTAATTTGTTACTTACTGTTTAATTATGTCTTGCCGCTTTTAATGTTGATGTAAAGCACTTTGAATTACCTTGCGTTGAATTGTGCTATACTAATAAACTTGCCTTGCTTTAAATGTTTTAAATAAAATAAATGTCAACATCCCGCAATTACCCCAGCTGCGGACCAGCCTGTGTGGCGTCATTTTTGATCAGGCAAACTGTACCACAGCTCCGGATGTACAGTTAAGCGATGAAAACCATGTGTTTTTAGTCCACACAGTTCTCAATTTCTCTGAGAAATATTCACTTGTTTCTGAAAAAGGTACTCCATAGTTGTGGTTTCGGAAAAAAGTAGCTTAATTTCGTAGAAAAGAAAAAGAATAGAAAACAAAATAAATATGTAAAAGAGAAAAATGAATGCATGTGCGTGCCTATGCTGATGTTGGATAGAGATCTCTTGGATAGCTACAGTACCTGCTATCTCAAAACAGGAAGTTGAAAAGCAGAACGTGAAACTTCTCTGCAGGCCTTTAGAAGAACTAAAAAGAATTGGGATTCTGTTGAGAACAATAATGTGGTACTGGATTGTGCAGATGTGAATACTTTAGTACTTCAGATTCTGGTATCAGAATCAGGTCAACTCTAGGTTTACTTTTAATTTTTGGATAACATGTTGAAAGGGGCCTTTGGCTCTAAGAAAGCTGGAATAGGCTCCAGCAAATGCTCTTGACCCTAAATAGGAATAAGAGCATATAGATAATGGATGGATGGCTGTCAAACAAAGATAATGGACATCCAGTATATATATATATATATATATATATATACATATATATATACATATATATATATATATATATATATGTATATATATATATATATATATATATATATATATATATATATATATATATATATATATATATATATATATATATATATATGTATATATATATATATATATATATGTATATATATATATATATATATATATATATATATATATGTATGTATATATATATATATATATATATGTATATATATATATATATATATATATATATATATATATATATGTATATATATATATATATATATATATATATATATGTATATATATATATATATATATATATATATATATATATATATGTATATATGTATATATATATATATATATATATGTATATATATATATATATATATATATATGTATATATATATATATATATGTATATATATATATACATATATATATATATATATGTATATATATATATATATATATATATATATATATATATATATATATATATATATATATATATATATATATACCGTATTTCCTGGACTATAAGCCGCACCTGTATATAAGCCGCATCCGCTCTATTTAAAAAAAGATATGCAAGCCACAGATATTTATGTTGTTAGATTAGATATTTACTACATGTACAGAAGGATTTTGAACTGTAAATGATGTACATGTTTGTACCTAAATAGATCCTTTCCTAACAGTGTCTTTTAACACGGCAGCAACTTTGCTGATTAAAACGGGACAGAACCAAGAGAAAATAACCGGTATTTATTTATCTATTTATCTGTTTGAAATCTGCTTCTACCTATTTCTATCTGCTAAAGAAGAAGTAGCGTATTCTTCTTTGCATTTATTTTGTCTTAGTTTTAATTCTAATTCCGGTTAGAGCGCCCCGAGCGGTGGAAGAAAAATCCACAGAATAGCCGCACCTTTGTATAAGCCGCACAGTTCAAAACCTATGAAAAAAGTAGCGGCTTATAGTCCAGAAAATACGGTATATATATATATATATATATATATATATATATATATATATATATATATATATATATATATATATATATATATATATATATATATATATATATATATTCAAAACTTTCAAAACTTTCAAATGTGCTTGTTGCCTGTCCAATTTCTTTGTGAAATTTGCAAATCAGTGCATTATAATACAAACAAACACAAACATATTGTATATTTTTATTTCTAATTTGTTATTTTATTGCTCATTGGTGCTGTTTTTATCAGGTTTTATCAGGTTTATTCCTGTGTACATTGTACATTTAGCAAAATAAAGTGATTTCTGATTTTTGATTTCTGATTCGGTTTATACTAAGATTTTACGGATTTGTGGATTTGGGGTTGTAACAAAAAGCTTCTATGGAAGAAGAGGAGTTCCACCAACGGCAAGTTGTTGTCCTACTCCTAATTTCAAAAAGCGATATTAGCAGAGTTAACTCACAGCTGTAAAACCTGGGATGTTTGTTTTGAGGCCAACAAGTCAGACTGACAGACACATTTCACAGCTTCAACCCTGCAATAAGATGCTATAAAAAAAAGAGTGCAAGATGATTTATAATTGCACAGTGTGAAGTCCTTTAGGACTGCTAAACTGAATCCTGATCTGAAGGGCTAACTATAATTAAAAGATGAAAACATGGCAGCCTAATTTGTTGTGGAAATGCCGCTGAGGGCAGATTATGAGGAATTTCAAACGACACAGACAAGCTTTGCCCTCTTGTGACCAAGAAAATGTGATTCTGCAAAACCCCCTTAAATAGAGAACAAGTGCAAACACAGCAGATGCACACATTAGAGAGAGAAATCACTCAGAGCAGCAGTTTATCCTTGTAATTCCGATGGGGATTCGTCACTCCAAATCCTCCAAAGTCACACTTAGATTTTTTGTCTACTGAGTTTTGTTTCCATTTACAGAGAGTGGTTGACAGCTTTATTTTGCAGAATATGTGATTGATGTTGTTTATGGTCTGCAAGAATCAGTCTAAGATAAGATCCCTCTATTGCCAACTTTTTACTTTTTAATTTTTGGTTGATTCTATAACATGATTATATGACAGACAGATTCTGAGATGGTTCGGCCTGTCCATGTCTAACCCACCTTTTGCTTGAGTAAAGCAGTGATAAGTTATAGCAGACCCCCGTAACCTGGAATAAAAATAATTTGGTATGATAGAGTCCTGGTGAGAGCTACCTCTGTAGTAGCACCATTGAAGCACCACACTCACATCAATCCTGTCATCAATTTTGTCACTTCGACAGTATAAGTGTATTCTCAGTAAAGTAATGACAATAATCACCAGTTCCTAGGTATTTCCTTAGCAGGGCAGGACCAGCAAAGGAGTGAGACAGGCTGTTACGAACTAAACAAACTAGGAGGTTCAGGAGCAACAATAGTAGAAATTTCCCGGGAAGGGAAAAAGATGACGGCTGGGAGTTTAAACAAAATTCAGGGATTTTATTAATAAACAAGGACTCAAAAATTGTTAAACACAAAACAATCCTCCAAAAACCGAGGACAACAAGGACAAACCATTTAACAAAAAACAATCCAATTACCTGCTGAATATCCTGGAGCAACTAGGCAGGTGTGGTCGGTGATCATGGGCCATGCTTGTTCTCTAAAACGTCAGTTTCAATTTGATTTGAAGAAATCTTGTTTGATTTCAAGAAGTGTCATCTACTTCACTAATATCAGCAAAAAGCATGGGATTCACCTTTGGATTCATGTTCTGGTCATATCTTGCAACAACTGAGTACCACTTTATGAAGAAATGCCACATATAATCAACAGTAAAACTTACTCACACCCTGAACATTATGGCAGCATCGACTCTATCCATCGTTTTGAGTTTTGCATCAGTCATTTTTTGTTTCTGGTATCTGTTTGCACCGTTTACTCAGACGGATCTGAATCAACTCGGCACCAGCTGACTCTTGGTCAGGACTCCGCTGTGATATTCTCATGTGAGGCGGTACACTCAGGTCACTTTTGGCAATGTATAGTTCCCCTTTACTGGTAACAGCAATAAGAGTTGTAGAACAACAGATTTTAAGTTTGTGTGATAAATTATGGTTCTCTTTATATACATCTACATGAAAACGAAACCAGATTCCATTCAAAGTCTTTTAGCTTTTTAGGCTTAAAAGCTTTGTAGAGTAAAAGTTTGGACAAACTATGTATTTAGTTAGTGTCAGAGCTGACAAGTGAACAGGTACATTGGTTTTAAAAGACTAAGAAAAAACTGAAATATAATTTTAATTGTTATAAAAGTGTTAAGAAGTGAAAATTGTGGACACCCCACTAAGTCATTCCATAGCTCACCAGATCTTTCTGCAGCAAAGTGTTTCTATTCTTACTATTCTTCTCTCTTACATGCGCCACACAAGCCTCCTCACTATGCTGTGAAATACAGATAAATAGTCTTTCAAAGAAAGTGTTTCTTTTTTTGTATGAGTCTGTTCTGCTGGGAGCTGCTTTTTAAGATAATTACTTCACATCAAAGTGGATAGAACCAACTAAAGTGATAAGGGTTTGTACATTTAAAAATTCTGTAGCTGCGTATAATAATGGACTTATTTCCCCTTAGAGTGATTATATATTATGCTTTTAATTATGCATTGACATGAGCTGAGTTTAACAAGGGTGAGGATTAAAAATACACTTTCAGAATTATTTGCTACGAGTAACACGTTTGTGTTTTGCCTTCATGCTGATGTGCTTTGCTTGCGGTTTAAGTTTGTTGTGTCCATGTTGAACTGATGTGTCCAAGAGATGTGTCAAAAAAGAGCCAGTTGTGCAAACATGCCAAATAAATTAATTCCTAGCTTTTCTGCATTAAAAAAATATTATTTATCACAGCTGAAAACAGATATAGATGGTGATTTAGTCGAGAAGGAAAAGAGAACCTTTCTTTCAAGCAAAAAATGCTCCCATGAACTGGATCTGAAAGAACTCCCATTCAGACAAACGTTCTCCAGAAACAGGGTGGGTTGGGCCACAGTTCACACAGAAGTGTATGTTATGTAAACGTCATAAATGTTATAGTTTACATATAAAGGATGAGACGGAGAGGTGCGTTCACTTTAGTTGTTTACTTTCCTCAAGTGCCGACGTGCATCTGTGTTACATACAAAAACGGTCTGTGTATAAACTCAAACCCTTACAGGATAGTGTACAAGAGCCACTTGCAGCACAACCAAGATGGCAACCAACCATTTCTTGCAAAAGTGACAGCATTCACCGGTATTCCTACAGTACACCATTGCATGCCATTTTCTGGCTGATACTTGTCTGTCACCTTGCCCATGTCACATGGTCCATTTCTCCCATTGGTTTTATGTCTGTCCAATGGCGTCCAGAAGCGGTTTGTTCTGTTTCTATTGGTGTTTCCCCAGGAAAATGAAGGCTGAATCCAGAGGAACCAGACTAATAATAATAATTACACATAATTACCGTATTTTCGCGACCATAAGGCGCACATAAAATTCTTCTTTTTTTTTTTTTTTTAATGTGCTGCGCGCCCTATGAAACGGTGCGCCGTTTCAATTACCTGTATTACGGTAATGTGAGGCGGAGCCACAATGAGAACGGTAAAGGGAGAAGGGGGCGTGTGAAACACCCGTGAGTTGCGGGCGTGAATGAAAGCAGTAGCGCTGGCGGAAGAAATGAAAATTGAACATTTTCATGGAGGTCAGTCTTGGTGCTTTCGCTTCATGAAGCGGTGCCAGCGCAGCAGCAGCGCAGCAGCAGCGCCCGGTGGATTATATGGAAAAGATTGCACCGCGGCGAAATGGAATGACGGAGAAGTCCGAAGGGTTCACGATGGCGTCACGGCAACGGCAAAGGTTCTGCGTTGGTTTAACGCAGAACCATAAATCAGGCTTTAGGATGGACCAGTTTCTGTCTCAGTGTGGTGCTGGGTTTGAAATGAACTGCAATGTTGTGTGTGTTGAAGATTCTCCAGAGTTTCTCTGACACACCTGAAACATATGGGAACAGGATGTTTCCTTTATTTGTGCTGTCAGTCTTCTGTGTGCTTCTCTTCCAAGCTTCGACCAAGGTCCAACTAAGTTATCCCTAAGTCTGGATGGCTGTATGGATGTGGCTTTTCTCCCATCTGGTCCCTTCAGAAGTCGACAGAACGGTTTCTGCCCGATCCTCCAGTGTTCTGGTGACCACCAGTTATTGCTCCATAAGGTGATGAGACTCAAAAAGGAGATACTGGTCCGTATTGGTTGGTTTCCTGTACAACTCTATGTTGTGATTCCTGTCCTCTTTATTACTTTATTACTTACTGATGCTTTTGTCCACTGCGTTGATATGTTCTGTGAATTCCTCCACCTCATGGGTTCCTACAACAGTTTCTTATTACGCCTGAAGCGAGGAGTGGAGTTGATTCATTTGGTCATGGTTATGTGGGTGAAAATAAGGTCAGCTGACAAGGTACTGTAAATATCATCAATGAGCAGGTTATGATGACACATGCATAGTCCATGATGACAATCACTGTGAAAGAATGGTTCAGGAAAGCATCGGACGTCATTCTTTGCACATTTGGCGAGACACCTAATTCATATTTTCAACAATTTTCCAAGAGTTTCATCGCTGTGGCCTCTGGTATAACTTAGCTCCAATCGTTTTGTTGTCTCAGATGAATAAAATGTAAATGTACCCATGTGGAAGAAAACTCTGGAACGTAAAGTTGCAGTACTTGTTTAAGTTTACTCAGTAAATTTGAAATGCTCCCTGGTTTTTTCATAGAGACCAGGTACGTAAAGGTCCCCTGTTGCATTCTCGTATGTGCAGCTGCAGTTAAACTAAACGTTGGGAAGTCTACTCTGAAGTATGAAATAATAATGAAACACTGAGGCTTTAAATCTTTTATGTGTCAGTGCAGCAGTATTATTTAAATGTAAATATCCTATATATGAATGATTGTTTTTGTGTGTGTATATGTGTGTTTGTGCATTCATCTCTAGGTCTTCATCCTCGCGTAAATGTTTCCTGCGATTTAGATGAAATATGTAAATGAACCCTGACTTCTTTGTTCGTGCAGAACCTGTCAAGAGTTTCCTAGCTGTGAAACAAAAACGAGGGCATCAGAACTATAATATTGTGGAGGGTAAAGGGGATGAGAGTGTCTTTCTTTCTCCTTTTTCTTCTTGCTAAAAGGTTTGTACACTATTAACAGTCCTGCTCTATTACTTTTTCACCTGCTCTATGACCTGAAAAACTGGTAAATGTTCTCCAGTTGTAAGACAAACTTATTTCGAGTTCAGTGGTTGAACTTTTGCTACTTGAGACAATCAGTTTTGCTGTAGTAGCGTTGCTAAACAGTTATATTCAGTAACTGTAGTAATCAGCAGGTTATAGTTTGTTTGTTTTTTACAGTATTGGACGTAATATTTCATTTTAAAACATGCATGTTGAGGCTCTTTATATTCTTTTAAAATCTCAGCCTTCTTTTCCACAACAATGCTGCAATCACAGAAGTGGAAATGAGCTTTTGCCAAGGACACTGATGCAACCCCTTACCATTACAGGACATGGCTTTTGGACTTGATACTGACAACATGGTGGATGGTTCTTTTCATCTTCGGCCCATTTCTTCCAAAAAAGAACTGGAATACCAACGTGTCTGATGGCAGGATGTATTATGCAGATGCCTCTGATCCCAGATCAACAGTGCCTCTAGAGAAAACATCCCTCCATTTTCTGCACCAGCTTATTTCAATTCAGGGCCACAGGGATCTGCCGGTGTCCGCCTCGGCTCCGTTTAGACAAAATGCAGGTAGGACGGGGTATCGTTTAAAATGTGTAAATATTGATACCAAAACTGTCCCCACACTTTTCGACACTAGTTTATCAAAATCTGTTTCTCCACAGAATTTGTATAGACATCAGTGGCAGTAAATAGATTTTTTTTTTACTTTTTACAGGACATAAATAATAGAAATAATTAACTTTAGTTGAATTTCAGTCCTGTTCTGTATGCCATTTTCCACACAAAGCAGCATTTGTCATGATTCGGTCCATGTATTAGTTCTGTTGGGGCAGGATTCTTTTTCGTGGCTAAGAAGGATAAGACTCTCCGCCCTTGCATCGACTACAGAGGCCTGAAGGCGCTTCCTCTCATTTCCTCCGCTTTTGAACTTTTACAAGATGTCAAGTTCTTTCCTAAATTGGATCTTCGAAATGCTTACCATCTAGTGAGGATTAGGGAGGGAGATGAGTGGAAGACTGCTTTCACACTCCTAGTGGTCATTATGAGTAGGCTACTTGATGATGCCTTTTGGTCTGACTAATGCTCCAGCTGTATTCCAGGCATTAGCTAATGACTTCCTACGTGATATGCTGGACCTGTTTGTATTTGTGTACTTGGATGATAACGTGATATTCTCCGTGGATGAATAGTCACACATACAACATGTACGCCAAGTTATGCAGCGTCTCCTGGACAACCAGCTCTTTGTTTACACTGTGTCTTTTTTGGGGTTTGTTTGTTTGTTTGCTGTTGGGGTAAGCCTCCAGATGGACCCGGCCAAGGTCTGGGCGGTGGCAGATTGGCCTATTCCCACTAGTCCCAAGCTAGTTCAACATTTCTTGTGGTTTGCCAATTACTATACATGTTTCATTCGCAATTTTAGTACTGTTGCTGCTCCTCTGAATGCCCTAACCTTCTCAGGTGGAGAGTTTCACTTCTGCACCCATTCTCACTCTACTCGACACCAGTCCGAGGTTGACAACAAGCTGCACCCCTGCGCCTTCCTGTCCAGAAGGCTCACTCCTACTGCACAGAACTACGATGTTTCGATGTTTGCAATCCGGAACTATTGGCTGTTAAGGTGGCCCTGGAGGAATGGCGCCACTGTCTGGAGGGAGCTAAGCATCCATTCTTGGTTTGGATGGATCACAAAAACTTAATTCAGTTCGCTAAGCGAATCAACTCCAGGCAGGCCAGGTGGGCACAGTTCTTTTTATGGTTTTGACTTTTCTCTGTCTTAACGTCCGGGATCCAAGAATGTTCAACTGGATGCCCTGTCCGGCCTGTTCGACCTAGATCCCAGCCCGAGATCTCCGGGCTGCATCCTATCCCGTTCCTGCACAGTTGGAGCAGTCACCTGGGAGATCGAAGAGAGGGTCAGAGGAGCTGTTGCTGGGTCAATGGACTCACAGAGGAAAGTATGAATAGCAGATCTATGTGTAATTAGGGCCCTATTGTATCTGTAAGTGATGTTCTCGTTCTCGTTGTTTTTCTTCCGACGAACTTAGGGCCTTTTTGCCCCCCTAAACCTACCCCAAAAGTCATCAAATTTTGCACGCAAGCCAGGCCTGGTGAAAAATTTGATATTTAATGGTTTGCATAAATGGGCGTAGTCTAATGGCTCAACAGTGCCCCCTAGAAAACTTTGTGCCTCAAGCCCCACAATACGGTTTGACGTACATGCACGAAAATCGGTACACACCTGTATCATGTCGCAACTTAAAGAAATGTCTCCTGGCACCATGGCCAAAACCGAACAGGAAGTCGGCCATTTTGAATTAATCGTGTAATTTTGGCACAATTTATGGCATTTCTTCCCCGTTAATGCGGCCCGAACCGTAACGTGCATTCAGGTGTGTTATACATCAAAATGTGCGTCTCGATCCTACAACGGCGCGCATTACTTTTCTCTGTCAAAAGCGTTACCGTGGCGTCCCTAGATGCCAAAAAGCAAAAAAAAAAAAAGGTGAAAATTCAGACGCTTATTGCTTGGCCGAACTTTGTCGTAGAGACATCATTCAATTTACAAACACTCGGCCCAATTGGCACTAAAGGACCGTACAACCTCATCATGCTATTTATTACGTTTTTTGCGATATTTAACTTTCAATTTAAAAAAAAAAATCCATTTTATTTTGGACGCTTGTTGCTAGGCAACAGTTTATTGTACAGACATCATTAAAACATTGACAAACCCGGGACGCGTTGTACTATAACATATTTTAGTCTCATCATGCTAGCTATTATGGTTTTTGAGATATTAACCTATGCTCATTTTGATGCTAACAGAACTTTGGACGCTTCTTGCGCGGCAACGCAATATCTTAGAGACTTTGATCCAATGTTAAAAGACTCGGGTTGCTGTGGACTACAACATACCTAGGTCTCATTACGCTGTCGTTTACAGCTTTTGAGATATTGAAGATAAATTGTCCCATTATATCCTGTGGGGCTTGTTACCATGGCAACAAAAACCTATGCATTTGTATGGGGGAGCATGTGAATAAACCATCTGTTAATGCTGCACTAACCGCAATGTGCACCCATGCATGGCGTATATCGCTGGATGCATCCCCATCGTGCCTCGATGGGCATTACTTTTCTCAGTCAAAAGTGTTACCGTGGCAACGCTAGATGCCTAAAAGCAAAAAAAAAAAGGTTATTGCTCGGCCGAACTTTATCGTAGAGACATCGTTCAAATTTACAAACACTCGGCCCGATTGGCACTAAAAGACCCCACAACCTCATCATGCTAATTATCTCGGTTTTTGCGATATTTAACTTTCAATTCAAAAAAAAAAAATCAATTTTATTTTGGACGCTTGATGCTAGGCAACGGTTTATCTTACAGACATCATTACAACATTGAAAAACCCGGGACGCATTGTACTACAACATATTTCAGTCTCATCATGCTAGCTATTATGGTTTTTGAGATATTCAACTATGCTCATTTTGATGCGAATTTATTATTAGGGCCCGAGCACTGACAGCTCTTTTGTATCTGTAGGAGATGTACTCGTTCTCGTTGTTTTTCTTTCAACGAAATGAGGGCCTTTTTGCCCCCCTAAGCGTGCCCCAAAAGTCAACAAATTTTACACGCAAGCCAGGCCTGGCGAAAAATTTGATATTTAATGGTTTGTATTAATGGGCGTGGCCTAATGGCTCAACAGCGCCCCCTAGAAAACTTCGTGCCTCAAGCCCCACAATACGGTTTGACGTACAGTAACGTCCACCCAGGTGTGTTATACATAAAAATGTGCGTCTCCATCCTGTGACGACGTGCATTACTTTTCACAGTCAAAAGCGTTACCGTGGCGAGGATAGAAGCCAAAAAGCACGCTCTCCCTTCATCTGATTGGTCCATATTTGATAGTTCCTACTTTCTGCCATAACTTTTGAATGGTTTGACATAAAGAGTCGTGGGTGGTGTCATCGGAACTCGGTTTTGACTCATTCACCTTAATTAGTGCAAATTAGCCCCGCCCCTTATTCTGATTGGTCGATATTTGATAGTCCCTATTCTCTGCCATAACTTTTGAACGGGTTGTGATAAAGACATGTGGGTGATATCATCGGACTTGGTATTGAGTACTTGACCTTCATTGGCCTGAATTATCCCCACCCCTTTTTTCTGATTGGTTGATATTTGATAGATCCTATTTTCTGCCATAACTTTTGAATGGTATGACATACAGAGTCGTGGGTGGTGTCATCGGACTCGGTTTTGAGTCGTTGACTTTTATTGGTGAAAATTGCACGCGCGAGGGCCCGTTCATTGCTGCTTGGAGCTTTAATTATGTATTATTACTGGGTACATACTGAAAACTATTTTCTTCTGGAAATGAAGCTGGATACAAGTGTCAGTATGTGCCTCACTGATGCCAATATTGGAGTGGTTTTATCTTCGTCAGAGTAATCGGATAACATTTTTAACAGTCACCCCAACTCTTGGCATTGGTGGTCTGTGTAAAAGCAGAGTCCTCCTTATTCACTTTGAAGTGGTGCTGGAGTTTTCCCAAGCTTGGCAGAATCTGACCAAGTTCGGCCTCTTTCCAGCTGAGATGCAGATGGTTGAATTATAAAGAATCTTCATAACTTTGACAAATTCCTCCACTTTTCTGAAATCCTCACCAGACAACCTCTCAAGTCTGAAAAGTGAAAACATTTTGTTTATTAGGAAAACTTCAGTCTTATGACTCTTATCCTATCCTATCGATATCCATCCAGCTCTGCAGTACCTTTCATTATAAATTGGTCTTTCGAGTCGAGGGCCAATGGAAGCTGCTTGAATGGCAGGTTTCTGGTCAAGCAAGCAGTCGACCATCAGGAGCAGATCTTTCTTCAGAACCAGTATGGGAGTATGCTCTGGAAGACCTGGAGATAGAGGTGGGGTCAAAAATGTTCATCTTCTTGTCAGAAGTTGTTCACCTAGTCAAACTGATTTTTGCAATAAAATGTAATAGTTTAGCCAAGAAATGTCTAATATTTAGTTGTGCTTACCGAGAAGCCGTTTGTCTCTTTGGACCTCGCATGCTGAGCTTAGGTATCGAAATTAGGTACCGAATGAGGCAGTTTTTTTTTTAAATCAATGCTATCGAACCATTTTGATCAATACCATAAAGGTATCAGTTTTTCGATACCCAGCCCTCCACTCTGGTCAGGTTGTCTATATGTTACCTGGCAATGAACTGGTAAGCAAAATGCATGTTTCTGAACTGTCGGAGGAGACCGGAGTACCAGGAGAAAACCGACACAAGCATGGGGAGATCATGCAAACTCTGCAACGAATGGTGCCTGCTAGAGTTGGATCAGGAACCTTCTTACCTGTGAAGCAATAGTGCTAACCGCCAAACCACTGTGCTGTCCATCAGAGAACATAAGGTTTCATCTCTGTACAGTGATGTTTGGAATAGCATTTGTGATTGAAGCTCCATATTTAGTATTTACCAAAGGTTTCCCACATAATCAATTTTCACAGACTCAGGCTTGCAGTCTTCCCGTTTGTACACTCACATTTCTCCTGATTCTTTAATTTTTTAAATGATATAATGCACTGTTGAAAGACACATCCAATCTTTCTTAGATGAACAATATAGTTTTACACATTTCAAAGATCTTTTTTTAATGCACTTCTTAAACTAATGTGCCTTTAGTTTACTGTGTAATGATGATTTGGGGAAAAAATTAATATCTGTCAATCACCTGATAGTGAGAACGCACATTATTATTTTTTTCTTTGACTTGTCCTAGGTGTAGCTCTCTTTTGCCCCAGTGACAGATAGGATAGGTTCCAGGGACTTAACATCATAAGATTTTCTTAATTTTCCAAAGGGTCCAACTTTTTCTGATTTTGACTATGAATGATTTGACATTGTATGCAACTACTGATGAAGACCTAGATGATAAAGATAGAATGAAAGAATTTCACATTAGTTGAACAGGAATCCGGACTGACAACATCACAGTTGTGGCTGCTGGTCATGTTTTTGTGAGACACAAGGAAGGCGACAGGATCTGCACTGTGTTGCATGGAAGTGAAGCAAAGATGGTGACACTATAATGACATTTACTGCAAATTCAAGGCATCACTTAGGCAGCTACCTCATCACCCTTCAGTGGCACCAAATGCCATCAGGGTTGTGTTTAGTGGGACAATCCTTAGTTTTTCAGCAGGACTGATTGGCGTCTGACACTCAGGTGATGCCCATCTCTTTTAATGAGCTGTCAGGCAGACTTCCCCTCCTTCATGCATGTGAACTTCTGCTGTTTGAACCCACATTATGTTCCTGCTCCACACAAAATCAGAACTGCATGTGCTGTGACCAGAAGTCAAGCTGCATTTCTGGTAAATGTGTTTCTCAATCAATGTGTTGGTATTGCCTCGCCGAGATGTTTCCAAGCTGAACTTATGGAGACAGATTCTCTACCACTGAAGCAGCTGAATGTGATTAATGAGAAAAACAAGAGACACTGTGGAATAAACCTACATGACGTCAGCTTCCTTTGAAGTTGCGTTTCTGCAGGTTGCATCACCAAGATGTGAAGCTGATAAATGAAAAAAACTTTTGTTGGAATTGTCAAAAAGTGTCACAGCCTGGATTTGATGGTTACAGATACCACTGACTGTGAGATTGTGTGTGTGTGTGTGTGTGTGTGTGTGTGTGTGTGTGTGTGTGTGTGTGTGTGTGTGTGTGTGTGTGTGTGTGTGTGTGTGTGTGCCTCCCATTATGATTCTGACTGATTTTTTGGCTTCTACATACAAATTGGATAACAAAATCGCCCTTGATGTGAATCTCACTGAACCATAAACCCACTCAGCTTTAAAAACAAAATATTGCATGTAAACTTTGTGCCTATCAGAGATAAGATTAGATAAAGGTTAGATAAATTAGGCAATTTGTGTTCCACTTCACCCGATTTTCTCATGCTGCTGCTTGGCCAAATTAACTGTATCAGTTTTTGAGAAGCATTTCTAGTTTCTGTAAATGCGCCGTAAACAGGGCTCCTCATGGCAGTTTCAGTATTTCGGGAAGATAAAATCACAACATAATCATTTAATCTTCTCTTTCACAAGATAAATGACCTTCTCAAGCATCATTTGCATCGTATTATTGAGGCAACGGCTCTTGAGTTTCAAAATTAAAAGTATTAATTTTAGTTTTCACGTGCTGTGGCACTGAGGTCTGAAAGTGGATCGATCGGCTCCCTCCTATTACATTTAAACGAACATAAAACATACAATAGGTTTCTATTTTTTAAAGGAATAATATTCATTCAGGTCCAATTAAACACGGCCAAAAATTTGAAAATTGTAGAAAGTTGTGCAATAAAGGAAACATGAATCACATAATATTCTGAATCAGTCCCCCGTCCTGCACATAAACGTTAAAGTGGCAATATTATGATCATTATAATATCTGGTGTGTCTAGACTAACTTTGCTGCCAGCATGAGTCCAAAAGCCTGCAGTTATTTCTGAACTGCTAAAACTGCAAAACACTCGTCTCTAAAAGAAGACGAGCGAATTTGCTTCAAATTAAATGTGATAGAGTGAAAACTTGAAGGCTTTGCAGGTAAGCAGAGCCAACGGTGGTCAATGCTATTTTTTCAGCCATTAAGTCTGTCCATGCATGTTTGCGACAGAAACAGATTAAGAACACAACAAACATTTCAGCTGGATTCCATTAATCAAGGCTGTCTTGGCATAAAAACATAAAAAGATGCAGAGAAATTGATTTTACTTCCTTGCAAGTGTAAAACTGAGCAACTATGATCATTGTCCCCATGATGTTTGCACAAGAATGCATGTGCACAAGTCGGTTGTTGACGCAACACAGTTTCCTCACCACTTGCATTTGAGACTCACAGGCTTCGTTGGAACAGCTCCGGTCTTCCTGTAAACACAACGATGTCCTGAGCCTTCTTCAGAAAACAGTCTTCAGTGAAGAGTTGGGGGAGAAAAACAAATAAATGTGCTCCATTGCTGGCCTGGAACAACAAACTCCATCGTTGCCTGGCCCACGCCCCGCTCTAAAACAACAACGGTTCTACGGAGACCTCTTGGAATCGAAAGCAAAATGGTTAATAAGTCCGAGCTGATCCTGTGGGATGCAAAACACACCCAAATCATGCTGCTCAGTTGAAAACATCCACTTTTAAAATAAGTGCTGAAACTCATGCTCCTGTGGAGAAATGCTGCCTGGAGAGTATGTCTCTCTGTGACAACAGAGAGAGACAATTTTTTTTTTTAAAGAGAGAGAAACATGGAAAAAATCTCTCCAGAAGGACCCTGTGCCCTGAATACTGATCATTTTGTGTACAAGAAAATGGCAATGTAGGTAAACTTTTTATTTTCCTTCCATCTTTCTCTTTTTGAGACTTTGGTGAAGAATAATATTTCCGCATAATAACACTACTGATAATTCAGTAAACTGACAAGCATAATATGGCCACTGTCTCCTGGAACCCAGCATCTCTTTGGGTGCCACCTCGTGGCCACTGATGGAACTGCATTTGAATGGCGTTTTTGCATTATATCTAAATCATTTTGTTTATATTGTATTCCGTGTACGTGTTGAGACAACTTTTACCAGAACAAGATGTATCTTTACACTCTGGAGAAATCAAGGCAAACAGTTTTTTGTAAGTTATATTCAATGTCAAAGCACTCATTCTCTGGTTCCATAGAAAACAAACTTTATATAAAACTCCCTGTTTGTCACTTGACTGACACACAACTACAAGTGAACATTTCCCCTGAGCAGCCAAGTTTTTCAGCCGCAGCATCAATGTTTTATTCATTGCGGCCCATCGCTGTCGCCTTGAAATGGTCCTGGACATGGTGCTCTGACAGGGACGAAGTGAAGAATGGCTGGATGTCTCATTTCCTGACTCCCACTGATAAGGTTTAGTAAAAGGGTTTAAATGGCAGTGACAGGTGTCGGCCTCCAGACTTCACTTTACATCACTCTGCTGTTAATTTTTTCTCCCTGTTATCTCTCTCATCCCATTTGTCGCTGTCTCCATTTCATTCCTGCTCTCTTCCTCTCAGACACGTCTGTCTTTCAATTGGGGACCTTTTCCCTCCCTCTCTGATTGTTGTTGCTTGAGGCGATGGTGGATTCGCTGGCAGTTGTCAACATCCAGAAGAAAAAAATATTTTTCTCAGCCATTTTGTGCCTTTTCTTCATCCCGCCACAATATTGGTCTCACGCATAAGAGATTAGATTATATTGCTGTGACATTCTCAGCTCTTTCTTTTCTTTCTTGTTACGAAAAGCTCTCCGGAGGAGGAGGAGTAGTCTTAAATCTGTGCTTTTCAGTCAACATTTGCATCGTCTTCTGTTCACATGCTTTTTGAAAATGTATGGCAATATTGACATTGGCAGAGGCAGAATCTTAACTCCGCCACCGAAATCTGGAGGTGGATTGTGTAATACAGTGTTACTTAAGGCATCAGATGCTGCCTCAGACTGCCAAATCAAACCTCCAATATGCAATTCTTTTTTTTTTTTATTCCATTTTGTTTCTAGCACTCATTTGCCTCGGTTATTCCACATAAAAACGAAGTCTGGACGCTCCATTGTTTGAGAATCAAACGTGGGAGGCTGGAAAGCCGACAATAAGCAGAATCTGTGAGAGGGAACATTAGCATGAATGAATGCTAATTGTAGAATTTAACATGGTTCTGACCAGAGGCTTTTCCCCTGCGACCTGAATAGGTGTTAGATGGAACCTCCTCCATCCCTGTGGCCATTTTCCTCTCCTCCATGATCAATAACCTGTAGGTGGTCTTTTTGGAGCAGTTACCGTTGCTGCTCTCTTTGGCGCCTCTTACCGCTGACATCTTCGCCCATTCCTCAAGGAAGACCTGCTCAGTCTCATTTAAAGGAGCATGAGGCAGGATTGAGGCAGGATTTATGAAAAAAATGTGTATGCGTTTTAATTTTTCTAGTAATAATGTCAGATGAAGCGTTCCAAACCAAAAAGAATGAGCCCTCTAGCGTATCTCTCCGTTGCCTTGAACAGGCTGTGTGCTGCAAAATGTGCTGCAATTGTGGGCCCGAATTTCCCGCGCTGTCCTGCGGATGTGACGTCAAATGACGCTGCATGCGCGTTCTCCCCGTTCTCCCGTGCCGGCTTCGCTGTTGGCTGCAGTACCCCCGACGGCCGTCGTGGTGAAGGGTGGCGATAATGAGTCTCATTTCTTAAAAGGAGCCTCATGCTCCTTTAAGCTAAAGTCTGCTCGTGTTCATCAATATTTCAATTATGCCACAACTTCTTGATCAGGTTAAGACTTTAACTAAACATGTAAATGTTTCTGTTTCACTCAATACAATAAATCTTAAATAAATCTTAGATCCAGTCACGACACTTAGGTTTCCTACCATTCATCATCCAGACGATATCTGGAAGGTCATTTCTGTCAATCTGCCTGTACAGGAGGTACTGACTTCATAAAGTGTCCAGATGTGGTTGTACTAGTTATCAATGTATTGATTACTGCACACACTGAGGGTGGCTGGCTTTGTTTGTCCAGTTGGTTCCATCCATCGGTGCTTGGCCATAGCTTGAATTTAGTTTAAAACCACTGAATAAACGCGTCAAAAACTATGAAGAACGATTTGATGTTTTTGAGGCATAAAAATCAAAAAATAAATAGTGTGTAAAATAAAATAATTACAAAAAAAACAGTGTTATGGAAATCAGTTCAGCCAAAGTTTAAGAATGTCCCTCGGTTTTCACTCTGTAACAAGAAAACATCAATAGAATCCTAAAGTTTTGGTATTCACACCAGAATATGCAGGCAAAGTGGGGAACGAGTACGTCCACTCCTTTTTCGGTGACAAATGGCGTGCGCCAGGGAGGAATTTTGTCGCCCCTACTGTTCAATGTATATATGGATGAACTTTCTATACGGTTAAAAGAGTGTAAAACTGGATGTATGGTGGGGGACAACCTTATTAACCATATGATGTATGCAGATGATTTAGTTGTACTGTCTCCTTGTAGTGCTGGCTTACAGCAGCTACTTAGGATCTGTTCAGCATATGGCTTGGAATTTGATATATAGTTTAACTCTAAAAAGAGTGTAGTAATGATCACAAGAACTAAGGATGATCAGAAGCTCACCTTTCCCTCCTTCTTTTTGGCTGGTGAAGTGTTGGAGGTGGTTAAAAAGTTTAAATATCTGGGTCACATCATCAGTGATGATTTATGTGATGATGATGATGTGCAGCGCCAGTGTGGCAAGTTATACGGACAAGCCAATATGTTATCTAGAAAGTTTCATATGTGTACAAATGATGTAAAGATTGCACTTTTTAAAACATATTGTACTCCATTATATACAGCCCATTTGTGGTGCCGCTATAGCTGTGCTAAAATGAAGAAACTTCAGGTGGCATATAATGATGCCTTCAGAATGCTTATGGGGCTCCCAAGATGGACTAGTGCAAGTGAGGTATTTGTGACTAGTAATGTGCCAACCTTTCATGCTGTTCTGAGGAATTTTATGTAAAAATGTATGTGTAGACTCGTGGAGTCTCATAATGAATTAATCAGGGCCTTGACAGACATCACACTAAGCGATACAAGGCTTACATCATGTTTTTGGAAACACTGGAGACAATGCTTATATGTTTTTTATTAATGAAAACAGTCTGGAACTGTACACCTCTGTAATGTCTGTAATGTAATGTGTGTTTTTGTATGTATTTTATGGACCCTTGTGTCTGGAATAAAGTTTATATATATATATATATATATATGTATATAATATATATGATGTAAAAACATTTATTGGCACAATTTTAATGGTCACCGCTTCAGTGTTCGCAGCATGATTGAGTAAGGTAGAATTCCAAAAGGAACCAATGCAAGTCAGTCAGTATTTACTGATACATAGATTATAACATCGCACCGGCGGCAGCAGCAAAAGAAAAATATTGATTCAAAAAATAGTAACACTGCAACTTAAAAATGCTCTGCTATTGTTATCAGACAGTCAATACTGTAAGATTGAGCCATAGGTGCTGCGTACGGCGGCAGACGGGTGTTAATTTCCCTGAAGATCGCCCTCCGACTGACAGTCATCAGGAAACAATATCCCGTCATCACTCAGAGGATTAAAAAGCCACACCACCTTCAATATTTAATCTTTGACTGTATGAGGATGTGGAAGAAAGAGAAACATCCCTGTTTCTCCTGAAGCAACTCATTTGTATCTACAGAAATAACAAGCCGGCTGAAATGTGAAAAGGTTTTTAACAACTAATTGATTGGTATGAAAGCAGGCAGCTGCTGTAGGAAACCCTCCCCAAAAGGTCGGAAAACATTCTGCTGTTTTTAACTAAATAAAATATTAACTGTTGAGATTATTGAGTGTCAGATGGCTGTATGTTTTATTTAGCTCTCTTTCTGACAAGTGGACTTACTTAACAGAATCAAACAGATATACTGTGACCTTTTCAGCTGGGTTTGTGGTAAAATGGAGGCGCTTATAAGGATTTATCTTTACATAAATATGAATAATGAAAAAATAATAATAATATATCTTGGTGTGATGCAGATAAAAGCAGTGAGAAATGAAATGAAATGAGGTCTGCACACGTCACATATCAGATGATAAAACTGAGACATTTTGCCACTTAATGGGAAATATTAGCTAATTTTGAGCAACATATACCAAAAAAGATAGAACAAGGGCAACAAAAGGTTGGGAAAGTAACTGGCACAAATCCAAAACCAAGTGGAGGAACATTTGACAAATAATTAGATAAATGAAACAGGTCATTACATTCAGCTGGGAATAAAACAAGGAGCTTATGAAATGTCCAAATAATTTCTTTTTTTTTTTATTACGATCAACTTGGTTGGAGTTGGAGTTGTTTTATATTCAGAGGTTCACGCAATTTTGGGAGATTTTGGGATAATCGCAGAAATTAACGGACAGGAAAGTTATTGCCTATGGCAATCATGTGCTAAGTAAAGTACTACAGATGATACAACTGGGAATTAACAACAGTTTGGTGCCCTGAGTAGTCGAAGCAAGAAAAGGCATGGGATTTTATTTGTGGAAATATTCTTAATCCCACTTTTCCTTTTAGTACCATACATGACATGTGTCTGTTGTTTTTAACATATGATGATGAAGCATAAGAAACGTGCCTCTTATATTTTAAAGTCCTCAGATTTAGATGTTATAGCTTTTAACGGTGTGAAACAGAAAGCAAGTCTTGTCTTTTGCATCCGCAGCATGTTATACATGTATTGGACTGAGATAAGAGGACGCCGTTGCTGGCTGAAGATTGCTTTTGTCTTCTTCTGTTCCCAGCAGATAAAAAAAGGAACGGAGGTTCTGTCCTTGCTGGAGGTGGATGTGTCTCACAATGCAACATGTTTATTGACTAATATATCCAGAGGCAAAAGTGTTTTGCATTAAGCAGCTATGGGAGCAAGTATGTCGGAGGGTCAAGTGATGATAGTTTTAATAATCTATCAGATGTGTGGAAAATGGCAGATGTGCCAGGGGTAAGGGAGCAGTAGCCTGAGGGGCCGAATGAAATCATTCAACATAGTGAATCTTTAATCATACCGTTACTTAAGTAAGTGGAGAAGAAAAATGCAAAAGCTTTTTGAAATTTGCCTGATCCACTTATTGATCACATCTGCAGCAAAGCACTTTCCTTGTCAATTCTACCCTCGACGGCAGGAAGGACACATGTCGGTGTTTAATATGCTGGATATCTGATAGCTGTCAAAGTCATCTGAACCCCTTGGAATTAACTATTTTTTCTGCATTTGTCAGAAAATTGTGATCTAATCTTCATCTACGTGACAACAATAGACAAACACAATACCAAAGATGATAACAAAGAAACAAATATAATTTCTCATGTCTTCATCTAACACAACCATTAAACTGTCACAGAGCTGGAAGATAAAGAAAGTGAACTAGACTAATTACTTAAATTACTTACCTAATTACTTAAAAAAAAAGCTTGCCGTCATTATTTGGACTATAGCTATTTTCTATTCTTATACTCCAAATAATTAAATGGAAAATGTAGGTGTGGCTAAGAGCTCTTTCAATGAATAAAAGACTCCCAAACATTTTAATCACTTCAAAGTGGTAAGCACAAAAAAAGAAAATACAATCAATAGTAGTTGATATCCATTGAGTTGGAAAGGGATACAAAGTCATTTCAAGTTTTTAGTTATCCATCAGTCCACAGGAAGGCCAACTATATAATGACGGATTAGTAGTGTGGTAACTCCTTTTAGGGGGGAACGTCAGGCTGTGATGACTCCAAAAGGCACAAGACCGAATCTTCAGTGAGATGTGAGAAGAAGAAGAAGAAGAACCCACAACCATAAGGCTTGTAGACGTCGCTGGAATTGGCTCACATCTCTTCTCAGGATTATAATATGTAAGTCACTGAGCAAGCAGGATGTCTATGGCAGAACACCAAGGAAAAAAAACACATCCACACCTGAAATTTGCCAATGAGCACTTTGCCAGTCTGCGGTACCTTTGAGAAAATGTTTTGTAAACTAATGAAAGAAAAGTAAAATTGTCTGGGAAGAGTACCTGGCACTCTCTGTGCGAAGGGCAGATCTTACCACCATCAAAACATCATCAACACTGGGAAGTTGGTGGAGGGAGCATGATGATTTGGACTGGCTTCACTACCTCAGGACCAATGAATTCCCTGTTTTACCAAAAAACCTTAGAGAATAATATCAGGGAGGCTGTCTGGCAGCTGATGCTGAGAAGAAGCTAAGTGGTGCAGCAGGATGATGACCCAAAGCCTGGAAGTGCGTCTGCCACAGAGGGGATTTCCACCACAGAAAAAGAAAATCCTATTTTTGGAGTGGCCCATAACCCCATTGAGCTGCTGTGGAATGACCTCAAGAGAGACGCTCACAAAGACACTTTGCATTGTCTAAGCCTAAGTAGTTTAAGGAAAAATTGTCAAATTTTCCTTTTGACTGTTGTGCAACTCTGACAGGAGCTACCAAAATAGCTTGCTTAAAGTTATTGTTGCCAAAGAAGGTTTGACCAGCTTTAGCCTCAAGGGTTCCCTTTTCCAGCACTGTGAATACATTTTTAGTAGGCATGTTCAATAAGGCTCTAGAAATTATAATTCGATGTGTTATCAGATTAAACACATCGTGTCTGTCTATTATTGTGACTAAAATGAAGATAAGATCACATTTTACGATAAAATCATTTGAGTCCCACTAGAAAGTGCCTTTTGTCAGTGCAGTAATCAGGTCTGAGGAATCAAGCTCGTTTCCCGGCAGCTCACAACTTCCCCCGCAGGAGAAGGCGACTTCTCAGCTCTGCTCGGCCTGCTGGAGTGCCCTAATAAGTGAGAATAAAGGAAATAAAAGACAGAGCAAGTGCGAAACATGCCTTATGTCTCATGTTCAGTGCAGGCACTTTTTGTTTTAACCTCAACGACCGTAAGACTCTGGGAGCCAGTTGGTATCTAAAACGTGAGAAGAACTCAGCCCAGAGTGAGCTGAAAGCCAGAAACAAAGGCAGGAAGAGATGAAACTTGGTTCCACTGAAGGTTCACTCGGTTTGCTCTGGCAGCTCTTGAAGTCGGCTACATCTGAATGTGTGTGTGAGTGTGCACATATGTTTCAAAAGGGAGTGTTCAAAAGGGAGAGTACACAGCGAGAGAAATGTGGTGACAGATATCTGATTCCCCCACAACAAAGTGGAGTCATTAGAAAACTTGGTTTTACTGTCAATCAATAATCTGATCATGTCACTGAGCTCCACCACGCTGAGGTTACTCTACCATTGTAAAAGTGTGTTACTGTGTGAATTCTTTTCTTCTTCTTCTTCTTCTTCTTATGAACTCCTAGTGACTTTTGTCCTGATTTTATTTTGTTGCAGATTTGGACACAAACAGACGAGCCAGTCGAGGAGAAAACACTGATCTGAATTATATTATATTTAATGATAGTCCTGAAGTTCAAACACTTTGTTCATTCAGCAGTTTGAATTATTAATAGCTCAGCTTTATATCCTTTGAATATATTGTGTATTCATGTTTAAACTCCTAAGAAGAAATAATGCGTTTCAAGTGAGCTATAAGTTTTCTCATTTTCAGCACAAACTCACGCAGCAGACTTGTTTTCATAATGGCACTATAGGTAGGCCCAAAGGAACTCTGGGTATGATTGCAGTTCAGTTGGATTGCATTGTGGGTTGTGAAGGAGCACAAACAAATACAGAAAAAGAGATGTAACTTGCAGTTGGTTAGCAGTTGCGGACAACTCCCAGCCACAGTTGTTTATCATCTACAAATTGTGTATAAAGAATGAAAAGATAAATTGGCCATCTCTAGGCCAAAAGGTGTAGTTTTGTCGCTGTACTTTCCAGCCCCTTGCATCAGGTTGGTTGTCATGGAAACACAATGTTCCACCAAGACTGATACTGACCATTGACAACAATGGCCATTGTCATGTAACTTGTATTGCGCCATTTGGACTGACATGGTGAAAACACTTGTGAACACCAAATGCCAAGTTTCAGTAATTAATTAACAAAGGAAAATATGTTTCTCATAATATACGATCAGGCTACATGCACTATAGTATCTTTTTATTATGAAATGTAAAACCTTTGCTATGCTTAAACCTCACATATACACTATTCTGGTGAATTCAACCGTCTAAAATGTCTCAAATTGAAAATGATTTGATTGGCTGCACAGCCCCCATTGTAGTTTGTAAATCCAAATGTTGCAGTCCAGCGTGAATGGACAAAATCAGAAGCATTTGGAAATGATTACACAGTTGCACTGGGCACAATGTATACTTTCTTGATTGGATAAACCTGTATCATATATCATGAAGATAATGCACAGATGCTCCTTGATAGTGGTGAAAAAGAACAATGTGAAGAGAGAACAACCACAGGAAAGGTGTCAAAAGATTAATCTGCAACAAAGGCGGAGTTGTCGGCCTGTTTTTAATCATAAAAACGTATCAAGTGAGAACGCATGGTCGTGTGATATCCATCTGTGTCTGAATTAAATAGGTGTAGATCTTTTCTAACAAAAATGCTAATGTCACTGTGGCCTTATTTTACCATCATTTAGGCCCACGCAGTCAGATAATCTGAGGAATAAAAATAAAGTTGTCTTACAATATAACCACAGAATCTTCCAGGAATGCTAGGTAAGATGTAAAATGGTTTCTCCTCTCTCTGAATATAAAACCATGTCTGAAATAAAATGTATTCTGCTGTGGGGGGTTTGGGGCAGCACAGAAGCTTGTTATTGTTGGTCATCTGATGACAATTGGGAATGACTCCATCAGACCCCCATGACCTTGATTAGGATTGAAATGGGTATGAAAACGGATGGGAGGATAGACAAATATTTATTGAGAAGAACCAGTAGATTACATGTCCAAATGCACACACACCAACACACAGATCGTGTAAAGTGAAAGAATTCAAGTGTCCAAGGATCTTGTTCATGAGTGAGGGAAGAATGGAGCAGGAAGTGGAGAATATGCAACTGTGTGGTGAAGAGAGAGGTGGAACAAAGAGCAGGACTTGCTGTTTACTGGTTGATCTATGTTCCTACCCACAACCCTGCTCACAAATCGTGGGTAGCGATCGAAACAACAAGATTGCCAATCCAAGTGGCTGAAATGAGTTTCCTCCACTGGGTGACTGGACTCCCCCTTAGAGATGGGATAAGAAGTTTAGTCATCTAAGAGGTTCTTGGACTTCATGAGGAGCCAATTGAGGCAGTTTTGGTGTCTGGTTATGTTAATGAAATAATTTTTTGTAAAAGTAACTAGGTTTGGATTGAGTTGAGGCGCTACAGGAGGTCTAACTGTGTGTGGATGATGAATGGAGGTGAAGGGCACCACCAAGTCCAAATGAAGTCTTCTTTAATACAGTTATCAGTGTGGTATACTGTAACTCTTGCTTAGTTGTGTGGTTTCTGTAAAATAGAGAATGCAAAGGTTTATTTAGAAATAAGAAATGTATTTACCATCTGAAACATCACTATGCGCGTCGTTGCAAGATGGAGACGTACATTTTGATGTATAACACACCTGGGTGCACGTTACGGTTCGGGCAGTATTAACTGCCGAAGGAATGGCAAAAATTGCGCCAAAATTACACAATTAATTCAAAATGGCCGACTTCCTGTTCGGTTTCGGCCATGGTGCCACGAGACTTTTCTTTAAGTTGCGACAACATGATACAGGTGTGTACCGATTTACATGCATGTACGTCAAACCGTATTGTGGGGCTTGAGGCACAAAGTTTTCTAGGGGGCGCTGTTGAGCCATTTTGCCACGCCCATTAATATAAACCATTACATATCAAATGTTTCGTCAGGCCTGGCTTGTGTGCAAAATTTGGTGACTTATGGGGCACGTTTAAGGCGGCAAAAAGGCCCTCCTTTCGTCAGAAAAACGAGAGAAAAAAATTCCTACAGAATTCCGAAAATAGGGCCTTCGCACTGTAAGTGCTCGGGCCCTAATTAATAGAGAGAAATAATAAGTGCACTTCATTTGGGTAAGGTAGTAAAATCTCCCATGTTTTCCATGGTCTGTGAATGTCTCATGATGTTTCGGTTGTTTATTTGATTAGCCAGGTATCAGTCTGTTGTTTATCCAATCCGTGCCTGTCAGAGATGTGTGTGAACTACCTACCGGATTCAGAGGGGGGCGGGACTAAGAAAAACACGAGAGAGGAGAGTGAGGCTGAGGCTGGTAACGGACATGAGACGAGGAAAAAAAGAGTGATGACAATGAAAAGTAGTTGTAAGTTTTATGAAACCGTTTAAAGTTACTGTTGTTACTGATATCTTAAACCGGAGGGTCTGTTTTGAGTATTACTGGTACCAAATGAGTAAGTGAGCAAGTTCAGAGCTGTTATAGCCGGGAACGTGAACTGAGTTTCTGAGACGCGTCTCGGCTAACTGGAAGGAGACCGCGTGTGTGAGGGAGAAAGAGCGCCGAGTTTCCTGAGTGAGTATGAACATTTTTTTTGATCGGGTAACAATATGGAAATTTATGAGAACGAACAGTGAGTTTATTAGTGTTTTAAATGTATGCTTACTGTGTCTAAGTAAGACCTACATGTCTGCCTGCCTGCCTGCTGCTGCTGCACGAGGATGTGGCAGCAGTAGGGCTCGTGTTTTTCATCATTTTTTTTCACCTTACTCCTCTGAGCGAGGGTTTGAGGGGACTGCGTATGGGGCCAAATCAAGGCCAAAGTTTTGCTAATTTGAAAATAAAATTTGAACCTGAAAATTGTTTTTTACAGTTTCATTTTTTTTTTCAGTATCAGATCTTTTTTTCAGTTTCAGAACTTTTTATTTTAGTTTCAAATCTTTTTTTCAGTTTCACATTTTTTTTTTAGTTTCACTTCTTTTTTTTCAGTTTCAAATCTTTTTTTCAGTTTCACATGTTTTTTTTTCAGTTTCAGATCTTTTTTTTTCCAGTTTAAATTTTTTTTTTCAGTTTTGGACTTTTGGCCCCGATCGGGCGTGGGGGGCGTGGCATCAACTGAGAGGGGGCGTGGCATCATGAGTGACAGCATAACAGAGAAGGCGGGGGACGTTCCTCAGTCATGTTGCCTTCAGGAAACGTAGGTTGCAGAAGATATCAGTAGTATGATTCAGAAGTATGATTCAACACTGTATACACTATATTCACGTGATTGGCAGTGGAAAAAACTGATATTAGTGACACATTTCTGTTTTAAAAGCTGTTTTAGACCGTACTTGGCACCAATCGCAGTATAAAAGCAATAAACTATGCCAGACTGTACAGTTCAACAGCCACACTTTAAAGTTTGACATTTCCCACTTCCACATACTACCAAGTACGGTAGTAGGTACTGTTGAAACGTGTATTTGCAGTCATAAGTGTTTATTTGAATGTGGTGTTATCAGGGCTCTAGTGTGTTAAAGGTACGTGCATGGGAGTATTTATAATAACAATGTAGCTATAAAATAAGCTAAACAGGCCTCTCTGCATCCTAGTAAGAGTCATACGCTCTAGGTTTAAGTAAACACACTTAAACGTTCAAATCTTCGTGGACTCCCTCCAATTCAGCTCCCATGCTCGAGGTGTCATCAGGTATAAGGGATTTTGCCGTGACTAAGCTAAAATAGAATTGTTTGGGAGGGCTACACACATAAACTCATTTCAATTTACAGATTAAATAATTCCAGTCACATGATTGGGACTACACTTTTTTTATTTTGCCCACTTGAGGGCCTTGGAGCCTTTTCTTAAGCCTGATTTAGACTTCTGTGTGAAAGCTACAGCTTGGGTCTGAACCTGATGGCGTAGGCTACGGCCTAGCCTGACGGCCACCTCTCTTTGTAACTATGCGTCGTGTTGACACAGACCGCAGGTGGATTTGTTCTTCATTTTCAAATTTCCTGTTACTATTATTTTGTCCTTTTCAGACTGGGTAGAACAATAGCATGCTCAACATTCATCAGCTCCAAATGGCATGAAATATACTTTATTTGCTGCATTGGTATATCTAAACTACATAAAGGAAGTCAAAAAAAAGCAAAAAAAAGATTTTGCACTTTGAGCCACGGCGTTGCAGAAAAATTACCAATAGTGGTGTGATCACAGAGCGACGCAAACAATTACAGGTATAAACGACCACGGATGGCCCCATTCCTAGGCTACGTGCCTAGCTGCTGCACAGAAGTATAACTCCACAAATGAGCCTCATGAATATGTGACAACACTTACCACAACCATTACACGCTATAGATATCATTTACCAAACTGACACTCTCAGAACATATGGTACCAACATTGCAATGATTAATAACACTTGGCTTTTCTGAACTCCCTTCATTTTATAAAAATGCTAATTAGCATGCCAAGCGGAGATTAACTGACGATGCACCTTTTTACCATGACCTCACTTGTTTGAACACACTTAACTATAGACTTTAAATAAGCCTGCTTCTAACTCTTGGCCTCTTTGTTAAATTGTAATATCATGTGACATATTTTAGTGTCTCATAAAGACCACTGTAATAACCTTTAATGTCTTGTCAGTCTGTATAATTTAAGGTGGCCCTTAAAGTGTCAATGCTTTTCAACAATGATAATTCAGGCACAGGCCAGACTGAGCGCTTGATTAGATAGCTGAGTTGAGATCATCACATCAGTGCCCTTTCAAACACATTCATTACGACAGGACCCATGAGATGTTTATTACTGGCCTTAGCGAGGGCCTCTTCATTACAGTGAATGGACACAGTCTGGTGGATGTGAAATCAATTTTACACATAAAACAACTGCTTTCATGTTGACCGTACAGTTAGTAAAGCTGGAATGGGCTGAAACGGATAACTGTGACGCTAAATAGGAACAAACATGGATGGATGGATGGATGGATGGATGGATGGATGGATGGATGGATGGATGGTGTTAGCAGCCGGATCGCGTTGAGACCAGGAGAACAGCGCAGCGCGTGGCCGAGAGCTGCGCGCTCGGCGTCGGGGACGAGCCGGGCGCGCTCTGAACACTCTGCAGCTCGTTAGTTAATTTGTTTATGAGGAGTTAAATAGAGGGACTGCCAGCAGCTCGTCGCGAGTTTGTCCTAGTTAAGTTTAGAGAGTATGGTTACTGTTTCCTGGAGTTTTCAGAGTACCGTATTTTCCGCACTATAAGGCGCACCTAAAAGCCTTTAATTTTCTCAAAAACCGGCAGTGCGCCTTATAATGCAGTGCGCCTTATATATGATCATTACGGTAATTTCTGTTACTGTAGTCAGGGGGATTGTAGCTATTGTAGTTGGTTTCGCCAAAGTAATGGTGCTAAAAACGTCAGAAATGGTCACAGACGTTCAAGACAACAGCAGCGACGCTGACTCGCATAATGGCGACTTTGACGAGATGGAGCAAAGCTGGTTTTTATTTTGTTAATAAAGTTTGATATACGGTACTTTTCTTCTTGTTTTTTTTTTTACATTTGCTGTAGGATTTTATAGCATTTCCTGTAGCGCAGCTCCATCAGGTAGATACCTTATAGTGCGGAAATACTGTATTATAGTGGATTACCTGTTGAGAAGTTCTTTCGTTGTTTGTTCCCTGCCATTTAAGGAGGCAGTTTTTGTTATTCAGATTTTTTCCGCTCCCTCAGTTGTACAATAAACTACGCCGTGTTTTTTGGCTGAACTCGAACTCTGTCTGGTGTCGTGCACATGGGGTCAGAGACAAACCCTAACAGATGGATGGATAAACGGATAAACGGATGGATGGATGGATGGATGGATGGATGGATGGATGATCCACTACTTATGGACAGGTTCTATTCAAAAAGGCTGTTCAGATGTCTATTTTGTAAATGAGAAACGTTTTTACCGTATTAATGTTTTTTAGTTTGACAGCTGTAGTTACAGACATATAAGAAATATTAGTAGTTTTTTTCTCAGTGGAGGATGAGAAGATACTGACCTGAATGTTAAAGGAATTGACATCAGTGACACTGGTTCAATCTGTGGAAGGACTCTTGTCTTCATGAGTTTCCTTTTCCTCTTGAAATATATGATGGTGGAAGTGAAGAGCAGCACGATTACCTGCTGTCAAATGATCCTTAAGACTTTACCGTCTTGCTGCTCCGTCTGCCGTCCTCAGGATTGATTTAGTTAACTTTGTTTTCATGGCTTGGCAGTAAACGCATGTTTTGGAATATGCATAAACATTAATAAAGTATGATTTCAGGTTAGGTCATCAGGGGGATAAAGAACATGAGAAACTGCTTCTGCTGCATTTACTTTGTTGTGTACTGAATATTTTTCCTTCATTGCAGTCATTTTTTGTGTTAATGCACATACACAAATAACAGTTTGCTTGCAAGACAGCAGCAATTCATCATATGGCTGTGAACTGTAGCACTCAAGTGTTTTTACTGTGTTTACTGGAGTCTGCTTTAATTGGTCTATTATAACTGTGGATAGCAGGTGAAACAAAATGTAGAAAATGAAAATCTGGCTGGAAGTGAAACTCAGTTTAGAAGCTGAAACCAAAATAAATATTTCCCGTTGTCAAAATGGATGTTCTGGCCTGCTGTTCTGACCTTTGACTTGGTCCTCTGGGTGATAAACTTCCCATAGGTCTCTGCTGTACATTTGTTTGTTGTTGTCGTCAGGTGACCTGCCTGCATGCTGTTATGAATCACCACCAGCGCTGATCAAGGTCTGCAGGTCAGCAGGGAGCTGAGAGCTGGAAACTTGTCCTTTTTGTTGGCTTATCCACATGCAGCGTGTCCCCTCCTACTCCCTTCTCTCCTCCCCCACAGGGACCATATCACAGCATAAATGCTTTATAAGCAGCAGTAGCACTGTTGTTTAGGTCACCATCAGCAAGTTTACGTTCTGCTTACTGCAGAGTAACAGGACAAATCAGACTTCTCTCTGCTTCCAACAGCAGGCGGCGGCAGCATGTGAGCCATCGGAGGAGCTCTTCAACGTTCTAGCTGGTTGTTTGTACGCATAACAGGCCACACATAGTAAAGATTGCATTTTGAAACTAGTAAACTGTAATCTACTGTCAAACATTAGGACAAATCTGCAGTTTTAGAAAGAAATATCCATATTTCTAATATTTTTTCCTTTAATTCGTCTTAATACACACCATGTAGGTTCCCAAGAGAATTAAGATTATTTTTTCATTTAAAAAAATAATAACAGCCCCTCCAGACTAAGATGCTTAGCAATTCAGTATGAGCAAACCAAATGAAATCACAGAATCTCAGTTTCAACTGTTTCAACCCTGGTTTAATTTCATTTAACCTCCTATCCTCTGAACATCTGTTAAGGACTACAGTGCAGTGAAACAAGGGTGAAAATAAGTAATTGATTATGTCACAAAGTGTGCTTGAGCTCTGTGATTAGCAGTACTGATTAGAAGGATGGCAAGCTCCAGCAAAGAATAAGAGGGTGTCAGTCCATGAAATCCTTCAACAAAAACAGGAGTCGGGAGAGTTTAAGCTTTGTCCAGGAGCTCCAGGGGCACACTGACATTTTTTAGTTATACTTCAGGCTGAGTTGAGAGCAATTTGACAGCGGGTTGGGCAGACTCGCACCAAAATGAGGACGGACTCCAGTCAGCCGATCACTCCAGCAGAACATTTGGCTGTGAAAATAGAAACCATCACATTTCTACCCCTCTTTAAACATACCTGTTGAGACCAAGATGAGGTGGATTTCATTCTCACACCAAAGGTTTCCTACTTATATACTGGCATGGCTGTAAACTTGCCCTTTAAACTGCCAAAATAAGCCACTCCTCCGTTGTCTTTAAGGCTTGTTTGGTTCTCCACAACTCAATGCTTCAGGTTGGATCACCAAGCCAGATGCAGGGACATTTGTCCCAGAAATGGATCACAATCCACAGATCATGGCCACATTAGAAAATTAGGGGGTGTGGTAGTCTAGTGGCTACAGAGGTGGGCTTGGGTCTGGACCCAGGCTCAAGACCCGGAATGGCAACCAAGATGAACCCCTGAGCAAGGCCCTTAACCCTAATTGTTCCCCGGGCGAAATGGTGCGTTTGTTCTCTCAGATGTAAGTCGCTTTGGATAAAAGCGTCTGCTAAATGACAGTAGTAGTAGAGAATTCAATTCAATTCAATTTTATTTATATAGCGTCTAATACAACAAAAGTTGTCTCTACACGCTTTCCAGAGACCCATACCCAGAACATGACCCCCGAGCAGTTGTTACATAAACAATGGCAGGTAAAAACTCCCCTAGTGGGAGAAAAACCTTAAGCCAAACAGTGGGAAGGACAAACTCCCCTTTAGGAGGGAAGAAACCTTGAGCAGGACCAGGCTCAAAGGGGGGACCCTCCTGCCGAAGGCCAGACTGGGGGTCCACAGCAGGCAGGTGGAAGCAGCAACGGGATGACCAGGGGTGAGGACCGCAGGCCAGCACGCAGCTCCCGGAGCTCCGGCCCAATCAGCAAGTCCCAGGTTGGGGTGCAGGGTCGGGGAAGGGTTGAAAAGGGGCAGGGCCATGAGAGAATAGATGAACTGGTAATACAGAGCTTTGCCTTCCACATTAGCTCCCTCCTCACCTTTTTTTTTTATTTATTTTTTTATTTGGGGACAATGCAGTCAAACATAGATACAAGCTTGCAGCTTATGTGATGCATGTAGAGTTTATAGCTAGTGCTAATTCCCAACTCCAGTCCCCAGTTGGGCTCTTCCACATGAACATGTGGTGATGAACATGTTAAACTAAATGTTAAATCCATCTCAGAGATTTAATTTCTGATGGCAGTGAGTTCCAGAGTTTACAGCTCTTATAGGAGAAGGCTGACTGTCCCAAAGTTGTCCTGCAGAACAGGATTTTGCAATTGTGGTTTGAGGAGGTTCTGGTGACTCTGTTACTGTTTTGTCTCTCAACAAATCGACAAAGTGGCTCAGGTGCTAAGTTGTTTATACACTTAAAAATTAATTTAAGAAAAAGAAAAATCACTAAAGCTTTCAAAGCTTAGTAAGTTATATTTTTTGAGGATGTGGCAGTGTTAGCACCTGTCCATTATTTTTAAAGTTTAATTATATAGAGAACAGATGTGTTTGCTGGCCGTGGGAGCTGCTTGAGCCCAAACTGTCATATAGTATATGAGAAAATCATAGCATGCATGTAGAGCAGAGCGGCCTGGTTAGGTGTGTACTGTCTGATTAACTTAAAGCAGTTTAAGCCTTGGCAGACCAGTTCTGCCGCAAAACCAATCTCATGCTCCATTCTATCTGCACTTCTGACAAAGACCTGACAACCATGAAATCCAACTTAAGTTTAAGTGTTTAAAAGAAAAACTGAAAACACAAAACTCGTTCAGGTATGAATGTTTCTTAAGTTATTTTCTCATTGATATATTTTCATTGTTGTTGTTGCAGTGTTCACTTGGTGAAATCTGTTTTATTTCATTTGGTGAAGCCCAGATGAACATGGATAAAAGTTAAACAAAAAGCATAGGGTGACCAGAGCAGAACTCATATGCAATATTTATTCATTTTTATTTCATTTCATATATTTTTATAAGGATCCACAGAGCATGTCACGGTGCCTCGATGATGACTGGCAAGTGTTTGTCAGAAAAGTGGCTATAAAACACAACCCTGAGGTGCTCAACTGAGTGATAAAAGGACACTTGAAAAAACCCCATTTACTTTCACGCCTTTCACTTGAAAATAATTCAACCACCAACATAAAAAAAAACATCAATATGATGGTTCGTCCTCTATCGTTGTGCTAAAAGAAGAGGCTGAATGGTGTTCTACTAAGAGTCTATTCATTGAAGCTCATTAAGCTAGAGCCTAATGTGCAGGTGTGTTCTTAATACATTCAAATATTGGACAATGATGGTTTTTTTTTATGCATCTGCAAATAAGGCCAAAGAAGGACATTTTGATGAATAGGATATCTCAGCACATCAGCATGATAAGAGCACTGCGTTGTGCAACTACTTAGTGACTGGAGTAATGGGATCATGTTTCTCGTATGTTTCTAGTATGACTGAGCTGGTGGATCAATTATTCCTTCCAGGCAGAGGAGCTACCTTAAAATACTTACATACTGACATTATGAGTTGGTATTACATGTGTGCATGTTTTTCCCCCTCAATTCCTTACACAACCAGTCACATGTAGAGCTAGTTCTTATAGTAGAAGCCAATAACTGCTGTCAACTTATTACCCAAAGCTTTGTTTCATTTTAAGATTTAGCCGGCACTCTTGACAGTGTTTTTAATGATGCTCTGTTCAATAAGAGAGGTTAATGGTGCATGTTAGATATACCATTTCTTGTAAAAGTGGGGCTGAGTGTGCTGCAGACGACTACAGAGAAAAGCCAAAGATATAGCTACTTCATACAGGATGACTCGACGGCAGGAAAAAGAACTCCAGCTGCCGAAATTAGCACACGACCTTTAAAAGTATGCTAAATTAGCAAAGCTGTCCAGTTCAGAAAGCCTTGAGGTAGGCATGGTAAGATGTACTGTCTTGCCAGTAGAGGAGAGGCAGGGGAGGAAGGTGGAACTTTATTTAGCAGGTGCAGTTTATTACCCGTCATCAAATCCCCCTCTGAACAGGAACAGCTGATGCTGCAGAAACAAGAGACCCAAATAAGCTCAATCAACACAACTATGATTTCATTTTCCAGTATTTTTGCTTTCGCATCCAACTGTTCTTTTTTTCCACCTGGGAAACACTTTCTAGACAGAACCCACATTTCTTTTCCAGCCCTAACCCATTTTGTCACTTGAGCCCAGGCTGAAACAGCGTGGCGAACTGCTCCGTACCTCCAGGAAACCAGGTGAAAACTGGAGCAACCACAGTGTAAGATCACGGACGGCATGATTGGCCTTTGCGATACAGCTGCTGGGAGAGAGAAGATGGAGTCATCTTTTTTTGTCCTTTCCTGTCCCTTCCAGTCTCACCACTCATTTATACCTGGAGAGAAAGAAGGAAAGATAAAGGAACAGTAGAGAAGATAAAAAGCCTGCATTTGAATATCTCCACCAAGACCATCTCTTCTCACCTTTGTTACGTACGGAGAGAAAAACAACGTAATAAGCACATACCTCCCGACTAATTTCTAGTTTTTAATATCTGCACTATTTTAGAGCCTTTGGAAAAACGAATCATTCTCTATCATTAACCAAAAGGAAACATGCTCTTTAGACGTCCAATCATCTAGGGCCGTGTGGAAGGCTTTCAATGCTATAATTTCTGTGCATAAAAAACATCTGATCTACTAGGTAGTTAGGAAACAGAACTTCAGAAAAATAGCAGCATATAATATTTTACCATACCCTTGTTTATCCAAAAGAAATTAAGCCAAAAAGGAGAAAAATCATGGGGCATACTAAGTATCAAATACTAATTGCCCCATAATTGTACCACTTTCAGTCGATTCACTTTTAGCACCAATAACTGTTTCTTCTTGGAGGAATTTTAGTCCAGTCTTTCATTAATTGAGTTTTTAGGGTTTTTAATAATATCCAAAGTTTTCTAGTCTTTGTTTTTCCTTCCTTTTGTCTATCTATCTATATTGGAATTTGCTCATGTTTTTGCACACATCCTCAAAAAGAAAAGAAAATCACATTTTAAGGGGAGTACAAACTTTTGCACATAGATGTATCGTTAAAACTCATTTTAAACTTGTCAGTTAATAGTTTGTGTTTACTTTCAACTATTTGCTTTGAACAACTTCAGACAAGAGCTGCAGAAAAATGCAGCTCTTGACATGATTCCATCCATCCATCCATCCATCCATCCATCCATTTTCTATTCCCGTTTTATCCGGTGCAGGGTCACGGGGGCTTGTTGGAGCCTATCCCAGCTCATTACAGGCGAGATCTTGACATGATTGAGCAGTTTAATTATTCCAGAACTGACAGGATGGTACTTCAGAACTCATCTGGTCACTGAAGCCAAAATTCAAGCAATGTGAATATTTCATAATTTGAAATTTAGGTGATTTATTAAAAAAGAGATGGAGTTGATAAAGAGTTAATGTTTGCAATGTTGAAGAAGAAAAAAACCCGAGTTCTGCATATTAATTGATAAACACAGAGAAGATTAAGCAACTTCATATAATATACATTTGAGAAAAAAAGAAAAAACATTTAGTCTTTTAGTCTTAAACTTTGGTTTTATGCCAGAGATGGTTTCAGTTTGAGAAAAGGGCTCCCCTAAACCATTTAGACCTGATACATTAGACATCACATCACCAACACTGCTTCCAACATTCAGGAGCAGAAGACAGAGCACTACCGATGTCAGTTTACAGAAAGTTTGTCTGACTAACGACTCATGGATGCCTGAAAACGTTAACATGACTCTACAGTATATCTTTCCCAGCCTTGTGTACATTAATGACGACCGATTGCCCATCTTAAGAATGGTTTGTAATACATTTTTTGGGGGGCAGAGTTCACATCACAACAGATGCTTCTCATCAACACCAAAGATATTTTGTTTTTAGTGTCATTTATCACTTTAAAAGCTCTGTACCACACCTCCAACCTCAATACCTTAATTGGACTCCAATTAGCATTTTCTTGAAGTGACTTTAGCTTCACCTATGTTTTCAACCACCACCGGGTGTTCAATGGGTGTTGATAAGAAAGACAAATAATTACAACCGTGTGTGTATGAGGTACAACACATCACACCTGTCTATTATGAAGTCTTACAGCTGTATATCAAATTACAATATATTTTAAATTATTCTTGCTGAAAACAATGCAATTGCAAAAGGTTCCATATGTTGTATTACTCATATATATATATATATATATATATATATATATATATATATATATATATATATATATATATATTAGGGGTGTAACGGTATTTGTATTCGTCCCGTCCCGTCACGGTACGGGGGTCACGGTTCGGTACACGCAGTCATACGGCGAATACGTCTGACTGAGTTAAAAAAATAAAATAAAATTAAAAAAAAATCAATCATCGTTTTTTTTCCCTTATAAATATCAAAAGTCACGTTCCATTACAGACCTAAATGTGTGCTAGTCTGTGCATATCAATAAATATATGTGCAATTCATATATCATCATAAATTGTAGGCTATAATAACGATAAAATGTTTTAATTCTTAATTTACAACTGTCCTGAACGCATCAGGTGAGCCGACGCGGATTGGGTGTAAAGCCTGATTTATGGTTCTGCGTTAAATCGACGCAGAGGATACGCCGTAGGGTACGGCGCAGTCTACGGCGAGGTTATGCGGCGACGCGCAACCTTCGCCGTAGGCGCTGCGTTGGTGTAACGCGGTACCATAAATCAGCCTTAACAGTCACAGTGAAGGAGATTAGCGCTAAAGTTTAAAAGAGGACTAAATTTGTACAAAGTTTTGAATGTTACCCCGTTTTCCACGTTACCTGGATTATTTTGGGTTATGGAAGAGTCAACTACCGTTGGTGAGTCAGTGTAACCTTCATAAATACTTTATTTATCAGAATGTGTCTTGACCAGCTGCCTGTAATGTGCCTGTAATGTGAACGAGACCGCCGAGTCTATTCTCTGTTATAGAGTTCAGAAATGATGTTACAGACCGCTGTGTCTATCTATCTAAATAGATGGTGTAATTTTAGACCAGTTATGTTTTTTTTGTATTTAAGCTGAATCAAAGATGAACTGACTCAGTCTGTGACTCTCTGAGTTTTCAGCGCCGTGTGATTGACAGCTGTCAGGCCGGTGTGTGTGTGTGTGTGTGACTTTACTCTGCTTTCTGCAGCATAGGCCTATAGGCTTGGCTCAATAAAAGTGAGAATGAATGTAGTTTGATGGGTAGGATGATGTTGTTGAACGTTAAAATGACTATCATAAGGCCCATGGAGAATGCTCCGCCCCCAGACGGCTCTGCCCATATGCAGCAGTAGAGGAGCCCGGGTTGAAGTATTTATAAAAGTGCACGAGCTCGTTACAATGTCCCATCCCGCACTCACATAAACTGTGGTAAAATTAAAAACACTAATGCACAAGTTAAATGTTTTATTCTATTTATTTTACATTTTAATAAGAGATGCTTTTTAGTTTTGTAGCCAATTGAACAAACTTTAACTTTCAAATGCTATGATCAAAATAAAGGAAGAAAAAACTCGTCTTATACATTTGGGACTTTTTGTAATTTTTTTCCCGTTGTACCGAACCCGTACCGAACCCGTACCGAACCGTGACCCCTGTACCGAGGTACGTACCGAACCGTGACTTGTGTGTACCGTGACACCCCTAATATATATGAGATAAACACCAGGGTAAAAAGTCAAGGAATAAGTCAGTGTCTAGTTAAATCTGAAAGTAAAATAGCCTTAGATAAAATATGTTTATTATTGATAAACCAGAGAAATGAACCGGTAGTTCTCAGTATTTCCCCAGTTTGGCCACCTGATAAGCTAGCTTTGTTTGGGAGCACCCCTTATCTCCAAACCTTTGGACTTTTGTCACTTCTGCCAGCTTTCCTCCTCAGATCAGCTTCCTCTGTCACTTATCCCGACTAGGACACGCTGGAGTCTTGTTCCGGTGAGCTGCTGTGAGTCATGGAGACTCATTCACATTCACACCAGCCAGTGCAGGTTACACCCTGTGTGAGGGAGGTTGGAGAGCAGAATGCTCTGTTACATTTTCATTTTACAGTCTGATGGGTTTAACTCTCACACTCTACAAGAAGCTTAAATTTAGGATTGGCAACCGTGCAAGCAACTAGTTGTAGCAGGAACACAATAAGTGAGGCACAGCCATCTGGATATCATTAGGGAATAATGTAACTATAATTACCATGTGCAAGAGATAATTGTTGTATTCTCTGATTAGGTGGGCTCTGGAAATACTATGAGATGTACTATGAGCTCTTTTAAAACTCAGAATGTCGGCCAAAACATGAATGGTATTGAACACTTGAGGATAAATTCATGAGACAAATATAATAAAGTGATTGTTTTTCTTGGCATAAGGCTCACAATATATATTGGTGGGTTTAATATGATATAAATATGAACTTAAAACAAAGGAAAGACTTGATTATGATGATGTGCTGTAACAGGATGAATCATTTCTTGATATATCATGAAAAAGTACTCAGACATGACAAAACGTCCCCTTATTCACTTTTTCCGGAGAGTTCCTCCACAGATAAAATAACTTATTTTATGTGGATTGTGTGCTGAAAAGTGAAAAATTGCATCTTCTGAGGATGACCATGAGATGTGATTTTGGGTTTAAAGTTAAAACGCTAAGGTCAAACTTCTGTCACAGTCTTTATGAATGCATATTGTCTCATTTCAGACTATTTTGTCACCAAGTCAGAAGAGAAAAATCTGATATTAAGTCTCTCATGCCCTCGGCCTCATGAACCAAGTATGGACGACCCAAGTGCAGGAGATCTCCTGGTGGCAGTAGCCTGGTTCTCTGGCTGAGGCGTGGTTTGGTCATGTGACGGTTTGGTCATGTGACAGCAGACAATTGAAGCTCTTGAGTGAATTCCGAAGCAGATGAGTGCCTCAGACGTCATAGGAACCACCTGATTGGTTCAGTTTGTCAAGAGAATAATTAAGTGGGAGTGAACAACTGTGTCACGGGACAAAATATCCTCATTTAGTAGTGTTTTTTTTTTTTTTTTCGCAGTCGTAGTAGTTGTAGTAGTAGACTGGTTTTCTAGGTATTAATTCCTTTGAGAGTTAGTGCTGCATATTTTGTAGATAATTAGTATACTGTATGTAGGATAACTCCTTAATGGGAAGCTCTCAAATAAAATGATGTCTAAACAAAAGACTTTAACATATTTGTCAACCTACATGATGCCTGTCGTAGCCTATGCTCAGTTTATCATGAATGAGTTGTCTTGTGGAGAAACTGTCATTTGTTTATTAAAGTCATCACCAGTTACACGAGCACACCCTCTGTACTAGGGGTGGGTATTGGGAAGGACCTCACGATACGATACGCATCACGATACTTGAGCCACGATACGATACACATTGCGATATCCCGATTATGCGATATCCCGATTATTATATTCTACATAGTTCACCGAAAAATTTAAAAATGCATTACACATCTTAAAATCCAAGTTGTATATATGTACATCAGATGATAGTGATGGATCTTAAAATCCGAGTTGCACGTTCATCAGATTATAGTGACAATTCATGGGACAAACTGAGTCAAAACAATGTTTTATTATAACTATACAAGCTAAAGTTACAACATATTTGTATATGTTTTTCATATTATTTACATCATATGAAATTAACATAAAAATTAGTATGAGGTTGCTTTAATTATGTGGCAAATGATAATAAACACAAGAAAGATGGGTACTAAAACCAAGGACAGGCACAGTGATCAGTCAGTATAGATATAAATCCATAAATAAATAAACCTCTGTCCATTATTTTTCATTTTTTAAGGACAGGCAATTGTGTTATATAAAAAATAAATCATAAAATGAAATAAAATGTGAAATAAAACCTGAGCTCAGTGCAGGGCCCTCCCAGGGTTGGTAGAGAGTGGCAATGCCCCAGGACTGTCACTTAGGTAGGAGCACTGGGTGATATAATGGGAAAAAAATCGGGGATAAAAAAAAATTAAAATTACAAAAAAAAAAAAATCGATATTCAAATTTTGAATTATCGATATTGAATCGGCTGGAAAAGTATCGCGATATATTGCCATATCGATATTTTTGCCCACCCCTACTCTGTACCCACACACCCATGATACCCCAGGCATTAATTAACCCCCAATTCCCTGATATATTTGTATTTATACCAGTCTCAGTGTGAAAAACCCTATTTGTATTTGTAGAGGACGTCCTATAACTGTAGAAGCACTATTTAATAGCTCCACAACACCAAATACAAGTGAAGTGTATACATAGTAAAACAATCAGAGATGCCAAAGAAGAATGCTTTAACATGCAAAGTGGTGGGATTTGATGAATGGTGTTTTGACTGCACTTCATTTAATTGACCAATGGATCCAGACAGAACAGCGAATTGAGTCACAATTGTAAATCTTACATGTTTATATTGAATGTACTTTTGTTCAAAAGTATTCATGAGCTGTGAATTTATATTGCAGAAGAGAAAACATTTCATAAAACGAAGCTCAAGGTTTACTTTGACTTCCACTCGTCAAATTCAGCTAAACATGACCTGGAACTCGCCCCTTACTGGGTGAAGGGATGTGTAAGAGAAATAAATGAAAGGAGGATTTGCAAAGTGACGGACTTCCATGATGCAGCTTCGCTCAGCCCTGCACAATTTACTGCAGCATCCCTTCATGTGCTGAAGATACATCCATGGCCAACGCCTACGCGAGTTCAGGTGGGTTTGTCCGAACTCATCAGTGGTGGCTCATTAAAAACATTCAGATGGGAATGTTGACTCTAATGGGCCTCCTGTAGTTCCTTAAATGCAGCATTTGCTCACAACACACAGTTATGTTATCAGCAATTCATTCATGTTCCTCTGAACCAAAGTGTTCCTTTAGCTCTTACCTTGAAGAATTCCCAAAACATCGCCTGCTTTGTTCGTCAGATCACTGAGCGAGCTTTCTGTTTTCTTCTTTTCTGTGATTTAATTATGTTGTGCAAAGTACTAGAGGCAAAGTAATTTTATATCCTTACATGAGAACACACAAAAGCAGCCATTGTTGGTAGTCAAATGGGAATGTTAAGTAGAAGCCAGCAGAGCCGTCTTTTATCTTGGGTATTTACAACTCTGTCACAACCAGCAGGAATTTGGAAGCTGAGGGGGGAAAAAAAAAGACCTTTTTTTCTTCATATCCCTGCCTGGATGCACTGGCTTTCATCTCTTGGTGCTCTTAACTCAACGGCCTGCTGTTTGTGAAGGGAGAAACAGAATCAAAGCCAATGATTAGAACACAATATTTTGAGAGGTTATGGGGGGGGTGGGGCATAAAAAAAGAAGAAATTGAAGGAGAAAGTTACATTTTCCATCTCCAAAAACTTGTTGACTGCAGGAGCTGTGGCCTCCAGCAGTTCTCCCTCATTAACATGCAAAATAATCATCTTTGTTCACAGAAACAGAAATGGTGCTTTTAAAAATGCAAACTATTTTTATTTTTTTTTTACAATATTTTGCTCTGATAGTATCTTTAATCAGCCCTGAGCACTGTGCCGCTCCGTTAGCTCTGATATCAGCCCATGCCTCGCTTGCAGCAGGAATTAAGCTTGCGCTTCCCTTTTTTTGACCTACACACCTCTTTACTGCCAGCTCTGTGGAGAGTTTTAAAAGAAGATATCCCAGTTGAACATGTGAGCTGTGTGTGTGCCGTCCTAAAGATAAGATGGAATTACATGGTTAAGTTATCTAGCCAGTGTGAAGGGGGAAGAACCGGAGGGGAGTTTCAAGTTAAATTCAATGGGGAGTGTTACTGGAGGTTACTGGGGGTCGATGAGGGGAGGAAGCAGAAAGGAAGGTCAGAGATTTTCGAAGCAACATTTTTGAGCTGTATCTACAGAGGAAAGAAGCTGGAAACAAGAGGGGAGAGGAGAAGCAGGGCTCTCCCCGCTGATGAGCACCACTCTGCCCCCCGTTGATGATAATCCTCCGAAAGCTGTTTTCTAGCGAGGATTAGTGCCAGCGAGAACAAGGCTTAGAGCTCTGCGCCGAGTCAAGATGAGAAATCGAATACAGGTGCTTGTCAGCGGCTGAGCCTGGTGACTTTCCTGTGTGCAATATCATATGGGGGGATTGCGCTCGTTGCACCAGCTGGTATTACATCCTTCAGGGTGATATTGTTAGAATTCAGGCCAATGCTGACTCGTGCAGAACAGAGGAAAAAATAAGCCTCTGAAGCTAAGTGGATCCTCTAACCCCAAAATTTCAACTTCCCCTCCTCACATTGGTCTGTTTTTTAAAGCATTTTTTTTTTTAAACATCGGACAAAGATCACAGTCATGTATGAAGGTTAGCACCCAGTCTTGCAATTTATTTTCAAATGTGAGTGTACATGTTTAAAAACAGTAAAAATCTACTTATTGGGGTAACTGGAAGGCAAGTACAACTTCTGACAAACAACAACATATAACATATTTCTCTGAGTTAATGAAAATTGGAAAAAAAAAAAAAAGTGGAACTGTTTGATTACAGCCAAACAAAGTCTTTAAGCAGAAACACTTCATACCCACTGTCAAGCACGGCGGTGGACGAGTGCACTGCAAAAACTCAAAATCTTAACAAGAATATTTATCTTATTAGGGCCGAAGCACTGACAGTGCGAAGGCCCTATTGTATCTGTAGGAATTTTTTTTTTTTCTTCCGACGAAATGAGGGCCTTTTTGCCCCCCGAAACGTGGCCCAAAAGTCACCAAATTTTGCACGCAAGCCAGGCCTGGGGAAAAAATTGATATTTAATGGTTTGCGTTAATGGGCGTGGTGTAATGGCTCAACAGCGCCCCCTAGAAAACTTTGTGCCTCAAGCCCCAAAATACGGTTTGACGTACATGCACGACAATCGGTACACACCTGTATCATGTCGCAACTTAAAGAAAAGTCTCTTGGCGACATGGCCAAAACCGAACAGGAAGTTGGCCATTTTGAATTAATCGTGTAATTTTGGCGCAATTTATGCCACTTCTTCGCCCGTTAATACGGCCCGAACCGTAACATGCACCCAGGTGTGTTATAGCCTACATCAAAATGTGCGTCTCCATCCTGCGACGACGCGCATTACTTTTCTCAGTCAAAAGCGTTACCGCGGCGACGCTAGACGCCAAAAAGCGCGCCCCCCTTCATCTGATTGGTCCATATTTGATAGTTCCTACTTTCTGCCATAACTTTTGAATGGTTTGATATAGAGAGTGGTGGGTGGTGTCATCAGACTCGGTTTTGAGTCCTTGACCATAATTGGTGCAAATTAGCCCCGCCCCTTCTTCTGATTGGTCTATATTTGATAGTCCCTATTCATTGCCATAACTTTTGAACGGGTTGTGATAAAGACTCGTGGGTGGTGTCATCGGAGTCGGTATTGAGTACTTGACCTTCATTGGCCTGAATTAACCCCGCCACTTCTTCTGATTGGTCAATATTTGATTGTCCCTATTTTCTGCTATAACTTTTGAATGGTTTGACATAGAGAGTCGTGGGTGGTGTCATCCGCTAAATGTCCAGGCCTGAAGAATCTACATGCAAGTCATACAAGCGCTTCCACTGCAGCACGCCTGGACATGCACAAGGATGCGAGGGCCCAATCATCGCTGCTTGCAGCTTTAATTTGTAGTTAAAATGTCTCATTTTTAGTCAAAAAAATCTCATTACACTTAAAACAAGACTCATCACTGGAAAAAACAACAATTTTCACGTGTTTCAAGTAGATTTTCACTTAAAATAAATAGAAAAATCTGCCAGTGGAACAAGATTTTTTTGCTTGTAATGAGAAGATAGATCTTGTCCCACTGGCAGATTTTTCTACTTATTTCAAGTGAAAATGTACTTGAAATAGGTGAAAATGTCAAATAAGTTATCTTTCTGGTAATGACGTTTTAAGTGTAATGAGATTTTCCGACTAAAAATGAGACACTGTAACTAGAAATAAGACAAACATTCCTGGTAAGATTTTGAGTTTTTGCAGTGTGATGATTGTGGGTCATATCCCAGGTACAACCCCGAGCCCCTCCCAGTCACTGAGTGGAACATGAACGCCTCTTCATACTGGACTATTTTGAAGGAAGATATGAGGCAATCCCCCTAACACTAGACAATGCTGTGGCAGGACCTAACGAGAACCATCAAATGAACCGAAGCAAAGCTGTAAAGAAGACTGGGACACAATCCCTCCATAACCATGTGAGAAAATGCTGAAGCTACACAGTAAATGATTAATTTCAGATATTGCATGGGGCTGTAGCTTGTATGTCATGTTTTTAAACACCTTTCAATTACAAATACTAGTGATGCACCGATTGTTCGGTAACCGAAATTGTTCGGCCGAAAATGGCAAAAAAACACTTTCGGTGTTCGGTGGAATAAGTGGGGAAAAAAAACGAACAATTAATAACGGCGTTGTAATAGGATAAGGAAATAGACTGGCCGCTCCGTAACTGTTGCGCACCACATAAATCGTTGTCCAACCAAAAACTAACCACATAACGCTCCCGTACCGGTTGCGCACCACAAACATAAATCGTTGGCCAACCAAAAACTAACCACATAAGAATTTTACCTAACATTCAGCAGGTGGAACCAAAACAACATAAATCAATCTATTACAGGTGCGTTTAGATGACGAAATCAAACAGATAAAAGAGCGTGGAGTGAAGTGGTGTGGTGCAAACATGTCAGCAGTGTGGAAGTATTTTAGAGTGGCAAAGAATAAAACAAAAATGGCTGTTTGCAATGAATGTTCTGCTCAAATATCTAGAGGGGGCACATCTGCAAAGTCTTTCAGCACTAAAAGTTTGATTTATCATTTGAAATGATAAAAAACCCTGAGCGCTTTAATGCATTTTTATTGTTTTAAGGCCTATGTTACAATGTTCAGTCAGTTAAGCCTAACGTAAGCTCAAAGATGGCCAAAAAATGTATTTTGCTAATTTATTTATTTTAAGTTATTGTTCTTTGCTGGTATAATGTCTGCTGGAATATTTAAGAAATGCTGGGAAATTAAAAAATGTTCAGTTTTTTATGTTCAACAAATGTTTTCTACCTTGTAATTTTGTAAAAGATTTTTTTCTTTTAAAAGCATGCATAAATCAAATAAATTTGATTTATGCAGTGGTGAAAAAATTGGCAAAATAAATGAAAAACTGCGAAGAACCATGTTCGGTATTGTTCGGTATTCGGCCAAGTGTTTATTATTATTTTCGGTTTCGGCCACAAATTTTAATTTCGGTGCATCACTAACAAATACACAAGACAATGTCCACTAAAGAGTTCAGAATTGTCTTCTGTTGGTAGCCAAGAAAAACAACTCGCAAGTAGATTGGATTATTACTATATCATGCACAATTTTTAGACTTTAGTGGTCTGAAATCTTTAATTTTGATTGTCCATCTGTGAGTTGATGATCTTATGTTCTTGGACTATTTTGTAAGGTCTGATAGTATAAGAGACAAATGTTGTAGAGGCATTTATTATCATCTTATCTGTGAGCACACTTTGATTAAAGCATCTTCATTTACATTTGTCACACTGTTGACTGATTGTCGCCTTAACGATGTGACGTGACTTTGCATCTTTCTGCAGCCTCATCCAGATCAACGTCATCAGAGATATTGTGACATTGTTCAGTCGGCAAATGATCCCAATGAACAGCTGTTTTAAAATGCTTAGTGTCTTATTAATTTAAACTAAAAAGGTATTTCAATAATTTGACTCCAGGTGGACAAACGTATACCTTTTTAATAATGTTTGAGTGGTTATTTGTTTGTGGGTTCAGTTACTTCTTCCACTAGCAGTGAATTTTAACTGATGTGTTCAACAAAGATACAATAAGTTGCAATTCTCTTTTATTAACAACGTTACTGTCTGGAATAATAGTAACCCAAACAAAATAAAGACTTCAGGATGGCTAGACTTCAGTGAATTTAATCATTACGTTTCAGAAAGTTTGAAGACTGGAAAAAAATCAACAGCAAGACAATTTCAGCAGAAAAAAAAACTTTTGACTAAATATCAAATGGTTGTCATAACATTTCTCTGCAGCTGTGTAAGACAGCTGGACCCAAATCTTAATGACAAAATATGAGTCTCAAACTGAGTGTACTGATAATTAAGTCACAGAGAGACTGGAAATAAACTTCTATCACATCCAGTTCCAAACAAATCACATACTTTATTGTGCCTCAGTAAATCTAGCAACATGTGGTACGGCTGGGCGGCGCGGTGGCTTAGTGGTAAACGTTGTCGCCTCACGACAAGATCGTTCCTGCTTCACCTGCCGGGCAGGACAGCAGTGTTTCTTTGTAGTGTGCAAATTCCAGTGTTGTGCATGAACGAGTTCAAATGACTGCGTTCATTGAACACGTTCATTTCTGTGAGAATGTTGAACTGAACGCAACATATTTGCAAATAAAGAACTTGAACGTGAACTTGTTCAGATCTACAGATCACCAACTGGAATTTGAACAGATTATGTGAGTTTCAGCTTCACTGTTTAGTGAAACCATAGGCCGGTATATAAAATGGACGGAAAAGCTGGACTTAACACTAGCCAGGAGTACATTTTTTAGAGGTGAACCTAAGAAAGGAACCACTGCATAGATTCTTTTGATGTTTGAAACCCGTCTCTAAAGTTTAGACCTCAGATTTGATGAATGACCAGGGCTACTTTCCCAGTTGGACAGCAGCTGAACTAATCAGCCAATGAGATGGAATTAAGAAAGGTTAAAGATCATCACCCTCCTGTGCAAGACCCATAAAGTGACCAAACCAATTGCACATAGGTCCTATAATGAAATGAACCTCATTAAGCAGACGTATTTGTGCATCAAACAAATGAAGTTTTACATTTTCTGTTTATCTCTGCTGACTGAAGTAAATATTCTTTAATAAATGTGTGTGCTGCTGTTTTGAAATCATTTTTCCAGCAAAGAAAAAGCTGTGAATAAATGCAATACCATGGTAATAAAAAAACATATTTAAACTAATACAGTAGTAGTACAGTGCAAAGTTTTAGGTGTTTCAGATGTGTAGATTTGAGTACGTCATATAATACCATCAGGGAGAAGTTTGATCTGGATCTGCAGCAGGACAACAAGGAATGCTGCAGCGAGTTTTGTGCCCCCCCCAGAGCCCTGATCTCAACATCAAAGAGGCGGCCTGGGAACACGTAAAAATACACAAGACTCTCACGCAGGCTGAATCCACAGAAGAACCAAATCTTCAAGATGCCTGGAAACATCTCCCAAGACTTTTGAGGGAGGAGAAAAAAGGCTGAAAACACACAAGAAAACTAGGTCCGTTTTCTTTTCTTTGCTTTGTATAAAGTTTTTGAAAGGCAATACAAAAATGTAATGCATGCAACTTGGATTTATCAATGTACAGACAAAGGTGTAAATAATCACCAAGCCAAACATCCAAGGTTTATCATTTTGTAATATAGTTGTTGTCTTATCTTTTTAACAAATAAATCAAAAGTACATTTCAAGGTTTTTTTTATACTTCAGTACCTCACCCTTGGCTTTTTTATTGTGATGTGAAATATCTCCAAATTGTAAATTCTAGTGGAAACTGTAATGATTATCGGGAGCTCTTGAACGCTACCACAGTAATTAGAATATTTGTTAAGGTTGCAGCTCTCAGTGAAGCAGCAGCATCAGCTAATGAGTCTATTCTGCTTACTTTGTGATGACATTTAATTTTAGACCTAAGGCAGCAGAACATACGTTCACACAGCATGTAGAACATCATACGAAAAAACAAAAACATCCGCTCAGCTCATCCTTCTTCATTGTATCATTTTCTGTCAGGAGCTCATGTTTATGTTTGTACAGACAACCAGCTGGTGCAGTGGTGTTACGTGGTAAGTCTCTGTATGTGTGTGTGTGTTGTGTCCCCTGGGGACAGTTGCTCAGTGCTTGTAATTCATGGCTGTGCTCATCTGTACGACACAGGAGGCGCATCGCCTCCATCGTTGAGGCCGCAAGACGGATGAAGAGGAGAAACAGCAGCATCGGCGCTCCTGGAGGTGACCCAGCTCAGCTCAATGCCGCTGGCCGACAAGCGGCAGCACGGCTGGGATGGAGGGTCGACACCAGGAAGGTCAGCGGTTCAAAGTGCCTTTAAGCAAGGCGCTGATCTCTGGAGCAGCTCCAAGTGGACTGCAGGAGACCATCCCTGAACCCATTTCTAAATCTCTTACTAAAACTGTCAAGTGTGCATAATATTAGCAGTGAGAAAACTCTCCCAGAATACCACGCTATAATCATGGTGAAAACAATGTTCACTGGTCGTTTTTATTTTCCCTTTATACCGAGCTCTGATTCACGTGACATCAGAGTGTGAGCACCCCTCTCTAAAACCTGGCTGTTCATGCATCCAAGCATGATCATTTACAGGGCAGGACCCAGATATTCAGCCATCACGCAATTCAAAGTGTTGCAACACAATCGGCATGTTGTCTTTTTGTTAACAAAAGTTAGATGAATCATTAGCGTGAGTGACGTTCATGGCCACCAGAAAGTGGAAGCACTGTCTGCTTTTGCCTTAGTTGAGACTGTATTTAATAATATTTCTACTGTCTTGTAGTCAGGAGTTTGGAAGTCCTTATGGTGTTCACACAATGCAATTGGAAATACAATAAAGACATAAGGCCTAGTCATGTGCAACGTGGGAGTCTGAAAATATATTAAAAAAAGAAGGAAGTATCATCCCATCTGTCATAGCACAAGCGCAGCATGTTTTGTAAAGACGAAACATAGCATCTTGGCAGGAGGCCTTTCTACCAACTGCACAGAGGCAGTTTTTTCATAAAAGGGTGTTGTTGGTTTGCACATCTCAGATTTCAGTAGAAACACACTTATGTCATACGTAACATCGGACTAAAAGCAGCAACGTCAACGTCACTTTCAGAGTCAATATGGCTACTGTGTGGACCCTGAACCATGACAGAGTATTCTTGAGTCAACTATAAGACCATCTGTCAAACAGGCAAAGCTTGGTAGAAACTGGCTTACGCAACTGAACAATGATTTCTAAAGCATACTTGATAATCTACATCAGAATGGCTGGAAAAAATAAAAAAATCAATATGCTAGTGTGGTCCAGTCCAGGTCCAGACCTCAATCTGATTGAAATGCTGTTGTGGGGGGTGCGGTTTGGCTCAACACAATAAGCCGACGCCCCATATACAGAGGCTTGTGTCGAATCCCGTCCTGTGACCCTTTGCTGTGTGTCTTCCCCTGTTCTCTACTCAATTGAACTGAATTTAACTTATTCATTTGTATGTGGGAAATCATGAGTTTACTTTATGTAACAGTTAACCCAAAGTATGATATTTTAAATTCATCTGTGCTGGAAACCTTTTTTTTTTTTTTTTTGTTTCCAGCATCTTGGATTCATAAAAAAACACTATTTCTAGAAAATTACTTGGATTAGAGGCTCATACCAGAGCAGAATATTAAAAGACAACATTCAGACATTGCAAACCTAGTTGGTCCAACTTGTGATGAGTTCAAAAAAACATGTTAGCCCTGCGTTGATATTAAGAGGTCAGTAAGGAATCTTCTCACTTCTTTTGTTTCCCTTCATTTTTCCATCAACACAGCAGGGCAGAATTAACCAAAGGCCATGACCCATCATCTCCCCATCAATATCAGATTGTTCTGTGACAAATGTGCCAATTTCTACCTGTAAAACTAATCAATGGACCATTGTTCAATTAAAGTATAGTGCAAACACATATTATATAAGCTCCAGCTGTTTCATAGCTTGCCAATTAGCAGGGACCTGTTGGACATACCCCCTGTTGTGGGCTGCCAATCAGGGCCCCTGCTTCCTCGGCTCCCTGCCCCCTGCAGATATCCTGCAGCCTCGAGTCCAGCCTTTGCATGCTTGGAGACAAGCTCACCACCCATTACTAAGCAGTGGGTGGCATTCTTCATTAGTATTCCTATTTATGAGCAGCAGGGTTACTAATTAAACAACCCAGTAGCAGATAAGTGGCTTGTCTTTACTTTCCTGGGCAGCACCTGAATGGGGTTGATTGCTCAACATCCAAGCAAACATTCACATCTCCATAGCACCTGTTGCTCTCAGCTATAATGACTCCATAGGTTTCATAACATGCTTTTTTATTCTGCGTTCCACATGACAACACAGCTGACAGCTGAAAGAATCTTTGCTGATAATGAGTCACCAGTCAAACTGAAGTGCTTGGTTGAGACATCCCCACCTCAAGTCACTCTTTAAAGGTCTCTGAAGTTGCTTTTTGTTCATCAAAAGGCAGAGACTGTCAGGAACCATGTACAATTACCGTTGTGGTCTTTCAAAGGCCACAAATACTCAGTATACCAAACACAAAAAAATGTACTTGATGGAATTGATATCTACTATTGTTAAAGTTAGACTGTTTCTCAATCTAGAGAAATACACTTTTACAAACAATGGACAAAAACATGATACATGGCATCAACTTGCATCCAGAGAAATAAAAACACAAGTGGTCAGTCTTTAATTTACACTGGACATTAGATGTGCATCCAACTGTTTCTTGATTGATTGGATCAGGCCTTCTTGGTCTGTATGTACTTAAACATGTGCATTTTGTCTTCAAACTACAAAGAGAGCATAGGCACAAGTCTTTCAGACCATTTTTGAATGCATACTGACTGATCAGATCTGAATCCATCCTAGAATGTGTTCAGGCCGTGTATTGGGTCACTTGTGATCAGATTTCTTATGACGCATTTTAATGGGGTCATAGATTCTGATGCCGCCATCAGAGTGGGGACTAGTGTTGTTTTTGGCAGCCTGTTTCAATTTTAGTTTTAGTGTAGTCTTTGGGTCAAGCTATCATTTTAGTTTTTATTAGTTTTAGTCACATTCATTCTACTTTTAGTCGTGTCAAGTTTCCGTCGACTAAAAGTCTGAACATTTCAGTCTTATTTTAGTCAGAACTGTCCAGGACCATTTTACTATAGTTTTAGTCGACCAAAACTGATTACATTTTAGTCTCGTTTTAGTCAAAGATCAGCCTCTAACCTGCAGCTGCATCTTCTGGATCTGATACCCCGCGGGCCGCGACTGGGATTGAGGACGTGACGTCACCCAGCAGCAGAACTAAACCAGAGGAAACTACTTCAAACATGGAGATTAAGGATCTTTGGTAGAACATTTCGTCTCGTCTGGTTTCGGTCAACGAAAATGAAGACACATTTTGAGTTTTTATTTTGTAATCTACATTTTAGTCTTGTTTTTATTCGTCTACGATTAGCATATATTTAATTATTGTTATCGTCACGACCTGCATTTTCATTGCGTCTTGTCTCGTTTTCCTCAGGTGATAAAGGTTCGTTGACGACGACATTTAGTCATAGTTTTTATTGACAAAAGCAGTGGGGACAGCGCATATCCTTGGAAAATGCCACATTTGTTGGTGACGTGCAATTGGCTTTAGTTGGCTTCTAGAGTAGTCTTCCACAGTCCCATCGAGTTCCTGATGAAGGCTCTCAGTGCCCTGTTGATGTTGTACAGTTCCCAGCATCCACAGGTGTGTCATTGAGTTGTAGGCTTTCTTGTAGTCAATCCAGGCTGTGCAGAGATTGGTTTGCCTCATCGTGCAGTCCTTGGCAACTGCCCTGTCAACTAGTGTTTGGTGCCTATCTCCTCTAGTGTCCCTGCCAATTCCCTTCTGAGCTGCGCTTATATGAGGAGCCATGTGCCTACTTATCTTGGCCACTTTGATGCCTTTTATGTTGTGCAGAGGCAGGTAATTGGCTGATAGTTGGATGGGACTGCCTCTTTTAGGGGGTCCTTCAAGATGAGGACCGTGTGGCCTTGGGTTAACCATTCTGGGTGGTTCCTATCTCTGAGCAGCTGGTTCACTTCACTCAGTTTCAGCCTTTGGTGGATTGATTCCTATGTTATTTCCATGCCACTGATCATACACTTGGAATTTGGTTCAGGCGAAAACATCCTATTGATTCTACTAGCTTCAACGGTCTGAGTCTTTGGCAGTTTCCAGTGTCTCAGGTAGAGAGGGTTTGTGACATTACTTGGGCAGTTGTTTGTTCATTGAACCTTCAATTCTTTGAACAACTGAAATACCTCTCTCTTGGCCTCCTTGATCTTAGCATTACCTGTGATGTTGATCTTGCAGACAAGCATCTCTAAGATTATTGCTGGTGTGCTGTACAAATAAAGTTTCAGAAAATCTGGTTGAAGATCTAATCTTTTGTTGGCATTTCCTTAATCCTTTTTCTTTTTCCACCCTTTTACCCTGGAATTTACAAGTTCTACATTAAAAGTTCTATTTTTTCAACTAATGTAGCAACTATAATGATTTATAAGAAGTATTCTTAATAAAAGCAAATGAGGAGCCTGATAACTGAAGGCTCTGCCACCCATCTACTTTAGGAGACATTCCTAAAGTAGATGTTTCCACGTGCGGTAGTTTTACAGTGCCTCTGATGTAGCATGTGTCTCCATTTCCAGGAAAAACCTTGCAACAAGAATTTTGTGGGATTTTCAGGGGTCAAAATAATTCCCTTGTTTAGATTAGGTACTTCGATGAAGCTTTAAAAAATTGCTGTATGGGCACTGGCGTCTTTGCATTAGGGGCCGGTGGGGCACGGCCCCACCAGAGTGCGCTGGTGCGCTGGGGAAGATTATGTGTCATTAAACATAAGTTCATAATAAATTTGTCTCCAATGAAATGTCCGCAGTTTTCATTTGATGCAACTTAATTTCATCTGCTGACACTTTTTGTAGTGTAACTGTGTGTAAATAGTTCGCCCTGCCTGATCCAGCCTCCTCTGTTTCCGCTCGGTGGGGCACAGCGGAGCTGGCACCTCTGCCTGTAATGTTGTTAACTGGTGAACTGCTGCGCACGCCTGCGCGTGTACAGCGCACACATTAGCTTCGACAGTGGGGCCGCGAGCTCAGGGCCCCAGAGCGCCTCTCATTGGCTGCTCTGAACTGAAGCAGACATGTTGAATCGGCGTCGGCCGGCGGTCAAACAGCTCACTCTGTGATTGGCTGTTCCCAGAATTTCCCAGAATGCTTTTCGCCTTCATTGGGGACTGAATAAAAAAAAAAACATTTCTAGCGAGAAATAAATTTTACTTTCATAATATTCACTCAGTGAATGTACATAATCACTCGCTTGTCTTTTTCAAACCGCGCCAGAATAAAGGCTGATTATGGTTCTGCGTTACACCAACGCAGTCCTACGGCGTAGGTTACGCGGCGACGCGCGCCGTACGCCGGCTACGTACTTTGATTGATAGGTGACGTTTCATTCTTTCAAAATGAATGAAGTTGACTATTTGGTGAGTGTGCGATTTAGCACTTTAGCAATTGAGATCAAGTTGGAAATAAAACGTTTGGGACCACATCGACCGGATGATTTAACCATTTGTCAAGCCGGAAAAGACAAAACGAGGACATTTAATAAGGAATGGTTCAAAAGGAAACTCTGGTTAACCGGGAGCTCGTCAAAAAAGGCGCTCTACTGCTTTCCTTGTGAGTTCCGGTGAGTCTAACAGATTTTTATAGTGGAACTGACCATGTACTTATATTCTTTGAATTATAGTGGACTTTGTGTAATGCGCAACTGGCGATACATGTGTGGGTGTGGGGGGGACACGACCTCACGTGGGCCCCCCGACGCTGCTGGAGCTGTTTACCTGTCTGTGGTGCTGAAATGGCTGTTTGGCTCTGTGTGGTGGCTTTATTAATTGCTGTGTATTGCATGTGCGCCGTACACGCCATGCTCGTGCACGGTCGTGCTTGTGCATTGTGTTTTTATTGTTGTCACGTTGCTGTTTCGATCTTGAGTATTTGATATGAGCTCTTGAACACTGCCCATTTGGTAGCGCTATTGATATGATCATATATGTCGTTAGATTGGCACTGTTTGTGTGATGATGGCATTATTCAGCTGCAATTTTGTGGTCAAAGGTGCTGTGGTCCCTTCTCTCACTTAATACTGATTGCATAAGATTTTCCAGCATGGCCCCACCAAAATTTACAGACCAAAATCGCCACTGTGTATGGGGAGGTGTGTGTTGACATGGTGCACAACAGATACAGTATGCTGCAGGCAGGAGATGACATTGATCAGTCTTCTCAATTTCTCCATTGAGTATGACTCATCTCTGCTCATTCATTGACCCCATTGTACAAAGTAGAAGAAAAATTCAGCAACCATCTCAAGTCTTTTGATGTTAATCTAATTCGAGTTTGTGTTTTTCCTATTCATCTTCCTCCTTTTTGTATTAGTTCCTTTAACATTTGGCAAACAGGTAAAGTAGTGCACTGCCACTCCCAAGTGGTCTACAGTGGTCATTTGCTAAATCGTTGGATCCGTCACTGTTATCGAGACACAATGGCTGCAAGGACTGAGAAGGTCAGCCCTGTTAAAATTCCATCCTTGGTTTTTTCCACACTCCCGCTAATGGAAAACCACCTTCTAGGAACCAAAAGCAAACCTGCATTGAATTCTGACAATGACGTCTGTTGGAATATGAAACTATGAGGTCTTTAGGATACCATGGAGCTCAGCCCTTAACGGCTTCATATGTGATAGGTAGATATTTTTTCTTTTAAATCCTGGCTTTAAAGGGAAGCCTATACAGAAAAGATCATATTGGAGATGTGCAATATCTTAATCAAAAATCTCATTAGAAACCTGGCTGCAGAAATTTGGATCAACACAAGGCTTTTCAGAGAGACACGAAACACAGGAGCATGTATTACAGCAGACTGCACTCTCAGACAAGAATGACACTTAAAAAAAGATAATCTTACAGAAGATGGTAAACTAGCACATTTAACACTGTATAGTTAATGTCGGACAAGAGCTTTTCTTTTTGTGGAACTGCTACTACACCACAAGGAAATGTGGGGAAGTCACGCTCGTCTCCAGGCGATTACTCTGTGACGATAATAATTATCAGCTATATCAGCCTCTGCTGAAGTGGCAATATTTCTGTTCCAGTTTTTATGGTTCAGTCGCACAGTGTTTTTATTCCCCTTCCATGAATGTGTTTAAAAGCTGACTGGTTGAGTGACTCCCCAGATGGGCAAAACAACAGTCAAAATGCAAAAATCTGATTGATAAAACTCACGACCCCCAGAGAAATATGGAAATAATTGTTTTAGATATCCTCTGATCTTTTTGTTGTTCTTGTTGGTCTGTTTTCATTTGTCCGATTTTTATTTACTAAAAACTATCGTAGCTGTTTTCAGTTGGTAGAAAGGTGCAAAATATCATGTATGGCTAGTGAATTGCAAATACTTGAATCTTGTTGAAAATGATTGTTCAACCTCTGAAGTTTAGCCAAGTTCCTTAAAAAAAAAACAGACTATCCAGAGGGACATCGGGTAAAGAAGGACAGATACTGATTTTATGAACATTCAAATACAAGACCATGTTAATTATCTGCTTTCAGGCCACTATATTTACACAAGTCCTCACAATCAGTTGGTTTTGTACATGAACTGCAATACAGTAATTCCCTGTGTTGATGTTTTTTTTTTGCTTTTTTTGTTAAGTATCAGTACCCATTTTCCATTTTGGATGAGAAGGTTTGGCTACTAGTCAAGTAAAACATATCAGGGCCGCTGCAGGGTTTCCATCAACTGTGATGGTGCTTCACAAATGTGCATCTACAGGTCACAGCACGTTGGTGCCAGTTGAATAAAAGAGTCAATTGCCATTTGTACAACTTAAAACAGGAATTGGAATTCTTGTGTGTGTCCCTGAGTCAGTAGTTACCATAATCAATAAACAAATATTGCATGCAAGACAAGCTGCAAGTGATGCATTAAAAGACAAAAACTCTCTATATATACAATTATACACTAAAATACATACTTAAAGTGTGCATTTGTAATTTAAAACAGTATCAAGGCATCAATGAGGAGATAAATATGCTGGAGAAAAATATGCACAGACGTGGATTAGGCCTGAGGTGTAGAGAATTAACACATATAAATATTGCACGTGGTTTTGAGGTAGTATTGTCTGTAAATTGTCCATTGGGAGACAATTAATTTTTCATTTTAGCTTTATTTTAACTGGTTAAGGACAATGGCAGGCATACACGAACAGACACAAAACACCATTAAAAAGATCCATAAATACACCAAGTATCAATGAATGAAACAAGACATACAATTGTATAAGAAATATAAACTATACTATACTATAACTATAAGTAACAAGTGCAATAATCAGTAACAGTCAATTCAATTCAATTGTATTTATATAGCGTCTATTACAATACAAGTTGTCTCTAGGATCTATCCAGAGACCCAGAACATGACCCCCGAGCAACTATAACATAAACAACGGCAGGTAAAAACTCCCCTAGTGGGAGAAAAACCTTAAGCCAAACAAGAAAAACTCCCCTTTAGGAAGGAGGAAACCTGGACCACGACCTGGATCATAAGGGGGGGCCCTCCTGCTGGAGGCCAGACTGGACAGAGCAGGTGAAGGGAGATCAGACGGAGAGATGAAGAAAAGAGAGAGGAGAGACACAGACACAATGGCTAACTGGTGCACTACAGGGATGACTATATAAGCAGATGTAGACAGCAGACACGGAGGCCCCGTTTACACGTAGCAAAAACGGTGGTGTTTTCATGTGTTTTGGCCATTCGTTTACACGAAAACGAAGCACAAAGTCACCAAAAACAATAATTTCTGAAAACTCCGGCCAAAGTGGAGATTTGCAAAAACTTAGTTTTCACATTTGCTTGTAAACAGAGGGAAATGGACATTTAGGCTTCAGAACATCACATTTTGGGATAGAAACGTCACCAGCGACATGTGTGCGACCTGTGTTTACAATTTTTTGGGTCACTTTAGTTACTCATATCATTTGTTGATGTTTTTTTCCAGGATTCCAATTGGCAACATGACTTTATGCTTCTTGTTACACTGCCCCCTGTAGGTTTGGCAGCTCATAGCACCCCTTAACAGCGTATTTATGCGGGTTTGTGTAAATTATGGTATTTTTCAAAACGTAGAGGGGGAAATATCTGTTTTTGTAAATACCCAGCTATGTGTGAACGTGGCCTGAGGTGGACAGAGGGCGGGACTGCAGGTCAGGATGGCGGCTGATATCCAACAGACAAGGAGGTTGCAGACGAGCACAACAAACTACAAGAACAATGGAGAACAATTATGGTGATGGAATAGATCTGACAATTATTTAGCTTGAAGGTCGACAAAGTTATCTAATTCAATTAAATTCGAAATACTTTATTAATCCCCGTAAGTTTTGAGAGTATGTTGAATGGAGTTCCAGTCACTTGCTGCAGCATAACAGAATTAATTTCAGCCAAAAAACCTCTTGAATGTCCTGTGCCACCAGTTTGACGGTGGCTGGGAAAAAGCTGGTGTGGAAATGGGCCTTGTGAGTGCCGATGCTCACAGACCGGCAGCGTCTCTGGTTGTAGCCTGAGTCCACCCACTGGAACAGAGCATGGGCAGCAGAGCATGGGCTGGGTGGTGTTTGTCCCTGAGGATGTAGAGTGTGGAGGGCAGGTCAGAGCCAATGACCCTGTCTGCAGTTCTGACAACCTGCTGCAGCTTCTTCCTCTCAGCCAGGGTGGTGTTCCTGCACCACACTGTGATGTTAGTGGATGCCTTAGACAAGTCCTCTCGTTCAAGCCCGGCTTTCTTCAGCAGCTTGATGAAGTGCAGCCTCTCTTTTCACCGTTGCAGAAGTGTTTTTGTTCCCCTGCTGAGGCTCTCGGTGATGTGAAGGCCAGGGAACATGTGGGGGCTCTTCCCCTCTAATAAACTATGAGGTCTATTGTTCTGTTTAGGTTGAGAACAAGGTCATCGTCCTCTCCATGTATGCTACAATGTATGCTGACTCGTCCCCTCCTCTGGTGAGGCCAAGGTTAGCTGTTTCATACTTAATGATGACGTTGTTTTTGTGGGGGGAGGCAGAGTCGTGGATAGTGTTGTTTTTGTCAGCCTGTTTTAGTTTCAGTCCAATCTTTGGGTCAAGCTATAATTTTAGTTTTTATTGGTTTTAGTCACGTTAATTAGGGCCCAAGCACTTACAGTGCGAAGGCCTTTTTGTATCTGTAGGAAATTCTTTTTTTTCCTCCTTCTTCCGATGAAATGAGGGCCTTTTTTCCCCCTAAACATGCCCCAAAAGTCACCAAATTTTGCACGCAAGCCAGGCCTGGCGAAAGATTTGATATTTAATGGTTTGCATTAATAGGCGTGGCCTAATTGGCTCAACAGCGCCCCCTAGAAAACTTTGTGCCTCAAGCCTCACAATACGGTTTGACGTACATACACGAAAATCGGTACACACCTGTATCATGTCACAACTTAAAGAAAAGTCTCTTGGCGCCATGGCCGAAACCAAACAGGAAGTCGGCCATTTTGAATGAATCATGTAATTTTGGCACAATTTATGCCATTTCTTCGGCCGCTTCTTCGCCGGAACCGTAACGTGCAGCCAGGTGTGTTATACATCAAAATGTGCATCTCGATCCTGCGACGATGGGCATTACTTTTCTCAGTTAAAAAGCGCGCCCCCCCTTCATCTGATTGGTTCATATTTGATAGTTCCTACTTTCTGCCATAACTTTTGAATGGTTTGACATAGAGAGTCGTGGGTGGTGTCATTGGACTCTGTTTTGAGTCCTTGAACAAAATTGGCATGAATTAGCCCCGCCCCTTCTTCTGATTGGTCGATATTTGATAGATCCTATTTTCTGCCATAACTTTTGAATGGTATGACATAAAGAGTCGTGGGTGCTGTCATCGGACTCGGTTTTGACTCCTTCACCTTAATTTGTGCAAATTAGTCTCTTGGCGCCATGGCTGAAACCGAACAGGAAGTCGGCCATTTTGAATTATTATTATTATTCCGCACGATTTTTCGTCCCTTAATGCGGCCAAAAGGGAGGGCAAAAAGGCCCTCATTTCGTCGGAAAAAGAAAAACGAGAAAAACGAGAAAAATTCCTACAGATACAATAGGGACTTTGCACTGTCAGTACTCGGGCCCTAATAATCCTTTATGCATTAAAATCATTATCCTTCCTTTGTTTCATCGTCATTCTGCATCGAGACGCCTCATGTATGGTTTGACCCTTTTGCATGCAATTGTTTAATTAACCTATTGAAATCTGGATCATCTCTCAAGTCTTATTCTTGGTAACTTAGACGCTCAGTTTCAGTTCAGTTATTCACCTAGTTGGAAAGAAGGTATTAAAGAGCATTTAATGGATTTTTCTACAAGAGAGTGCAGTCTCCTCTGGGTCGCAGGGGCCTTTATGGGGATGTCTCTGTTGTGCCGGTCGAATCCGGCGTCGAAGCTGTTGAGGTTATCTGGCAGGATTGAGTCTTGGACCACCTTTCTGTTAGCATCTGTCCTACAGTTGGAAACACACTTAATTCCCTGCTACATGCTTCTCAGCTCAGTTGGCAGCAGTCACAGAAATATGTGGAATACCTTGAGCTGTGGTTTAGGCTTGGTTATGTTCTCGGTGGTCCATTAACTTTGTTCGTTGATAAAACAAAAAAAAAGAAAGAAAAGATGACACGAAGCTCTGTTTTGTGTTGTAATGAGCAAGTGTACTGTCATTAGCGTTGGTTTCGAGTTTAACCAGGTGTAAAACTTCTCCTTACTCCTGTAATCTTTGCTGATAAGAGGGACGGAAGAAAGCAGGAGCTTGACGACATTTCCTAAAAGTAATCAAATATCGTTTTAAATGAAATTGAAACTGATATTTGAACCTGAAGTTCTCAGACAGTTTAACACCAGATTAGCTGAATCTGAGTTTGTTGTGAAACTGCAGTCAACTTTGAACAAAATGCTGCTGTTTAGATTTTTAAACTTGTAGCTGTTAAACATTGCAATTATTTCCCTGTCTGTATTCCTTGAGTGCAATTTTTCATAAACGTTGAAAACAAATGAGACTGTCCAGTTCGGCATTGTCAGCGTCTTCTCTGAGGGATATCCATCATGAACTTCTTGACTGATGCACCCATGGTACCGATGTTGTTGATGGAATACTCAATATTCTTAAATTGGACTGACACAAGCATGCACTCTTGACTTCTTCCTCAATCAGTTGTCCAGACTGGTTTAAAAAAACAACCCAAAAAACAAAAATAATGTCAAGGCTGCATAAGGACCAGAAGAAACCACAGCTAAGAGGAGGATCCCACAACTGCTGATTGTTGAAGACAAGAAGCGGGGACTGAGACAATTTAAAGAGCTTTTAAACTACGAATAACCCATCAACCCGAGAATCTAAATCTGAATAATCAGTTTGGAGAGGTAAGAATTTTTCATTTCTGCAAATTTAAATGGTTATAGAGTTTTCTCTTTCAATTGTATCTTTGGGTTGCTGCGTTTCCTCAAAGGTAAAATGTTTTTCTTTTGGGATATATCTCACTTATGCATCCATTCTGTTGAGAAAACATGTCTCACAAAGATCCATGTCTAGAATAATGCAATAAAAGAATGCAGACAAACAGCTCAGCCAAAGAAATGCTGCTGGGGTCATTCTGCATCACCCCTTCCCCACTCAGTTTCAAGTACCTGAAATCTTGAGGCGAGTTATAAAAAAAGGAAGAGAAGATGGACAAAAAAGAGAAAAAAAGAGAGAAGAATGTCTTTTCACTGTCAGGCAGCGCCGGCCGTTTATCCAGTACACCAGCGGGCATGGAGCCGTGAATAAGGGAGCCGTGAAGAAAAAAAAAAGAGAGAAACCAATCCCATTTCATCTCTGTGGGAACATGACAGAGAAATAAAAGCAATACTAAAGTTCAATGGGCCCTGCAGATTTCCTTACACATGCAATTTGTCACAAGCAGAGAGGTCCATCCGCCATCCGGGCTGGTCCTGGAGCTTCTCTAGCGCCGCTGCCACTGTATTTGTCACAATGCTGTATTGTCAGAGGAAGCATTACAGCTCTCACACGTGTAACCAGGTGTGAGTGTTTTCTGCTGTAGTCAGCTTAAAGGTATGAGTTAAAGGTACTCGGGACTCCATCCAGACTGGAGCACTGAAGGTAGACAGTAGATGGAAGGCGGGCTTTACTGTGACTTCTTCATTTAGGCTGGTCAAATCCCTGAAAAGCAGTTTTACAACAGCAGTCAGAGTTAAACATAATCGCTGTGCCAGCCCACTGAGTCCCACCGTCCATCAAAGGGGCCATATTATGCCTTTCTGTGTTTTCTGACAATGTTACGATGAAATATCTAAAACAAAAGACAAAGTAAACACACCAAGAACATTTTTATAGTGCTGAAAATAGTTTATTCTTGAGTTTTCTATGATCTCATGGAAGGAGTTTATTTTCATGGTGATACCACGACTTGGTGGATAGAGAATGTGGGTTTTTCTTTTATTTATTTATTTTTTTGACAAAGCCCTGAAAGCCAGTGGACTTTTGTAAGGACATAAACTTAAAATCGGTGCTATTCCAGCACTAGCAACTTTGTTGGTGAGAACACTGCCTGTGTTGTGAGTGTATTTTAGTACATCGTGGTTACAGTGAACAGAGTTGCTGAATGTCACACCTTTAATTCCAAAGTAAAAGCAGAGGGAATGCAACTTTAGATGCATAATCCAATCTACGCTGTACAACCATCCAAAACCTGTTTTTCTTTTTTAAACAATAATGATAGGGTGTACTAAGATTCAACTGCTCCACTTATTTTTATTTCTAAATATAGTGACACAGACTAAATCATCTTTGTACATCCTATATAATCAGAGAACATTCTCTGGTGAAGCCTGGTGACCTACAACACATTTTCTACTCATATAGTTTTTAGTGAGCTCTCACAAGCTTGTTTTATGAATGGAGACGTTACGTTATTAAAGACCAAGTATATAAAGGGGCTTTTATTTTGAAAGGGATTAGGTATAATAATGTTATTTTGGCTGCTGTGGGAGAGTTTTTGGAGAGAGATGGAGACAAGAGTCCAGCCGGTCAATGTGGTAGTTGTGAAAGGAACAGTACAACCTGTTTGTTTAGTTTTGTAGATGAGGTATACATTAGTGACATTTGTCAATCCTGAGTTCTAGACTATGAATATTAGCCTATTTATTGTGTATTTTAACCGTTAGAGCTCAAGCAGGGCAGTCCTGCTCCCCCTGGTAAATTGCTCTGGGGATAATAGAGAACTGCCTATATGGACATCATGGGATGTGTTTTACAAAATGCTTTTTTTGTCATTTTATGTTTTGTATAGTCAAAGTTACGATTACTTATATACTATATATGTATGTGTGTGTGTGTGTGTGTGTGTGTGTGTGTGTGTGTGTGTGTGTGTGTGTGTGTGTATATATGTATATATATATATATATATATATATATATATATATATATATATATATATATATATATATATATATATACTATTTTAGTATAAGTTAAATTAGTTAAATAACTTAAATAAAAATAAAATTAAATCAGATTTGGTACTTTTTTCTCAATAGTGTTCATGTAGTTGGTGAAATGAAAATAAAATGGTTTCATTAGATTAATCCAGTTGTGCTAAAAAAGAAAGGATATACAAAACATTTTATTTAGCCTCTCAACGTTTTCAAATAATAATGGAAAAAAAGCAACCTAGAGTTTTAAGGGTTAAATATTGACATTATAAAGTAGAGAAATTGACTAGTTTCTAAGGTACAAGTTTCTTCAATCTTAACAGGAGCCTACATTTGTAATCTGTACAATTCTGCTGCATCTTAACTGTTTTTTTTCAAAGGAATAGCAAAAATATTATTTTTAATTAAACAAAAATGCCCACACAAGTTCAAATGTTGGTAAATTAAGCTCAGAAAAACACTGAAAGGAAGAGTTTGGTAACGACGTTGGAAATCATGCAGGTTCCCATAGGACTGCTTTGACTAGGAGACATTTCAAATTACAGCCAAGATTTAAAAAAAATAAATAAATACATTTCCTAAAAAACAAAACGGTCTCTTTAACTCGGTTCTGCAACAGAAAAATGAGAGATAAAACAGTGATGTGTGTGTGTGTGTGTGTGTTTGTGCATGCATGAGTAGTGGCAAATGGAAATTAAGTCAGGGCCTGAATGAGGGAATCGGTCACTCGGTCACTCACTCATTCACTCTCTCTCTCTCTCTCTCTCTCTCTCTCTCTCTCTCGTTCTCTCACACACGCACGCACACACACACACACACACACACACACACACACACACACACACACACACACACACACAATGAAAACATTTTATAAGCAGGCCTCATTTATCTTTTTATCTTTAATGGTTTGGGTTTTGTCCTTTATTGCTCTATAAAACACTTAGTGACATTCTTATTTAATTGGAAGTGCTAAAGTCTAAATCATTTTAACTTTTGATGAATCAGGTGTCTTAAAAGCAGAGATGGCAGCAAGTAAAGGTCCGAAACTTAGGGGAAACAAGAGACGCATAAAGAAAGATTAGATTGCTTTACACACAGTTATAAATCAGGCGAAAGCGTGTGCAGGGTGCAGGTGAGACCCAGAGCCAATAAAAACACAAAAATGAAGATGAGCTGGCCTCTCATGTGACTTACAGCAGCAGCAATATGTTCAGCTTTCTTTGACATTGATTAAAGCTGTGTAATATTGAAGCACCATCACAGTGACAATTTTCTGCCCATGCCACTCTTTATAACCAGCAATATCATTGTAATACTGGAAGCTGAAAAGGGTTTCATTTCAAGTAGTATCACAAAAAGGTATTTCAAAGGCGACCTAACACGATACAGTGTTCTCTTTTGTTCTGTGTCTAAAGTGACTGCGTTTCAAAAACTGACCTACCACAACGTTGTCACCTTGTGTGGGTAGCCTGGAAATGAAAAGATTAGATTAGGTCAAATTAGATTGTATTAGATTTAATTGAACTGTGTTAATCCCTTGGATGCATTTCCATCAGAGGGGATTCTGGGTGAAACTGCCAGACAGGGACCTCGAGATGGAAGTGATGCACATTTTTTGCTGTTCGCTAACAGCCTGCATAATGGACCCAGTGATTGAGACCAAAAGAAACTCCTCCACCTGACCTGCACTTTCGCGTAAAATGTGAACAAGGCCTGAAATACTCGTCAGTCCATCTATCGTGTTTTTTTTTTGTAATCTACATCTTCATCAAATGCAATCAAAGCAAAAAGTTTCTGGTCCTATAGTTTCGAATGAGTTTGGTTCACATGATTAATGAACATGTGAGAGTTCTGAACGTGATTTAGAAAAATCCCAGTCAGCAGAGACGCACCAACAGGTAGTTCCTGCAGGTCAATCCTAGTAACAGGGACATTTTCGTCATGTTTAAGTTCCTGAAGGCCACTTTTGCATGGCCGTTCCTGGTAATGGAGACACACTTAAATGATCCAGCCCCGTAAAAACTACATGGAGCCCACACTGATGGAAACATACCTCACATATCATTCTGTGAGGAGTTGAGTTTTCAGGGCATTACAGGTCACAGACATTAGAGGAGAATTATTGAATATGAAAGAGGACAGCATGATGATTTCAGACAAAAGATCATGCATCAGTCAGTATATTTACAGTAGATGCACTAACAGAAATCTCAATTGTTGCCTTAATTTCGACTGATATCGAAGTTTTAAAAGCCATGTATACACCTTAGCCGGACCAAACTGAAGCTCTTGAGATGGAGCTTTTAGTGCCAAATAATGCGTCCTAATCCGAGTTATTCCGGCATTTATACCAACCCACGCTTAGCCGAGCAAGCGACCGACCCCGGGACCCCCCTTCTGGAAGTGAGAAGCCACAGGAGCGGGAATAACAACAGTCATGGCATCACAACAACACGGTAACAGAAGAAGAAGAGGGAGTTTTTGCTGCATCTTACCTAATTGTACCGGATGAATGCCAACGCGAAAGTGTGTGTGGCGCCACCTAGCGTTGCGGAGTCGAACGCACCTCACTCAATAATCGATTGTCTTCTCGTGCACGTATACTTGGATTTCTCTGAAACTCCAGTTTAATCCTATGCTAGATTGTTGCCAATAGCTTGATTTAGATGTGCATGTAACCGCACTGAGTATCTCTGTATGGTAAATATTGTACTCATTGCCTGCTTGTGTGCAACATTACAGATTATGTCATTTTTCAGTCATTCAGCATCTATACATGTTTTTCTGTATGCACCCGTGTCAGTGCATGTAGATGTGGGAAATGCATTCAGTTTTAAAACATAGAAAAGATAATTACACAAACTTCTTTTGACTCTAAAGCGAGCAAAGGCTGTCTGTCTGTCTCAGTGTGATTCATCCATCCATTTTCTATGCCCTATTAATCCTATACAGCGTCTTGGTGTGATATTCAATACAATGCATCTCTGTTTTGAATAAATGTATTGAAATTAATTGCCTTTTTTTCGTTCTACAATGAAACGGAGCATAAAAGTGTGAGACTTTGCACCAGTGACGTGCAGTGAGGTTCATGGCTGGTGAGGCACTGCCTTCATAGCAATCAGATTCACAAACAGGAACCCTACAGAGTGATTACTCACTACCTGATTGGCAGCAGATAATGAGTTATGTTTAACGTCTCATATCAGCTTTCTTTACATATAGAAACTGTAGCACACAAAAAAGCAAATTTAATTAAAATAAATGTTATTATGGTGTTACCTTTACTGAGAAATGAAGTCCTACATTTTGAAAGTAAGTAAAGTAAGACAAGTTGAAAAAATAAACGGATGGCTGCAATTAACTTATTAAACTGTAGCTTGTAGCTTGTCAGTTATTCTGCAGCCGAGGAGTCGCAAGGAGAGTGACTGGGTTCATGACTGCCCCTTAGCATGAGGCAGGAGAACTGCGTGACTCGCTTAGTGCCTCTCCGCAGCCGGTTTATGTTTGCTCAGCGCAAGAAACACGTTACAAAAGCTGTAGATTATATACATCACCTAAACTATGGACATGTATTTAATATAGCAAAAAGGTTTGAACATTTTATTAGCGAAATACAGAGACAGCAATACGGTCTGACTGCCAGCACAGTTAGCCGAGTCATTGCTAATCCATGGTGAGGTTCATCTGGCTGCAGTCTTACCGCGCGACGCTTCTCAGTATTTAAACAGTAAAGGTGAATAAAAAATATTGCATAAAAAATTTGCATAAAAAATAATCTAAAACTGGTGAAGTTTGATTGAAAATAACTTAATGGTGCAAATCACTGGATAAATAGGCTATAACCATTTCATTATTTTTTCAATTTTAATGACCACCCACAGTATTTGCCCTAAAATGCACATCCACTCAAATTTCTAAAACACAAATTAACTTACAACTTGCATTTTGGACACATGCGTTTCAAGCACTGGAAGAGCAGCATAATTAGGGCCTGAGCACTGACAGTGCGAAGGCCCTATTGTATCTGTAGGAATTTTTTTAATTTCTCGTTTTAATTTTTCTGACGAAATGAGGGCCTTTTTGCCCCCCTAAACGTGCCCCAAAAGTCACCAAATTTTGCACGCAAGCCAGGCCTGGCAAAAAATTTTATATTTAATGGTTTGCATTAATGGGCGTGGCAAAATGGCTCAACAGCGCCCTCTAGAAAACTTTGTGCCTCGAGCCCCACAATACGGTTTGACGTACATGCACGAAAATCGGTACACACCTGTATCATGTTGCAACTTAAAGAAAAGTCTCTTGGTGCCATGGCCGAAACCGAACAGGATGTCGGACATTTTGAATTAATCGTGTAATTTTGGCACAATTTACGCCATTTCTTCTGCCGTTAATGCGGCCCAAGCCGTAATGTGCACCCAGGTGTGTTACACATCAAAATGTGCGTCTAGATCCTGCGATGATGCGCATTACTTTTCTCAGTCAAAAGCGTTACCGTGGCGACGATAGACGGCAAAAAGCGGGCCCCCCCTTCATGTTGTTTGTTCATATTTGATAGTTCTTACTTTCTGCCATAACTTTTGAATGGTTTGACATAAAGACTCGTGGGTGGTGTCATCGGGCTCGGTTTTGAGTACTTGACCTTCATTGGCATGAATTAGCCCTGCCCCTTCTTTTGATTGGTCGATATGTGATAGTTCCTATTTTCTGCCATAACTTTTGAATGGTTTGACATAAAGAGTCGTGGGTGGTGTCATTGGATTTGGTTTAGCCTTCATTGGTGTAAATTGCTTCCGCCCCTTCTTCTGATTGGTCGATATTTCAAAGTTCCTATTTTCTGCCATAACTTTTGAATGGTTTGACATAGAGAGTCGTAGATGGTGTCATTTCTGATATGCTTATGATGATAAGTTTTAGTTGAACAGCAAAGGCACATTTTATAGTATTATTGACCTAGGAATGTTGGGGGAACCCAGAGGGGATTGGCGGTGGCCATGAGTGCGAGGGCCCGTTCATCGCTGCTTGCAGCTTTAATTAATCTTTGGCCTTTTTGCAAATCCAGCGGAATAGCTGGCTCATTCACAAAACAGCCGTCTGTGTTGTGGAAACTATTATGAAGCAAACCACATCCACTGAGCAATTTTTGGCCAAATTTACACACAACCAAAAACACATTTCTTTGAAGATATCTTTGTACTAGCAACTCCACCTAAATGGAAAATATACTTGATCCTTGGAGCTGTGACCTTCAAGCTGGGAGAGTAATGTTGATCCCAGGATCTGCTGGAGCCGGAGATCTTGATCTTGAAGTGTGCTGTCCTAGGAACAGCAAAGATTCTCAACTCCTGGGTTAAAGAGAAGAACCACCCACAGAGGGTGGATATATATATATATATATATATATATATATATATATATATATATATATATATATATATATAGTTTACTTATGTAAAATGATGATCAAAGAAGAAGTCACCTTACAACAACAGATCTACTGTTTATTATCTAAAAAACAATTGCTAGTATAGCCACAAAAGTAGAAGCTTTGCAATAACCTGCAAAATCACACCCTCCCTTCTTTTTTCCCTCTCTTCATCCTCTCAGTGTCTCCCCCTTCCTATCTATAGCACAAGTGCTGATTAACTCCCCATGAGGCTGAAGTCTTGAACGCACCCAGCGCTTTGAAATTAAAGACCCCTTGTCCTGTGCAATCAGCAGCCCCTTCCTGCTCCTTACAAGTGATGTCAAGCTTCCTCTCAGTTCTGCAAGGAAATACGTTCTATTTTTCTCCAGTATAACTGGCAAGCGAGCGGCTGACACAGGAGTGTAATCCACATGGAGGTTGCAGGAGTCCTCTGCGTATACCTGAGCAGTGAGGGTGTGGTTGCCTTCAAATGCCCAGTTGCAGCGAGGTCGCCCAGTTGCAGCGAGGTCACCCAGTTAACTTCAATCCATAACTATTTATATAAAGAACAGCAGACGTGGCAGTAATTGATACTATTGTATTCTTAGTGAGAGACTTTCAAAATCTCTAATTCAGAAGGAAAACGATCTGAAGTAAACAAAATAAGTCGAGTTAAGGTAAATAACCCTAGAGACAGTGGGAACAGCTGTTTTTCCTTCCTTTTTTTTCTTTGCCTTTTCTGGAGGTCAAATGGTCAGATAAAATGTCACATAAAAAGTCCACAGCTGTGAGATGGAAAAATTGCTTCCACTCACTCTGCTCTGACTGACGCATCTCTCGGCCAATGAAATTCAGCGCTCATTCGGCATGCTTTCTGACCTCGGCAGATTGTTTGTTTCAGTCCAAGCTTTCATCCTGAGCCTCGCAGCCACTTGTCAGCTCGGACCTCCGAACTCTAACCTCGCCGTCGCTGCCGGTGGTGTTCACCTTTGAAAGATCACAGAGTCAATCCTGGTGAAGGAGGAGGAACACAACCACAAAAATAGATTTTATTGTACCAAGTGAATTTAAGTATCGCATACAAACACTCTCTCTCACACACACACACACACACACACACACACACACACACACACACACACGCACACACACAGAGAAGCCTGCAGTTTTAATGATATCCTCTGCCAGTGCTGTTTGTTCTATTAAATTATACATTAGCATTAATTAACATTAAATATGAGTGCAGTTTAAATACAATGTGAACTGTACACAGTGAGGTTGCATTTAAATTAGTTTTGTTTTGCCGCTGTGCCAAGTCACAGACCTTCTTTATTAGTCCTATTATACATGTGGACTTCTGTTATGAAGCTATTTATGTTTCTGTATAAAGAGACCACTGCATTTTACCCCCATTTAAGCTAGTATAGTTAAAAGTAAAACTAATCTAAAGTGCAGCTAAAGCCCACGCACATTCCACAAATGTTATATTGTTTTGATACAATTTTTCCAATTGTAGGGGTAGCAAGAAATGATCAATGTCTTATGTATATTTAGTATCGTTTTTTATGTTGAATGCCAACAACCCCCACACATTTATCTGTGCTTGGGACTGGTACCATTTGCAGCTGGGGCAGTGAGGAATGTGGAGCTCAGTCTCCTGCCCAGAGAGGCTTAGGCACATGATTGAACTGAGCGTGGCTGGGGTTTGGTCTCTCCCTCTTTCTAAATGCATGCATACATACATATATATCTATATTGGCTGTTTTTCTCAAGCCCTTTGCTGCGACACTCATATCTGGTGTGGTTTTCAGCTGCAGGGACAGGACAACTGGTTGCAATTGAAGGAAATATGAATGTGGCCAAGTAAAGAGATATCTTGGCAGAAAACCTCTTCCAGAGTGTTCAGGACCTCAGGCTGGGCCGAAGGTTCACCTTCCAACAAGACAATGACCCGAAGCACACAGCTAAAATAAAGGAGTTGCTTGGGAACAACTTTGGGACCATTCTTGACTGGCCCAGCCAGAACCCTGACCTACACCCAACTGAGCATCTCTGGAGAGATTTGAAAATGACTGTCCACCAACATTCACCATCCAACCCGACAGAACTGGAGAGAATCTGCAAGGAAGAATGGCAGAGGATCCTCAAATCCAGGTGTGAACAACTTGTTCCCATCATTCCCAAGAAGACTCATGGCTTAACTCGCTCAAAAGGGTGCTTCTACTCAAGACTGAGCAAAGGGTCTGAATACTTATGACCATGTGATATTTCAGTTTTTCTTTTTTAATGCATTTGCAAAAATGTCTACGTTTCTGTTTTTTTTCTGTCAAGATAGGGTGCTAAGTGTACACTGATGAGAAATAAATTTAACTTTTTTGATTTTAGCAAATGGCTGCAATGAAACAGCAGTGGCCCTAGAAACAAAGGGGTCTGAATACTTTCCGTACCCACTGTATATACATATTGGCTGTTCTTGAGCTCGGGTCCTCTATCAGAGGTAGTGTGCAGTATCTTAGCTCTTCCTAGGACTACGCTCTTCTGGATTGAGATGTCTGATGTTTCTCCAAGTAACTGCTGGAACCATCTCTCAAGGCCCCCAGTGCTCCAATGACCACAGGCACTACTGTTGCCTTCACCTTCGAGGCATTCTCCAGCACTTGGTATTTCTCCAGTTTCTCGTGTTCCTTTTTTCCTGGTGTCGCCCTTCTCATATATCCTCCTTACTCCCCCTTGCCATAGCATGTGCGTGTTGTACCTTCTCAATCTCTAGCTGTGATAGTAATTGCCGTTTCTGTATGTATGAACATTAAGCTACTAAGTTTTTAGGTGTCAGCCTAGACTGCGGTTATTGAAGCATGCAACATGTCCCCCAACAGTGCCTTGTTCACATCACGTGCTCATTGTTGCCTATTTCCTGTTCCAGTAGGCTATTTCTCACCATAGTGCCCAGGTTTCCACAGCACCTGAAACAGACCTTGTTTGACCGGGTGACGTCTGAGGTGGTTGGTTCTCTCTGTTCGTTAGCGCCATAATATGGCGTTAGATGGTAGCGTTAAGCGTCTTGCCTGAGGACTCAACTGCAAGGTGTTGCTATCAATGCTCCACTTTATTATCCCCATTGCACTTGTCAGATTTGAACTTGGGTCTCCTGTATGGGAGATGGACACCCCGCCACATTTAAGTCATATGGATAGGAGTTATCTGTTAGTCTAATGAAGGCAAATAAAGAAATAAGATGTCTTGTTCAACATGTTTCTCCTTTTCAAAATGTTGATTTTAGCACACCAGCAGAACATCAGACCATTTGTATTGAGCTTTATTTATTATATTGTGTTGTCATGAGTAAATGGTTGGATTTATGTGCATATTAAAAACAAATAAAGCAACCATACAAATGATTCCCCCTTGCCTTGATAAGGATAGAGGCAAACATTTTTTATTTTTTTTAAATCACAAAAAAGTCAAAGAAAAACCATTTGCATGATCAGATTATAGTCAGTGGATGGTTGGTGTCAGTGGGGAAGGCTACATCAGGGAAAACGCCTGTGTGAAAGCTGTGCAGATCATAAGTCAAATGTCTATGCTTCTATTGCTCTTTTGGTGCACGTCTTCTCCATGTCCATACTCAAAAACACCCTCCGCTGTTTCTACTACACTCAGCTTTTGACACTGTAGTAAGATTTAAATGCCCATCATTTCTTGAGATGCGGCGGATAAACGGAAATAGGCTTTAACCCCACTGCCTGGATGTGAGGCCGCCCACTACTCAAACCTCGTCACCCCTAGTGGGATTTGTAGGCCGGCGGGTAGGTGTCATTGAGTTTGCCTGACCTCTGGCCTCTGCTCGGAGCTCCTTTAACTGTGTGTGGGATTATCTCAGCTGCTGTAAACCCTCCCTCACTCTATTTTTCACTAGTGTCCCTGTTTGACTCACAGTTTGGCTATCCGCAAAGGTTTGCAGAGCAGCAGAGCAGCAGCAAGCAGCGATGAGGAAGGGGACCCTGAATTTGGCCCAGTCTGAAGGTGGAATGCCTTTGATAATCTGATCTACTCCTCACTGCAACATGCCTGCCGGCCAGGTGGGCGTGGGCGGCTGGCGGTGAGCGGTGGCGCTGTTTCTGGCTGACGTAGGGGATGGGAGTGCGGCGTGGGGGTTGGGGTATGGTGCTGTTTATTGTTGGATGTTGGTCTCATGCATCCCTCTGACACAGGTAGGCGATTCATAAGCAGCTGGAACAGCTCCAGGCCAGACCGACGAGCATGATTCATATCAATCCAAATTCACTTTCTTCATTTCTTCCACAAACCTTTTTTTTCCAAGTACGGTACCACATCTTCTCTGGAGCACAGCTCCGCTTGGCAGCAAACACGCTGGGATGTGCTGTTTCTCTGTGTGCGATTTAATCCCCTGCTTCTCATAGTTTTTATTTTATTAATTTTTTTATTATTATTATTCCTTATATTTTCTTTTAAAGTGGATTTTAGTCGAAAGAAGAGCTGAGCCTTTTCTATTTTGTTTTTCGGGGCCGCCCACGACCATGGAGGATTTGCTCCAATCTTTGTTTACAGCGCAGACACTGCTGACTTTTTGCTCTCCCAATTTTTCAATTATGTATCCAAATAGCAATTACAATTCACTTGACAGAATATGAGCGTCTTATTCCCAGTTGTGTGTGTTGAGGTGACGTGAATAAAAACACTTGTTATGAGTACAATGTTCCTTCCTCCCGACGGGGCTCACTAAATAGAAGCTTATCTATAACTCTGACACCACAATCCATCTCTGACATGGACAGAGCATTAGCCTGATGCAGAATACGCTCTCAGGCCTCCCACACACTCTCAAATAAGCGTCTGTTTCAATTATTTTACATCTGATGTTCGATTTGTCTTACTGTCACGTTGGATTGGTGAGGAAGGTGAGCTGATTGGAGCGTATTGGATGGTGAGGTGAGTGACAGGCTGGTCCGGATGTAGGTGCCTCTTCTGGCGCACAGTGGATACAATTTCCATCTACGCTGTTAAGTAAAAAAAAATTTGAAGATTTTAGTCACTATAAGTCTTTTTCGTTATAGATTCACACATATCTATCATGGGAAATCAGGGGGATTTGGATATTTCCCCACAAACCAAGACATTTATCTTAAGAGCTCCATGTATAAAACCAATGGATCAAATTATTAATCCCACTTATCCTTGCAGCTCTTAATTGTGTAAACTCTCTAGTTTGTACATCAAGCATTATCATAACGGTACATCTATTTACTGCACACATTGGTGTCATTGCCCTCATCATTTTGTTTTCATCAGTGTTTTTTTTTCTTGCTAGAGTAAGATAAAAACAGCATGGCCTTTTAATAGGTTTTATAATATGATAACAAACTGTTTATATAACTTTAGAGCGGAGGAATATTATTGCTAATTTAAACAGCGATGGGTTTGTTCACCATTTTCTTATTCTTTTTTTGAAGTGCCATTTTTTTTAAGTACCACTAGTATTTTTTTCCCCTTTTTTGTTCTTTTTTTAACATAATTTATCTTTTTAAGTGAACGGGACAAAATAACTCAGGGAGAATTCAGGGCTTTTGTAGGAGACAAAAGTTAGACTTAATCCCTTAATCGGGGACTTGATAGAATAAGCATATTCTACTCTGCAGACTTAAGAATATACTGATTTTACTTACAAGGGGAATTTATCACAGGTTTAAGCCCATGGCCTGTACAGAGTTGGTCCCTCAAGTTATATTTAGTGTTCTTGGGTCCTGGGATTGCCTTCACATTTGTTCAAACCACAACAGATACCTTTTTGTTATTATGCTAATGCGTGCTACTTGAACATTTACAATCGGTTATTAGGATAATATTGATCACACACACACAAATCCCCCCCCTCCCCACAGTTGAACTGCTGCTACTTGAGGTCATGTGTTTGCACTGCTGCACTTGCACATTTTTGTACATATATACTGTTTTTTATTCTATTTTATTTTGTACTATTCTATTTTATTTATACTTATTCTACTTTTACTTTTTTTTTACTTAATTTTATTATTTTTTTTAAGGAAAGCACCACTCTGTACTGCCTCTAATTTCGTTGTGCCCTGTATAATGATAATAAAAGTCTGAAGTCTGAAGCAATATACAGCTGGTGGATCAGAGTTATCACAAACAGATAGGGTAACAGTAATTTAAATCTTCCAAATAGTAATTATTTCAGATGTTAGCATTATTCTGTAAACTACTATTGGCTACTGCTTTCCCTAAAAAAAAACTTAAATAATACTCCAATATCTAAATGTTTACTTTCTCTCTCTCTTTTAGGAACAATTCTGACTCAAGTCATATGTTTAAGTGAGTGAGTAATTTGGGTCGGATAAATGTGCCAGAATAGTATCAAAGAGGGACAAGATGTTCATAGCTGAGGGGGTCAAAGTACCAGAGGGCAGGATTTTACATGTTCAGGACAACTACAAATACTGTGGGATTCCACAAGCTAATAGCAACTACGTGGAGGTCGTGAGGAGGCCAACACCATGAGACTACAAGGAGAAAGGCCAGGGATTAGTGAGCATCAAAGGCACCCTTCAGGATGAAACGACAAAGAAATACAGATATATATGCAGAAGATGGCCCCTTATAATGAACTGCAAAGTGAAAGTCTCAGTGCAGAGGAAAAATAGATAGAGGAGGAAACATCATGGTTATATTTCAAAGTTTATTTAGACGGGACAATGCATATTCATGAACACTACATTAAACAGTGTAAATACACCAGGTTTTAGCAGAATTGCTAGTTTCCACCCGCAGTCCCCACAAACAACCAGACACACTCACACCTACGGGCAATTTAGAATGATCAATTTACCTAGCATGCATGTTTTTGGACTATGGGAGGAAACCGCAGTACCCGGAGGAAACCCACGCAAGCACGGGGAGAACATGCAAACTCCATACGGAAGGTCCTGCTGGGCCTGGGAGTCGAACTGGGAACCTTCTTGCTGTGAGGCAACAGTGCTAACCACTAAGCCACCGTGCTGCCAAGTAAGAGAGGTAAGAGAAGCCCGTGCATGGCAAGTACCATGGACAGATTGAAGAAGTGGCTGGGACTGAGAAGTTGTACCAGTGGGCAATGAAGCTCAGGGCTAGATAATTTAAACATTTACAAACAAACATACGACTTTTAAAATAAACTCTATGAAAGGCAGCAATTGGAGTGAAGCCAGGACTGGGGGGATGTACTCTCTTTTATGAAGGGCAAGTCAATCTGACAATCATCAGCATAGCAGTGGAATGCAATTTCATGCCTTCTAAGGATAAAAGCCAGTGGCAATAAAAACAGGGGATAAAAAGCAGTGGCCTGAGAACTGAGCCCTGTGGGACCCCACATGACAGAGGGGTGCGGGATAATTCTAAGACTAAAATGCTTACACAAAAGGACCCACCAGCCAGATTAGACCTACACCAATCAAGTTCTGTGTCACAAATACCCACTAGGTGATTTAAGCTTGATATTAAAATGTTGTGGCCCACTGTGTCAAAGGCAACAGTTTGTTCAAGCAGTCCCAATACAACATGGCCACAATAATTATGCAAAAGTGATTTAATAGAAAAACAATATTCTCTAAAAAAAAAAAAATAAGAAATGACAGCTTGGAAATTTGACTATAATTAATCAACAGAGTGATCAAGAGAAAGTTTTTGAAGAAGTGGTTGCACTACTGCATATTAAGTTTAGCAGGGACCACATCAGAGGACAGACTAGACTGATTTATAATGCTTATAACACACTGAGCTATACTTGGAGAAATCTCTTAAAAAGTCACAGAGGAACAGGATCACCTGGGGAGCCTGAGGGCTTAGGATGACACACCACATCCTCTTAAAGAGAGAGAGTCGCAAGCTCAAACTGATTAAAGGTAGCAGAGGAAGGGGGTGAGACAAAAGGGTCAGAGTCAGGAGATATGACGAGAGCTCTTCTGGTTTGAACCTTTTCCATAAAAAACATGAACTCACTACACATTTCAGGTGATGCTTCCAAGCAGACATTCTGTGGAGGATTAAGAGCAGTCAATTGTGTTAAATAAGACACAAGGTTTATGTCTGTTGGATGAAATGGTATTTGCAGAATGTTTACTTTTTGCCCCTACATTGGTAGTATGGTATTGGCGCCAAATTATTTCATAATTTGAAATGTGACACCTACAGTTTGTCCGTCTTCCACCTTCGTTCCCCTCGGTGACATTCTTTCCTGACAGCACAAGTCCTGTCATTAAACCAAGGCTCATGTCTAGACTTGGAATTCCTGGTTTTTAATGGAACCACAGAGTCTAGGATTATTTGGCAAGAAGAATCAAACCAGGAGCTAAGCTCCTCTTTATCAGAGGAAGAGGGATCGGCAGGGACAGAGAGCTGATTAAAAGCAGCAGAGAACTGAGCAGAAGAGGATGGATAAAAAATCCTACAACACTGAACAGGAGCACAAGATTAAACTGGACTTTGTTTAAAAGCAACATCAAATAAAACAGACATATGATCTGAAAGTCCTGAGTCACAGATGTATATGTTGGACACAGGCGGACCATATGAGAGAATCAGATCCAGTATGTGTCTAATCTCGTGTGTGGGGCCAGGTACCATGTTAAGACTCAATGAGGCTTAACATTCAATTCAATTCAATTTTATTTATATAGCGTCTAATACAACAGAGTTGTCTCTAGACGCTTTACAGAGACCCATACCCAGAACATGACCCCCGAGCAGTTATTACATAAACAATGGCAGGTAAAAACTCCCCTAGTGGGAGAAAAACCTTAAGCCAAACAGTGGCAAGGAAAAACTCCCCTTTAGGAGGGAAGAAACCTTGAGCAGGACCAGGCTCATAAGGGGGGACCCTCCTGCCGAGGGCCAGACTGGTGGGTCAGGGACGGCAACAGCACAGCAGGCAGGTGGAAGCAGCAACGGGATGACCAGGGGTGGGGACCGCAGGCCAGCACGCAGCTCCCGAAGCTCCGGCCCAATCAGCAAGTCCCAGGTTGGGGTGCAGGGTCAGGGAAAGACTTGTGCTCCGTAATGCAAGCTACAAGCCACCCACGACCACCTGCAGGACAAAAGAGAGAAAAGGGAGGAGAAGGGGGGGCCAGCAACGGGATGACCAGGGGTGGGGACCGCAGGCCAGCACGCAGCTCCCGAAGCTCCGGCCCAATCAGCAAGTCCCAGGTTGGGGTGCAGGGTCGGGGAAAGACTTGTGCTCCGTAATGCAAGCTACAAGCCACCCACAACCACCTGCAGGACAAAAGAGAGAAAAGGGAGGAGAAGGGGGGGCCAGCAACGGGATGACCAGGGGTGGGGACCGCAGGCCAGCATGCAGCTCCCGAAGCTCCGGCCCAATCAACATCAGGTTTATCAGGACAATACACATGAATATTAATATCGCCAACAATCAGAACATGGTCGTAGTCAAAATGGCAGAGAAATCATTGATGAAGTTCTGTTCCTCCTCCTCCCCCTGAAATCCACTGGTTCAGATCGCTGCACTCACCAGCACTCAGCCATGTCTAAGACTCAAAGTCCAGCCCACGGGAGCTGATAAAGTCCCTAAGAGTAAGTCTTATGCACCTTTTGCACTAGTATCACTTCAGCTCGGTTCTACCCGTTTTGCGCTTTTGCATTAGGGCTGAGACGGGTAGAGCCGCTCCAAGCCGATACCTTTTTCTGTAACCATTTCAGTGAGGTTCTATAGCGGGCTGAGCAGGGACTATTTCTGAGGTCACCACCCTCCTCGCCACTGATTGGTCGGGGGGCGGGGCCGTCAGACGTTTGAATCAGGAAGCGGGAGTCAGCGCGAGGCGACTAGCGGCTCGCGGCGATTTTATTATAAAGCGCAAAACGTCTGTTTGGTGATCCAACTCTGAGGTGCAGATGTTCATAAACCTGGTGACTGTCGAGAAAAAATTAAAAAAGCGATGTAGACGGGCTGTTTTACTCTCAACCGCTCGCCGCTCCAGCTGATTTCTGATCAGCGCCGACATGAACAAAGCGGTAGCGCAATCGAGTACGTCACAGCAGCTTCACCCCAACCTGCCCGCTTCTCCCCTGGCAGTGCGAAAACACACGGGGACAAACAGGAAGAGCCGCAACGAGCCGCGACGAGCCGATCCGGGTTAAGGTGGTACTAATGCAAAAGCGCCATTATTTACCAGGGATCTGGTGCTGACCTGGCAAATCCTGGCAGGAGCTGGAGCAGGTGAATGGGCTTCTTGGAGTTGAGGAACCTGGCACAGCAATCTTAGGTTCCACAGACGTTCCCGGTGCAGGTTAAGGTGAAGAGGGGACAGTTGACGTGGCCAATAATCCATGCCTTCATCAAAGCCGATCAAGGGCAGCAGAAGTTCCCCAAAATAATCCATGCAATGGCTGGGAAACCTTATACGTCAAGTTGAACTTCAGCTTTACCATCCAAGTACTTTGTTTACTGCAGCAGTGGTGACACTTCTGCCGCAAGGGTAGCGTGGGAACCCAGTCCATGTGAGTTGGAACTCCTGACATTTTGTCCATCACTGATGTCCATCACTATCAAATAGAACAAGGTTATGGCGAGGAGGTTGGGGTTTGGACACGTTTGCCTATTAAAACTCCAAGATTTCTAACCTAGGTTAAAAAACATTCATAGGCCAATCAAGTTCCAAGGCCTCTGGTAGATCATCTGATCTTGAAGGAGGCAACTGTCCATGGAGGAAAGGGCAAGGATGTGATTTTCAAATACACACATGAGGATTTTACACAATCCTCGGTTAACAAATATATACTCTGAGGCTTGGGTGGAGGCAGCTCTCTGAAACAGAATATTTTTGTGTGAGCGTACTTTTTTCAAAAGAAAAAAAAGACTTTACACCTCAGAAAAAGCATGCTGTGCAGTGGGTAGAGATGAAACTGGAGAGTCTCTGAACTCAAAGGATGGCGTGATAATTCAGTTAAAATCTGAACGGCTCACGAAATGAAATGGTTTAATCTCCTATGCAAGTGCAAGCAAAATGACGGGTTTCTTTAATAGTTTTTGGTAGGTGGAAACTTCACCAAAGTGAATGCTGTAAAACACATAAAAACTGACTTCTTTGTACAATATTTATTTGAGTTTCAAACAAACCTATTGGGAATGATGGTGCTTTCACATCAGCAGTACCTTAATTTATACCAGAACTGATACGTTTTCAAATAATAGAAATTATGTTGTATATTTATTATTTTAAAATGCTTGGGAACATCAGGTATATCTAACCTTTTGACAGATTTTGTTCTGATTCTGGATGATAAATGGATTTTATTTAAAGAGAAAAAAAACTGGTCAAACTGCAGCAGAAGGAGGATTCACATTTAGATGTTTTTAATGCGAGCACAGGACTGCAAATGGAAAAACCTGAGTGCTGATTGTAAATGGAGGAGGCGGTGGCAGTAACCTGTTCAAGTTTCAGCGGCAACTGTCAGCGGATGACAGAGAGCAGAAAGACACTTAAGATAATTGGCTCGCATCCCTCCTGCCGTCACCTGCGGTAAGGAATTAAAATAAGAAATGGGGGAAAATGATTCTAAGCTCTCACAGCTCGGCACTGAATCATAAATCAGCCGTCAGTCATCACCGGCTGTGAGCAGCTCAGATGAATCATCTCCTGTCACCTTCTCTTTTTTCATTTTAAAGCCCAGTCATCTCAGTCATTAGCTCCCCTGGCCTTATGAGGTGTGTGTATGTGTGTGTCTAATAAAGAGAGAAAGCAAAAGACAGTAGGAACCCATACTAGGATGATCCTTAACTATAATAGGTGTCGGTAGATGACTCAGCCAGCCACATTGTGAGAATGCTGCAAACAGGGACAGAGAAGTGAGGCATCGGGGGACAAACGACATCCACGCTAGTGTGTGAGTGGGAGAGGGGAGCTGACAGCGGGGCCTGCTGACGGCTAATATGCTCCTGGTGTTCATGAGGAGGTGGTGGGAGGGCAGATCGCGGTTGAAGAACAGGAGAGCGTGATGATGACATGGGCGATGTGTCTGGAGACTGATCTCAAGGAGAAACCTTCCAGTTCGTGCCTCTGATGCAATGCCGAAACAATAGCTGTCATTTTTATTTGTCTCTTAGTTTAACTTGACCAATTTTTGGCTCATCAAAGAGAAATAAGCGTTCTGAGCAGCAAATGCACATCAAGGTATTTGGTCCTGGTGGATCTCAAGTCAGGTATTCAGTCAATTTCATCATAGTCTGACAAATGAAAAGAATTGGGAGACACTGCGAGATCCTTTTTAAGCTTTTTTAACCTTTGACAAAGCTTGACTTATATGAAGAAACACAAGCTGAAAGATTCAGTGTGTGAGATGTAGTGACATCTAGTGCCACAAATAGCTAATTGATTTCTACAGTGTTTGAAAAACCTGTGAAGGACTCACTCCAGGACCAGCTTTTTGATTTCCTCTGCAACGGTCACTCGTTGGTTAAACATGGTGCACGGAGAGGAGGGTGTCCTGTACCATCTTTGGATGGATATATCTCATTAAAATGTGAATTTAAAAATGCTCTTCTACTTTTTTAAATATGAAAATATACGTTCATAAACACCATGAGAATTATATTGTTTTTGCCAATAGATTGCTTAAATTGTTGTACATTCAAACTCTATACAATTTGTTTTGTTGGTTTTTTGCACATATTTATGTTTGAGCCTTTGAAATGGTTAGATTTGTATGGCAGTTTATTTCATAAAATGTATTTTTTATTCATGAGTAATCAAAAATAGATACATACATTAAACACAGTCTTACCACAGCAAACGTACGTCTGAGGTTGAAAACTGATGCTCCAGGTTTTCGTCTGGATGATGTGCCAGATCTGCAGGGCTTTTAGATTTTACATTTTAGTACAATGTGGGAAGAAAAGATGATGCAGGATCAATAACTGAAAGATGATAAATGATGTCTAATAGCTTTTCCTGTGTGATGTTTGGAGATGATGTAATGATGTAATGAGTTTTGTAGCCATTCTCTCAATTTTGGTCCTTGATTAGGATGAGAGCTGAAATTTGGGTTTTTGATTAATTATCATGTTGCCTAAGTGCACGCATCCATTTTTTCTCTAGTGTTTAGTGTTTTAGAAATTATGCATTTTTATGAAACTAAATGTTTCAGGCATTTCACACAGAGCTTCAATATTTTCCAGGTCTTTCATTCTGGCTATAGATCACTAAACTGAGCTGATTGAAAAGAAAAATATTTAGAATTTTAATGTATTTATTGTGGCAGGGGCTTGTAAATGATGCTCAGCTTTAACATGCCACCTCCAAATTCATGTCTTCATATTTTTTCCTCTGTCCTCACAAATGTCTTCAGACTTTCCTCCTTGTCACCCGACTCCTCTAACCCACCTGCCCACCTGCATCTTTCCCCAGTGAAGCAGATTCAACATGTTGCTTCTTTTCCACCTTTTGCAACCTACAAATATTTCAACCAGTTTTTTGCTCAGAAAGCAACGACAGGTATTTTACAGAACTTCTGTGTGTTTTGCAGGGGGAGAAGTGTCCAAACCTGAGTGAAATCTGAATTGAGTCTTGAATTGAGACACTGAGCTCAGTTTTGAGCAAAACATCGTGTCAATAAAAATTAATTGAATTGGAATTAGAGACAGAATGAAAAAGCGGAAAGGGCGATCAAGGAGGACAGGGTTGTGTGTGTGAGTGTGTGTGCGAAGCCTCCTCTGACCTCCCGCCTTTATTTAAGTGCCGAAAGAGGCAATTTGCCTGCACTCTGCCTGCGTTCTCGTCTCGCCGCTCCATCTGAAGTAATCTGCCATTTCAGCCCCATTTTTACCTGATTGCTTCGTCAGAGATGAAGCGACACCGAGGTCACATGCTAGGATTGGAATGTAGATGCAACACCAGTCTGCACGCCCAAAGACTGAAAATGAGGCACCGACTGACGAGGGAGGGAGAAGAAGAAAACATTTCTGACATTCTCGACTTACAGCAAAGCTGATAAAACATTTCTCTGGAGATGGAGGTGCACCGTACGTCATACATGTCCTCATACGAATAGTCAGTTTTCCAACCATCCACATCTGTTCTTTTCAATGTACTTTTTCTTACTGTCCTATACGCGTCCTTGTGTTTAATCACCTGTAAAAAAAAGGAAAAAGACTTAAAATATCATGTGACTCCGATCATTCACCCGTGAAAGCTTCTCCATGACATGATTTGCCATATTATGGTGGAATATAGTACTTAAAGACTGGTCACATCGGTGTAGGAACATCAGAATATGCTGTTAATAATAAAAAAGAAAGCTAATTTTAGGCGGAACAAAACTCAATGCCAGTTCTGGCACTGATGCAAAATTTCAACCACTTTCTTACATTTGCCTTGTGACGTAGTGCTTCACCATGTTGGAAAATGCATCATCTTCCTCCTGGATTTTTGGTAAAAGTTGAATTCTGTCGTCATTTTTGAGCAGCATGGTTTGTGAATCCGCTCCCTGTAATGACAAGGAACACCAAAAGGGGATGGTCTGATCATACTTTACTCTTGACGCGTTACAGCGCCCCACTTTTCTTTTGCAGACAGTAACTTTTTCAGATTCTTCAACACCTGAAAAGGAGCTTAATCGCATGGAATTGCTGAAGCCAGGAAGACCCTGTGGTTAATCTTTAAAAAACAAATAGGTGGAAATTGACAAAATTACAAAATGTGATCAAACTCACAGCACTTTTACAGCAAGAATTGATTTCCATTAGTCAGGATTTGGCCCAGAAATTGATATGCAGCATGCCACAGCGAACTGCACAAGTTATGAAAGAGAGTCAACAAAGAAGATTTCCCAATTACAAACCTCTGAAATTTAAGAATACGGATCTAAGAATATGGAAGCAACAAAGCTGGCAGAAAACAAAATGTGTACCACGACCAAAACCTTTGATCCAGAGGTGTGCAGTCAAGGCCAGTGGTACAGTCACACTCACGCAGGTCACCCATGCCACGATAACCTCCATACCATCATAGACAATGGCTTTTACATCTTTCACCATCTCAATGTATTTTGAGCCAAATGTCATTCTGAATAGTTGGGTCTTTAGTTTGGATCTGAACTGAGGCAGGTCAATAAAGGCTCAGGGGACTACATTTGGGACCAGCGCCTTCAAAGGAACATTCACCCCACTTTTTCACGTTCATCCGTGAAACCTCCAACAAGCGCTGGCCAGCTGAATGCAAAGTTCTGCTGGGTTGATGGAAACTTATGGTATAAAGGAGCAAGGACATTTATAGTACTAAAAACAAATGATAGGGGCTTAAAATTGATTCTAATTTCAACTGGGAGCCAGTTTAAAGAATACAGGACAGGACTGATCTGGTCGAGTTTCTTAGTATTTGTCAACAGGCAAGCAGCAGCAATGTGATCCCTGTAATGATAAAGGAACACCACAAAATGGATGGTCTGAGCATACGATGCGGTAATGTATGGTCCCAAAATATTCCCTTGTTCCCTGTCGGACCGTACTGTTCTTCCCTACATGTTTCCTGCCAAGGTTTTCCTCCAGGTTTTTTGATCCCTGTTTCTGTTTTGGATCCTGCTAAGCAGCGCTTTGTTTTTGGTTTTTGCCTCCTTTGGAATAAATCCTTGTTTGTTTTGAGAACTCCTGCCTCCGGCCTCCCTCTCTCCTGCACCTGGATCCTCATCACACCAGCCTGACAAAGGCCTTGACACAACCTCATAATTGGGATTACTAAAGCAGAACCGTAAACCAGAAAACCCAAACCATTTTCCACCATAAACATAACCAGCGCGTTGCAGAGTTGAAACATAAATGAAAGTGGCTCAAAAACACCTCAATGACACTGAACTGTTGTAAATTATACGTTGCCAGATACCCTCAGATTGTTGTTACTGATCAGTTAATGTGGAGGCCTGTATGGTTCCCTCTCGGTTAAGAATTTGTATAAATTTTGCCAAATTGGAAATCCTTCAGCAAGAATACGGTGGAGTACACCCGTGTTAAGAAAGCACTTGAGTGAGGTCTCTTAATCACATCACCCTTAATTATACAAGATTAGTTCTGCTGCCTGGTTAACTGTGGCCAGTGGGTGGCTATCAGCGGGTCAGTGGGAGGGTGGATTTGAGTTCATTGTGTCACTAATTCGTGCTACACAGCTGATTCAGTGGCAAATCATCAGATTGGATTTTAGACTTTTATGTAAAAAATAATAGGTTAAATATTGTTGGCAAAAACATCCATAAGTAAAACTGCTTGAAAGAACTTACTAAGTCTTCTTAAACAATTATTTTGTTCATAAATTTGATCATTTTATACTGTTTTTACTATTAATAAAAGATGTATCCCTGTGGTAGGAGAAGTACTCAAACTGGCCAACAGGCTACACTACGTTCTCTCACGTCAACATAAATCCTTTGAATACAACTCATCTGAACCTATTGACCAGAAACATCTAGCTGGGAGCACATTTGATGAAGTTGGAGATAAAGCAGGGATGTTTTCTTTTCATCTCAATCACTACGATCGTATGTTAAAAAAGTAAACAAAATGCATGTAGCATCCCTTGTTTACTTGTTTCTTCCAGTCTTTTTTTTGTTTCCTTTCATGCTGTTGGCTGTTTGCGAACGGTAGAAAATCATACCTTGTCAAGTTTGGGATTTAAAAAAAGGGGTCGGTGTTAGAGGTTCCTGTCTGGCAGGTTCACCCCGAATCCCCGCTAATAGAAATGCACCGACTGTCACCTCGACCCGCAGATGTAGATGGACTCGTAGTAAATGATAGTAAACTGTCTCTACAACTGTTAAAACATGCCGCTGCCATCAGATCTCTTTTTTTTCCCTAAGATTGTGTGTTTTCTCACTTTAAAAGAACACCTGAGGTTTTCTGTTCTCTAGTTGGTAAAAAATGGTTTTATGAATAATATAAAAAAAAAATGTCACTTACTGTTTAGTGACAGAATAAAAGCAGCACAAGCAGCGATGACACAACATATTGAAGTCTTTATCTGCAATGTGTCATCCGTGATCTATTTTTTTCTTTTTTAATTTCAAGGCTAAAAAGGGTCTGAAACAAACACACTTACACGTTTCAGTAATGAGCCACATCCTGGTTGGCTTACAGGTGGACAATTTGTCTGCATGTATCCTCATATCCTGCATGTTAATAGCTTTTGCTGTATAAATGGATGAAAGCAATTGAACGTCACCATGGAAACGGCTGAGGAACCAGAGGGCAGTGCTGTGGAGCATAGTGCATCCACATTAGTCAACATGTAAGAGTGAGGCTAATAACATGCTACAGCAGACAGACGAGTGTGCAGGGATGAGTACATGCAGAGCAGAGCAGAGCGCTGTCCTTAATGCAGAAATATAAGACTGTAACAAACTCACAAAAGGATGATGGACCTCTTAACACACTCAGTTTTAACTGAAGAACGTGCATTAACCTGCCGCTTCCGTGTACCAGCCGCTGCTCTTTACTCTCTCCATTTGCGGCAGATGCAGGGAAATGGCTGCCATTAGCGATGTCCGTCCCCGAAGCCTGACAGCTGCTGTTCCAGCTCACCACAGAGCTTCAGAACCAGTCTGACGTTTGTTTGCCTGTAGAAATCAAATCCTCCTTAAACGCTTACATGAGCAAACAATAGTCCAGAAGGTTCCAAAAGCCATTTTGGACATCAAATAAATACATAAGTGACTGGCATGCCTGGGAAGGGAAAACATAAGAGCTGGAAATCCATCTTAAAATGACATTAACGGTGGCTCATATCAGAGAAGTTGGTGCAGAAATGAATTCTAGTAAACAACTGTTTTATTTCATGGAATTCTTAAACGTTGATGTCATGTTTATCCTCCTGTGATTTTTATATCAACTCTTCTATTCAAACGAAGGTTGTTTATGTGACAAAGCGGCAGCAGCAGAGACGAGTTGGAGGAGAACTGTGTTACCCAGCCCTGGTAACCGGTGCGGTTCATTTGTCATACTGTCACATTTCAGAGATAAAACATTTAAACGCAAGAGAGGGAAATAAAGAGAGCTGAGAATTAAATGTGGTATTAGAAAATAAGTCTTCTGAAAACTGAAGCTGTTCTTTGTAATTAAATTTAACCTGCATATAAATGTATATTCACGAGTTGATATATACTTAGAATATTTCAAGATTAACTTATTTTGTTGGGTCATATTTATTCATTTGAAAGTCATATTTGTCTATTACGTTTTGATTTAATGGAGAATAAAACTGTCACAAATGTGTCTGATGAAAAAACCCAACACAGATAACTGAACTGGGAGGCAGTGAGGGGAAAATACACCGAACGGGTTTGTAGGGTTCTGATTAAACGCTCAACGCTGACGTACACTACAGGGTTTAAAGGAGCAATATCTAATGTCAAGACACAAGGTTGATCAATACTCCACACCGCAATCGAGGAAGAAAAGGGAAAACGCACGCCTCCTCAATTATTTGGTAAACGAATTAAGAATAAAAACTCCAAATCTGAGAAAAAAAACGCAGAATCGGAACATTAAAGCACAAAATCCGTTACTAAGATATCAAACTCTCTAATCGAGAGTGCAATTGTTTTCCTCAGCTACGCTTTTTCTTTTCTCGCCATCATTTCAAAAACCATCTCCGTTCTCCCGAAATTTCTTTCTCAGTTTTTTTCTTTTTGCGGTTGCAGTGAAGAAACAGTCGAGATCAATATATTTGGGGGTGAATTAATGCCATCGTGACTTGAGTTACTCTTCCAGGAGCCAGCTGAGGTGGTTAGGGCTGATGGGGAGGATTCCCCTCCGGACCTCCCCGACTGGGACGAGGCCCCGGGGAAGACCCAGGATTCCCCTCGCGACCCGACCTTGGATAAGTGGAAGTTAATGGATGGATGGATAAAGTTTGGACATGATATGTGGAAAGTAAAAATGAAAAACCTGTAATCATGAAGAAAAGGGCATTATGGCTACAAATGACTGTCTGCAGTGCTGCGTCAGTGGGAATAATATCAAACCTTGTTTTTGCAATCGAGTCCTGACTTAAATAGCAAAACTAAAAATAAATAAATAAAATAACTAAAATAATTATTCCAAACGAAAACATCTACCTCATCCATATGCTATTGTTCTAATATGTGATGCACATTAGCTACCAAACATAATAACGACTCAAGATTCAGTGTGGCGCCTGCAACAATATTGAAATGCGTTCAGTTTTGTGTGTAAAAACGAGAGGTCACAGCCTCAGTTGATGTGATTATAATCGTTAAATTCAAATCACATCAACTAATTACTTCCAGGTAATCAGCAAAATTAGAATTAAGCTTATTTACTCATTTTCGGTAAATCTAAAGATAATTTTCCACGCTGCTTACGGCTGTATTTCAATTAACAGTCAAAATATTGTATATTCTTATAGTGTTTGATATTCTATCACATATTAAAATGTTGTGAGCAGGGCGTGTTAATGCTCTCTAATCTAGTTTTAATTGGCAGTTGTACAAATGTGTGTGCAGAGCTTATTCAGGTAAGGCTGAAGCAGCAGCCGTTTCCTTTGAGACCACAAAACATCTGCATTAACAACTCAGGTATGAAGAGGAAGTGTCTTCTCTGAGGGAACTTTTCTGTGTAAACAAACTCCGACCTCTGTAAACTCTGAATCTGAGGCAGAGGCACCAGTGAGTTTCTAGCCGCCATTATCTCCAGAACGCCGAACAAGTGTCAGAGCACCCCGGCGTGCCTGCGTCCCCTCACCCAGATCTCCCTCAGGCGAAGCAGCCGTCCTATCCAGAGTCTCGGGTCGCTGCTCTGGCCTTTCAGCGCTGAGCGCTCAGCAGGTAAGAAGTGAGTCCCCGCTGCTGTTTGCATGCCCTCAAAGAAGCCGCCGGTGACCACGGAGCCGCCCGCTCGGACTAATGAGGTCCCTTGATACGAGCAGCCGGCAGGATGGCACTTGCTGCGGCTCGCTGACTCAGTGCTCTCCCGCCTGTAATGTGCTGTAATCTCCTATTCATTGTGATGCAACTTCTCTGTTCTGCAGGCACATGTTTATAAAGCGTCTGCACTGAGATGGCTCTAAAAAGGCTTGGTAGAATAATTATTAATGCACTTATATCTAATCCCCAGTTCAAATTCATTCTTATTGTTCTGTATGACTTGTCACCTACGGAAGAGTATTAGGGCCATGCAGGAGAAAAAATATTTGAGAGGGGAAGATTTTTTTAATTTTTTTTTAATGTCGAGAATAATGTTGAAATACAATTTCGAGAAAAAAGTCGAAATGTCGAGATTAATGTTGAAATACAATTTCAAGAATAAAGTCGAAATTTCGGGAATGAAGTCAAAATTTTGAGAATAAAGTTGAAATATAATTTCATGAATAAAGTGGACGCATCAAATCCAGTTAAGAGAGCGACTGACAGCTATGCAGCAGCAGCCGTAACTAACTAACTAACTTACATCCTTGGAGTGTAACGTTAAGGGTACGTGTCTGAAGTTATGCAACTGCATATGTGTGATATGTGTTTCAAATCAATATCGTCATCAAATTTTTACTTTTTTCTTAACATTTCATCTTTTTTTCTCGAAATTGTACTTCAACATTAATCTCGACATTTTGACTCTTTTCTCAACATTTCAACTTTTTTCTCGACATTTTGACTTTTTTCTCGACATTTCGACTTTTTTCTCGACATTTCGACTTTTTTCTCGACATTTTGACTTTTTTCTCGACATTTCGACTTTTTTCTCGACATTTCGACTAGTGCATAATTTAAAAAAAATCTTCCTCCTCTAAAATATTATTTTTATTTTTCTCCTGCCTGGCCCTAATACTCTTCCGTAGTCACCTGTCACACATGAGTATGAATATGAACACAAGCCCTCCTCCAAAACACCACGAAGACACCTACAATCCCAGTTTTTCACATGAAGTTGGAGTCGGGTGGCCTGTTTCAGGCCTGTTTTTTTTTTTCTTCAGGTTTCAGGCAGCCGTCCACCTGCAGAGGTTTTCCAGTTCAGGCCTGCACTCCTACACAGCGCTCGCTGTTTGGGTGTTTTCTTTACCGAGGAAGAGAAAAGAGATTGAGACACCAATGGATACAGTCCATAGACTGATTAAACGATGGACATACTCTTTCTCAGAAGTTGGCTTCAACATTTTACTGGCGCCAGCAAATGCCCAATGAAAGAAGTCTCAATAAATTACTCCCACAAGTGTCAGCAGCTAGATTAACTCCCTCTAATCAGTGTTGGTTTTACTGCCAGACAACATTCCATAATTAAAGAGATATTAGATATTAGGCTTCAACAATCGGTATCTGGGGGAATGAAACTGAGAGCTTTTCCGTGTCTTCTGACTTATCTATTATGTTATTATAATTAATCACTATCTTAGATGTGACATGTAGGCTAAAATAATGGCATAAACATACTGTATGTTGCTGTATTCTTCCTCTCAAAAATAATTGTTTTTTTAAAGTACTGAGAATCAGAGCCGTCTGGGAGATTTGCGAGGCCCTGTGCGAAATGGCCGGGGGGGGGCCTCGCGCGTGAGCGTAGCGAGCGTGCGCGAAATTTGGGGTTTTTTCCAAAAACCCAGAAATTTTTGGGTTTTTCGGGTCGGATCGGGTGTCTGTATGCGCAATTTTAACTCTCCAATTAACAGAATACTGGATACCTTCCCCTGCCTCATCATCATCTCTTGCCTCGACGTGGGGCCCCACGGCTGCTTGAGACCCGGTCGGATCGGTGATTTTTCTAACAAATTTATCAAACGAGCCTTTCAGAGAGGCATTAAACTCTTCCATTTTCTTTAGTTTTTTTCTTTTTTCATCCCCTGATGGAAATTTCCTGAATCTGTCTCGTTCTCTCGACATTGTGTGACAGTTTGTTCCAACACCACCCGTCTGGATCAGAGCAGCTTGTGTCTGCGCTTGGTCTGATCAGTTGTATTGAACAACAGACACATATATTTATTGATATGCACAGACTAGTAACATTTAGGTCTGTAATGGAACGTGACTGTTGATATTCATAAGGGAAAAAACTGTGACATAGTAGAGAGTAAAAAGTACAACTACAGGAGCAAGTAGTTCAGCAGTCATTTTAAAAGTGGAGATTAACAACTACACAGCAATGATCAGTTACCTTAAACGGCAACAAACGTGTTCATATTGATGCAAACACGATGTGTACATTGACTACAGTAGCTGACTCTCACATGTTTTTATATATATATATATATATATATATATATATATATATACTGTCATTTCCCCGAATATCATCCCAAAACAGCTTCAACTGTTAGCACCTACAGAGTCAAAACTAGTTTAACGACAGCATCATCAGTTTTTCTGTTTCTTGGCAGCAGATATTTTCTGACGCAGTTAGCGTTTTACCTCACTTTTTACATCCACACTTTTTGACACAAACAAATATAGAAAAACAAATATATAGATGGTGGGTGGCTGAAAGGTAAGATCCCCTGTAATTTAACACATTAACAGGTAACAGGTGAGTAGTGTTTTTCCTGAGATGTCAAGCTTTGTTGCCATGGTTTCTTGCATTGTCACCTTTCCCATTTCGAATCAGAATCTGGCTCTAACATGTGCGGTAGGATTTGAGAAGTATTTAAAAACATAGTATAGGTCATATGTTGATATGTTGAGGCTCCTGGAATCCAACCAATCAAAACCCACTTGACCCAGATCTTACTCTTAAGGAAGACCGCCCTCTTCTCATTTTCGGCATGCAGGAAATAATGACGGGGCTTCTCAGTTATGCTGGGTGAAAAGCTGCTCTAAAGCTGCCAGAGTTTGGTTGCGGATGACAAATGACAGCAGTCACAGGGTGACCGTGACTCAGGTGGACCCAGGTAGGACACGAGATGCAGACAAAGGCAGAAGCAGAAATGAACCCTTAAAAATCAAAAGGTGCTACAGGGCAGAACATGTTGGCGTGTTGGCAAAAACCAGTGGAGCATAGAGCAGGAAACACAAGTTGAGATGATGATGATGACAAGGAGGAAAAAAAGTATCAGTAATAGTTAGTAGGAAAAAAGTATGGAATAATCTGAAAAGTGGTGTGAAACAAAGAGCAGGAAGCAACGGAAAAGAACATAAGCATCATCTAAAACAGCATTCTCCTCATCTTTGTGTATTAGTGCATTATACATTCAGTAAGTATTGATTATGCTTCAACAAATGCTGATGGAAATAATCTAATGAGCACATAATCACTTTAATTACATAACTTCCTGTGCATTTGCTTTTAAGCACTTTGAGTGTTTGACAAGTGATTTATTGAAGCCGACTTACTCTTAACTGTGATTGTGTGACAGTCCATGCAACGAAAGGAAATGCAAATTACGTTCAATATACCTTTTTATACCTTAGAACAACAAGGTATAAAACAGCAACTTATGCAACTTATGCTGAAAGATAGCGTGTTGCCTCCTTCCCCTCTGTCATGTTGTACCGTACACCAAAATGAGCGAACCACAAGCTGGAAAGTTGACTTGTGGAAGGTCAAGGGTATTCAGGAATATGTAACTAAACTGCAGGATGTCACTACATCTTACACACTGGACCGTTTAACATTAAAGTAAATATAAATATCAAAGGCTAAATTCTAATTTACCCCCAGAGGGCATTTCGATGGACTAAGCACTAAGATTATCTGATAATTTGTGTCTTTTTCAATACTCCCAGTGGTTGTGGTATAACCCAGAATTCAAGGGTTAAAAAAAGTTCCTAATGTGCTGCTTTCTGCTCAGTGGAAGTGATATAATCCTAGATTTAAAGTTTTACTCTGACAGCAGAAAAGGTCACCTGGTAATTATTTACTCTAAAAAATAGAAAGAGAAAAATCTAATCTTTGTTCTTATGTCAGACTTATATGAAATAAAGTATCTATCTATCATGGATGGATGGATGGATGGATGGATAGATGGATGGATGAACACATCTTTTAATGTTGACTTTTTCCACAAAGCCAGCCCTTGTCGGGCTTTAAGATGACACAGTGTCAGCCAGTGACAACAATGACAACTTCTCATGCTTACACGCTGCATTTCAGCCCCTGAGGCTGTTTGTTTTGTCCCCGGCTCTGCAGGATTTTATGTTTTTCAAACGGAGCTGGACAGTGGCGTAGCAGGGCCGACACCAACACAAAGTTCATGACTCACCTCCAGCCCCACAGCGAACAGTGTCAAGAAAATGATGTTTCCACTGCTGTGTCATTAATTCCCATGAAAATCACAGGTTAGCAGAGAGGCTGCCATGTCTGCCCCCCGACCCCCCCACCCCGCCACCCACAGACAATTACAGGTCATCCAGGCTCACTGCCATACTGCTGTTGTCTGTGGAAATTGCAAGCTGTTGCTTAAGAACCCAGGAGAGTGACTTTAATTAAAGGCTGCAGTGTCCGACTGCTGCTGGCAATCAGCAGCCGCCTGCTCTGCCTGCTGCCGCTGTCTGTCTGCTGCCTCCCCATCTCTCCCCTCCCAGAGGCATGTCTCTACTTCTGAGCTGTCTTCCTTCCTGTCCACTGCCTCGGCTCTGAGTCTGCTTCCTTACTGAGGCTATTTTCGTTTAGCAGCTGCAAAAGCTGCTCGTCTCACTTTGTCCGTTTGTTTAGGGTTAGAAAAAGTGGTCGCGTGATTTTTACCGATTTGAGAAATTTGTCTCTACTGAGCAAACCAATAGCAAAAATCGAATAGACAGACTGAAGACATTCATCCTCTACAAGATAACAAACCCGAGTTTATAGTCACTGCCTCGTTGGAACATAATTTTTTCTGCCTCAATGAAAATGAGATTGAAATGCTTTCATTCGGTCCCTTTGATCATCAACATGAGTGCGCTGGCACTCTTGATCGTTTCCAGTTGTTAATTTAACTGTCTTTGACTAAGCAAATCAACTCTGTTGTCAAAAACTTCTGTCCCTCAGAGATGATGTGTGCGGCCTCGTGGTTTGGAAGTGACTTAGATTTGAGACACTGCTCCCCCACATAAAGAGGAGCCAGGTGAAGTGGTTTGGCCTTGTGGTTAAGATGATTCCTGGTTGCATATTTGGGGAAATGCTTTAGGAATGTCCATCAGCATGGAGGCCACGAAGAAAGCCTAATTTACTCTTCTCCATCGAATCGACCGCCTCGTCGATGCCAACCCCCCACCAGAGATCTCTGCATTGTCTGACACATACCCCCAAAGTTTTCTTACTGCGTGACTTGTGCAGACCTTCATGACAAGCTGATGATCCATTAATTTGAATTAGGTGTGTTGATGGAAAGAAATATCTAAAAGATGCAGGACAGCAGCCATCAAGGACTGGGGTTTGACACCCTTACCTCGATATTCACCTGGTAAAGTTAGAGGAGGTGGTGAGGAAGGAGAATGTCTGGACCTGCTTGCTTAGGCTGCCTCATCCGTGCTCTGAACTCAAACTTAAATGAATTGATCTTTCTGATAATGACCTTATAAGAGTCTGAAAGAGACTTTTTGAGTGACATAACCACATAGTTAATCTGTATGATTGGAGCAGTCGACTCAGCTCCAATTTCTGTCATGCCAGCACACCATTTACCTACCACCATCACCACCATGTAACTCACTGATGCATTTCAGGTACTCTTTTACATAATGAGTAGTGTTTTAAGTAATAAATATTATTTCACAATAACCATGTAAGCAAAGAGTCATATATATAAAAAAAACACATGCAGATCTTACGTCTTAGTAGTTGGCGTCCAACTTCAAATATCATTTTATATTTTGGTCAACTCGTGACTCTGTGGTCAGTCTGAGTTGGCTGTGACTGGCTTAACCATAACTCTGACATCAAGCCCATCCAAACCCTCGCAAGCTGTGAGTCGGACCTTTAGTGCCCTGTACCAGCATCAAACCTCGCTAATGTTCATGTGTTGAATGATAAACAGCCAAGTTCCAACATCTGGTTGATCGACCAAAACCAGAAGTGTAGAGGTTGCTTGAATGGCAGATTAACCTCCATCGCCAAGTCACCTGTGGTGGTGATGTCGAGGTACCTACTGTCAGTCTTCCTGTGGATGAAAGGCACAGATGCTGATGAATTTTCAGGTTTAGTTTCATGCAAAATCTTTGGCCAGTACGTCCTTTTTTTCCTGCTGTGTTTCTTCTCTGCCATGTTTGAACTTACTGCCTTCTGCCATGTTGTATTTCTACCATACAAACACACAAATCTTGCACACATCTCTCCATCTTTTTGGCCACATGTCTCATTTTCTTCCACTCACTATCCACTGGTGTGTGTGCTGGATTGATTGTGCCCAAGGTTACATATTCTGCCCACATTTCTTCTATCAGCTCGCCTCTCTTTCACTTTCGTCTGAGGAGTGCCGGCCGACCGTGGGCTATTACTGTCTCATTAAAGGAAGGCTGGGGAGACGCAGGCCTGATAAATCAATCAAACTTCCTCTCACTGTGCCAGAGGGGAGATGGATCGAAATGGATTTTGTCCCAGTGAGAGACTATCCTAGGGTGCACCTCTCCCAAATGGTGTCAGAGGATGTATATGCTGAGGCAGCACGCTGACTCCAACAATAGCTGAGCTTCTATTTTCATACATTTAGTGGGATTACATTGGCAGCGGAAGAACAGTCTGTGGTTTCGGTCTGTCACGTCAGACACACTCAGAGTGCATCACGGTCAGCAAATCCTGGTAATTTGACAGAAATCAAGGTTGTCGTCTGTAGAGAGGTGACTCTTAGTTCTCCTCAAGATATTTAAACTTTTATTAGATTTTACTTCTTTGTCAGTGCCAGTCACATTTGTTATGTAACTGAAAAGATTATTAATGTAAGGGATGCTGTTGGTTCCAATCAATAGTTTTATTGATTATTATGCTACTGTATTTTCTGCATTATAAGGCGCACTTAAAATCCTTACATTTTCTTAAAAATCAGCAGTGGGTCCTATGATCATGTATAAATTTTGTTGTGCTTACTGACCTCGAACCAATTTTATGCGCTACACTGCTCTCAAAAATCGGTCAAATGTTTCAGTGCCACTTTGGCCACGTTACATAACTAATTATTTAGTGCTGGTAAGCAACCATCATCCAACACCTAGTCAACGTTACCTTACTGTAATTAGACGTCAAGCCAACGTTAGGTTTTTAGAGCAAACCCAGATTTCAAATCTATATCATAATCCAACTATAATCAAATGTTGGAATACAACGTTGTTCCAACCTCACACTAACTTCAGGAGTCCGCTATCGCTGGTAACGATTAACCAATCAGAGAAAAGGACGTAGTACAATGCTTACCTCCTCCACTTTTTATCTGTGGATTTCTGGAAGATGAATGATTTAAAATGTGACAGTATTTTTCTGTTTTATTTACAACTGAACAATATTCTGAGTCATTGTGAATGAGTTGAACGAAGTTACCAGACTGTCTTTTTTTGGCTTTATATATGTTTCATCATGCACCTTAAAACCCGGGGCGCCTTATGCATGAAAATAGACCCGTTCATTGATATTTTGCCTTATAATCTGGTGCTAATAGTCCACAAAGTACGGTACAATCACAAACCATGATCTCAAACAGAACTGTTGCCACAATACTGTCACATTGTAAGAAATATAATAATTAATATTCCACAAAGATTTCTAACCATCTGGAGATGTCTTCTGCTGCCTACATAGTTCTATGAGTTGTATGAGGTCACGACAAGATATTGCATAAGAATAAATGGAGTATGAGCCGCTCGGTGGTGTAGTGGGTTGAGCGGTGGCTCTTGTACTGGGGCTACAGTCCTCCTGCAGCGATCGCGGGTTCGGGTCCCGGCCTGCGTGCCTTTGCTGCGTGTCGTTCCCGTTCTCTCTCTCTGCCCCCTTCCTGTCTGCAACTTCGATGAAGGGCCACTAGAGCCCAAAAAATCTTAAAATAAATAAAAAAATGGAGTAAAACCCAAATTACAACAGTTTGAGAAGTAGGGAGGGAAAAGTGCTATCTGTCTCCGCCCCTTAAAGTTAGCCATGTCCAACATTTAGGTGTGTTTCTGAGAAAAAACTTAGTTACTGGCCTCAAAAAAAGAGCAAAAATTTCAAATATGTATTAATAATTTGTAACAATAACTTTGGTGCTTAACTAAGTTAGCTGTCCGTGTGTTTGTTCAATTAAGATTACTTAAGAACAGTTGAACTGACCAACTAACTTCTCAGGGTCTTTGTGCCAGGATTTCAAATATGAAGGGAAATCTGGCGTTGTCCTTACAGCTCTTTCTATCCTCTTTTTTTCTAAATCGGCGTGGTTCGTTTTGTGCAGTTAAGTGGTTGTCTTGAGCTGCTTCTGTAGATACTGGTTTCCATGGTTACACTGGACCCAGCAGCATGGCAGTGCCTGCCTCGCACAGAGCCGAGCCACAGCACCACTGTCCAAGCCCAATGAAATGAAACGGACTGTGACCATGGATAAGTGCATAATCATTATTGGCTGTTTTCGTTCTGGCCTTTTATTTGTTGTAAGTTCTGTGCTTCCTCGACTCAGTCAGTGTGATAAAAGAGCAGGTGTAGAGTCAGACACGCTGAGCTCTCTCTACCTGTGGCTGTACTGATTTGAGGGCTGCATAACAACATTGTGTGTAGTCTCAGGAAAGTAGCTTGTTAGTGACTCAAAGTGTTACAAAGTTGAAATAAAAAAGCCAGATTCATCTATAACATGGACTGGACCCTGCAAAGCTGAGCTCTGAGGGGGGGGGACCACAGGATTTCATCTCTGCTTTTTGCAGATGATGTTGTCCTGTTGGCTTCCCCAGGTCAGGACCTCCAGCACGCGTTGGGTTGGTTTGCAGCCTAGTCAGAAGCGGTGGTGATGAGAATCAGCACCTCCAAATCCGAGACCATGGTGGATAGGTCCTGCCTCAAGTGGAGGAGTTTAAGTATCTCAGTGTCTTGTTCAGGAGTCAGGGAAAAATGGAACGTGAGATTGATAGACGGATGGGTGCAGCATCCAAAGTTATGCGGTCGGTGAAGAAGGCGCTGAGTCGAAAGGCGAAGCTCTAGATTTACTGGTCACCCATCGGCCTCTATGACCAATCTGATTGGTGGAGTGCTAGCCCTTGACTAGCGAATCAGAGTTAGCCGGAAATGACATTGGTAAACATACTAGATAAACAGCAATGGCACAGACGGTAAACTACACTCTATTGGTTTGGATTTGGATTGTGTTTGACTGTGTTGTGAAAGCCAGAATATTTTCATTATTAGGACCCGAGGGCCCGAGCACTTACAGTGCGATGGCCCTATTGTATAGGAATTTTTTCTTTCTTCTTTCTTTATTTTTCCGACAAAATGAGGGCCTTTTTGCCCCCCTAAACGTGCCCCAAAAGTCCCAAAATTTTGCACGCAAGCCAGGCCTGGCGAAAAATTTGATATTTCATGGTTTGCATTAATGGGCGTGGCCTAATGGCTCAGCAGCGCCCCCTAGAAAACTTTGTGCCTCAAGCCCCACAATACGGTTTGACATACATGCACGAAAATCGGTACACAACTGTATCATGTCGCAACTTAAAGAAAAGTCTCTTGGCGCCATGGCCGAAACCGAACAGGAAGTCAGCCATTTTCAATTAATCGTGTAATTTTGGCGCAATTTTTGCCATTTCTTCGGCAGTTAATACAGCCCGAACCGTAACGTTTACACAGGTGTGTTATACATCAAAATGTGCGTTTCCATCCTGCAACAATGCTCATTACTTCTTTTTTCAGTCAAAAGCTTTACTGTGGCGACGATAGATGCCAAAAAGCGCGCCCCCCCATCATCTCATTGGTCCATATTTGATAGTTCCCCAAAAGTCACCAAATTTTGCACGCCAGCCAGGCCTGGCGATAAATTTGATATTTTATGGTTTGCATTAATGGCCGTGGCCAAATGGCTCAACAGCGCCCCCTACAAAACTTCGTGCCTCAAGCCCCACAATACGGTTTGACATACATGCACAAAAATCGGTACACACCTGCATCATGTCGCAACTTAAAGAAAAGTCTCTTGGGGCCATGGCCGAAACCAAACAGGAAGTCGGCCATTTCGAATTAATCGTGTAATTTTGGCGCAATTTATGCCACTTCTTCGGCTGTTAATACGGATCGAACCGTTACGCACACCCAGGTATGTTATACATCAAAATGTGCGTCTCGATCCTGCGACGATGGGCATTACTTTTCTCAGTCAAAAACATTACCGTGGCGACAATAGATGCCAAAAAGCGCGTCTGATTGGTCCATATTTGATAGTTCCTACTTTCTGCCATAACCTTTGAACGGGTTGTCATAAAGACATGTGGGTGGTGTCATCGGCCTGGGTATTAAGTACTTGACCTTCATTGGCCTGAATTATCCCCGCCCCTTCTTGTGATTGGTCAATATTTGTTAGTCCCTATTTTCTGGCATAACTTTTGAATGGTTTGACATAAAGAGTCGTGGGTGGTGTCATCGGACTCAGTATTGAGTACGTGACCTTCATTGGCATGAATTAGCCCCGCCCCTTCTTCTGATTGGTCGATATTTGATAGATCCCATTTTCTGCCATAACTTTTAAATGGTATGACATACAGAGTCGTGGGTGGTGTCATCTGACTCGGTTTTGACTCCTTCACCTTAATTGGTGCAAATTAGCCCCGCCCCTTCTTCTGATTGGTTGATATGTGATAGTTCCGATGTTCTGCAATAACTTTTGAATGCTTTGACATAAAGACTCGTGGGTGGTGTCATCGGACAAGGTTTTGAGTCCTTGAACATAATTGCTGCAAATTAACCCCGCCCATTCATCTGATTGGTTGACATCTGATAGTTCCTACTTTATGCCATAACTTTTGAATGGTTTGATATAGAGAGTCGTAGCTGGTGTCATCCGCTAAATGTCCAGGCCTGAAGACATCTACATGCAAGTCATACAAGCGCTTCCACTGCAGCACCCCTGAACGTGCACAAGGGTGCGAGGGCCCGTTCATCGCTGTTCACAGCTTTAATTAGCCATTGTGTTTTCTATCCTTTTTGACTTCTATTAAAAATGAAAACTCTGACTGATGACAGCAGGCTTTGTTCAGAACTCTATACTAGAGTGATTCCTCATTTCCGGTTGTTCTTTCCTTGGCCGTCGGGTTGGTGTGTTCAGGAGTATTTTTTTGATCAACTCGGGGAGACGGGAGACGAAAAAGTGGAAAAGATGTCCAGATTAATATCCTTGATTTTCCTTAAAGAAATAGAATGGGTAGAGTTGATTTTGGTGAGAGTCGTACTAATTTTAAGAGATCAGCTCATGAGGAATGAAATGGGCTTTGCAGTCGGGAGGTGTAACACTAAAGCAGCAAAGTAAGTCCAGAATATGACCTTTAGAGTGGCTGGGGAAGTAAATGTATTGTTGACAAGATGTGAAGTCACTTGTAAAGGCATTATTGTCAATGTCCATATGGATATTGAAGTCACCATGTTTATGAATGTTTGGAGAGAACAAGAAGACTTGGGAAATCATTAAAAAACATCCTTATTATATGTATGAGTGTGATAAACAGTACATACAACGTGGGAGTATCTCCAGGGAGTGTAAAGCAGCGTATTCAAACAAGTGGAAAACCATTGCTTTATGTGTTGCTTGATATAATTTCACCACCCTCCCCCATTCAGTGGTCTTGGATGTAACCCCTGCTGTATCCTTGGTCCACGAGGTATCACTGTTTTTGCATATTTCCTGATACAACTTCTAAATAATTCCTTAATTCTTTCTTTTTAATTTTCAGAAGAACAGATTTATGGATAAAAAGATAGATGTCAAAAAATGATCTATTACTTAACATTACTCACCTCTAACTCATTAGATGATTAACTCATTAACTCACAAGATGCAGCTTGTAGTCGAACGAAGAAAAAAAAGAACTTGGAAAAGTAGTGGTACTGTCTAACACTAACCAATGGTGCAACTCAGAGATTATACCTCACAAGTTTTATCCAAACATTACAATGTGGAATAAAATACCTCACATACGTTTTCTTATGAAACATGAATACCTGTGTAATGCTCCAAAATGGTTTATATATTGTACATATAGTTTAAATGATAATAATTTGTTTGAGCCTCAAGATGGTTAACTAGCAGAGTGACTAGCAAAATAAGAGAATTAACTTAATGTTGTAGATTTGCTTTCTGCCTGCCGCTTGCTCTTCCTGCCTCCTTAATGTCATTACTGTAGCACCAACCTGCGTGCTGAGGACAAGTTAGATTCACACTGTTTTTAATAAAGGCCAAATGTGTCTGTGACCTCTCGCCGAGTTTGTCTGATTAAATTTGAATCCATCCCCAATGTGTTCTTGGTGTGTTTATGCCTTTGCATGATGCTATTATAGTCCAATTACCAAAAGGTATTGATTGTTCTTTTGGTTTGTGTTTTGTTTAACAACAGGTTTCTTCTCAGTTCTGATCATTTGTTTGAAATGTGCTCTTGTTCAGCAGATGAGTCACTAAAACCCCATCAAAGCTGTGAAGCGTGAAACTGCTTCACAAATAAACAAACCGTTAACCCTTTTTAACCCCTCGCCTGTGCTTGTTTAGATTTAACTTCTATTTGCAGACTTAAACCATCATATTTCAGCCATACTGTTTAGGAAGAACCTAAAACAAGAAAGGCGGTGTATTTTGGTTCATAACTCTACCATATGCAAGTCATTGAAAAGGCAGCGTGGCCATGGTTTTAAAACCTTGTTGAACGATGTTGCTCTCCCAGGAAAAAAAAAAAAGGACATTGCCGTGTATCTAAAGTTTCCCAGAGGGCTCTTTGGCAATCCATCGTATGACCTCAAGAGGGCCGTTGACACCAGACAGCCGGAAGCAGTTATCCACAGACGAATGGTCAAATGCTGCACCTGCTGAATGTGTGCAAGGGGTTTGAACAGCTAAATGCTTCTAAGGGTTCACTTACTTTTCCTGCTAGCACTAGGGTTGCCACCCGTCCCGTAAAATACGGAATTGTCCTTTATTTGAGAAAAAAATGTTGCGTCCCGTATTGAACTAATACGGGACGCGATTTGTCCCGTATTTTCGCCCCATACACACGTCTGTCACACACACACATCAACACTAAATTGATCAATAATAACAAAATAAAACACAGGAAACATAAAGGCCAGCAAAATGTTTGTGGCGGGACAACAGGACCTGCTGCGTCTGTGCCCAGATCTTTATGTGTGCCAGACAGCGGTGCGGGGAGGACTCAGGCTTCACTTCCAGGTAGGAGTTGGGAATTGGGAATTAAAAGTTCCGTATTGAACCAATACGGACATATATTATGCCAGGCCCGGTTCTACGATGGTGCATAAGCAAGCATTGCACCCTCAGTTTGTGTTTGCGTGCTCAGGTTAAAAGACGAAAAGAAAACTGACAATGCGCCCGCGTTAAGCCTGATTTATGGTTCCGCGTTAAATCGACGGCATCGCTACGGCGGTGGGTACGCGTGCGACGCGCGCCGTACGTTCGCGTCCCCGCGTATCCTACCCCGTAAACTCTGCGTTGGTGTCCGTCACTCATCTCCGTGCAGCAGTTTCCTGCACCAGCAAGATGCTGCTCTCTGATTATGGCTCACAGTTTGAAAACCCCAAATAAAAAATAAATTAGAGAATATTTTATAAATCAATAAACAATTCCATCATCAAAATTATAACAAATAAAGGTTAAAAATATCATACTTTGCATGTAATAAGACTAGGTAATATATTAGTTTCACCTTTTAAGTTGAATTATTGAAATAGATTAACTTTTACACCAAATTCTAGTTGAATTATTGAAATAGATTAACTTTTACACCATATTCTAGTTGAATTATTGAAATAAGTTAACTTTTACACCATATTCTTCACCTGAAGCAATATTCTACACCTTGGCTGATGTGGACATACAGAGCATAGGAGGCTATTTCAGCTGCTATATGGTTGGCTGTCTGTACAGTCATGCAAGTTCAATGCTATTAAAGAACACGTTTTTTCATATAAAATAAACACATTTTTATGCAGTTTAGAAGTTTTGGGGCTTTTTTGGGTTTTTTTTGGCTCCTGCGCTGCTGAAATTGGGACGTCCTTTATTTCTATTTCTGAAAGGTGGCAACCCTAGCTAGCACTGTCCATATTTAATGAATAAAGACACCGGGAAGTGTTTGTGAAGCACATAATGCTTGTCTGTTATTATGATTTAAATGAAGATCAGATCACATTCGGAGGCATATCCAGAAAAAACATGGTTCACATGATGGGTTCACACACTTTTCTTCCTCATTAGTGATAGTCTCTTTTCCTTATTATCTTGCATGGTTTGCTGACTGGGAAGCAATTTGAATGAACAGATCCAGAACCCAAGAGCTAAGAGGAAGGTTATCTGGAAGGGATTTAATGGTATACCTGAAGAATATGGTTGACATCACTGTCTGTACTTTATATTTCTGCAGCTCAGACTGCAACCCTGTGGTGGTGCTGTCCGTCCACCTCCCCTTGAGGTTGCTGCCCAACTCCCTGAAACATTTTAGCCCATGACGTGACAAGCGAGCGGTCGAGTGGCTCCTGCCACACTGCAAACGAGGAAGAGTGAACAGGTGAAATGTGTCAGCAAAGCAACAAGTGACATGCCATTCTCTGTGACTGATGAAGCCCCCTTCAGAACCAATCAGGAGTAAGTAGATCCCCTGAAGCTTGGCAGGAACTGGTGTCTCCTCTCTTTGTCACAGACATTTAACAGTTGATCAAATGTGAGATACAACATTGTTCCACATGAGCTTAGCCTAAGAGGAAGATGTGCAGCAACACTCCTCGCCAGAAGGTCGGTCAACATCCAAAACAATCTGTAGCAGCATATTTTGAGTTTTTTTCTATATCAGTGATTCAACCGCGGACCCCTAGTTGTCCGTGGTGTAATTGCAAGGGGTCTGTGACGATAATATATATATATTTTTAAAAAGATCCTCTGACATTTGTAGAAATAGATTATTGTTTTACTCAAATGTGACCGTGACCTTTATCTACCTAAATTACAGAGGGTAACATGACCTTAATTTTCTCTTTTACAATCATCAATCATTGTATTTTAATAAGAAATGTTGCACCTGCTTGCCTTGCTGAAGTTACTGCATGACACTGTTAATACAAATTTAACATGATCTGCATCCTTTTCAAATTATGAGCCCCCTAGTTTCAGTGGGTATACACCCTTAATTTCTTTTATTGTGAAATATTTGCAGGAAGCTGCTGGGGGGACGCTCATTAACTTGCAAAGTTCAAGTTAGGGTTTGAAATTTCAACAATGTTAAACAAAAAACAAAGAACACAATATGCACAGTAACACAAGAAGAAGAAAAAAAAGAAGTAGACGACTTTGGCTCAGATTTAAAAAAAAAGACGCTTCTTCTGGACATAACAGACGATGAGCCACCGAAAATGAAGAAGAAGAAGAAAACAGACGGCCAAAATAGACTAGAAAAATATATCATGCTGGGATTTACAGCAACTGATTCGGACCCTAAGCAGCCTCTGTGTTTTTTAGGTTGAGACATCCTCAGAGTTGATCACAATTTTGCAGGGGGTCCAGGACCCCAAAAAGCTTTAGGACCACTGCTCTTTATGATATCTAAGGAGAGAAAAAAAAAGAAATAATTTCAAGGCTCTGGCATCTGGTTCAAATGAGACACAAAGCATGATGCACTGCATAAGTCAGACTTGTTTGGCATTTATCTACTGAAGTTAAGACGAGCAAGTAAAAAAACATAGAGTACATAGCAGAAAATGACTTTGGCTGCACGTCACTCAGCTGTTAATTGAACAATATAAAAGGGAAATTTGGTGAATAATTGAAAAAATAAAACATGCCAAATGTAGGTTACTGAATGCTCTGAGCACTGCATTGATGACGTCCCTTATCCTGATCCCTAAGCATGCCATCAAGTGAGAAATAAAAACCAAAGCTCCAGAGCAAAACATTCCATTTCGGTGACCAGAAAAATGTGTGGCCATTTTCCACTTCTGATGACAAAACCAACAAAACAAATGGACATATAAATAGTGGAGTTGGGACAGTTTGTGAGTAACATTTAGATCATAGTCTTGTGAAAAAGAAAATTTGCTCCTTCCAAAACTAAGCACACCCACGCTACTTCTACAGTGATTAGTGGGGCGAGTCGAAGCCAGATGCTGCTTATCAAATGTATTCCATTACTTAATCCTCACCATCAAGTGTTAGTGTTGACGTGCTGATATCTGGTCTCCTCAGATAAAAAAGTAATGTATTAGGTTAAGAAGTACTTTAACTAGTTGTTCAGAGCTTAGCAAAGAAGGATGGGCTCCACGTAAGACCAGTGATGTCCAGGAGACAGCGAAGTTCAGGGAATTTATTTGTCCATCAATTTAGAAACAAGCAGATGCATTAGTCATCCTGGAGAAGACTGACTATCCTGGGATCCAACTGCTTCTTGTATAGTCCAACCACCACCAGCCTCCTCCTTATCTTGATCTGGGCTCACTTTCCTTGTTTTACACAATTAGATCATATATGCTAAATCTACCTGTGTCAACTCCATTTTCTTCCCCTTTTGTAAGTAAAGATTTGTCCTGGGAGTTGCTCGTACTTGTTTATTCACAGTCTTTGTGACAACCTTCTGCATCTGCCTCTTTTAGCACACCGTGTTTACTATAGGATATGCTGCCCTCTGTAATGCCCCAGTAGTGTTACATGCTTGTATAAATCGGTACCATTATGTCAGCCCAATGTGAGTACATACTGTATATACATAGCTGGAGTGCTTTATATTACTCTAATTTTAAACTCACCGCTGTCTGGAAGGAAAGGATAACCACAATCATTACCACCCCTATAAAAGCAGGAGTTTTACAAGTTTACTGGCCTCAATCTTTAAGGCCATTTCCAAACCGCGTGGAGTCCACTATTCTACGTTCACGACAGCTGCCAATGTTCCCACAAGCTGATATCCCATCATATGTCACCCAAGCTCAGATTCTGCTATGCTTTTTGAATAAAGACAGAAAAAAAGCCCCAGTTCTATGTCAGACTCTACAGGCCTCAGCTAACATTTCAAATGTAGATGATTATGAATTCACAATTAAAAGAAGATTGAAGATGTATGGTGGCTGGTTGGTTCAGTCTTTTTTTGTGTGGATTTTGCATGTTCTCCTTGTGCTTGCGTGGGCTTTTGCAGGTAGTCCATAGTCTTAATACATGTATGTCAAATTGCCCATGGGAGTGACTGTGAATGTGTGGTTGATTGTCTATGCATGGCCCTGCAATGGACTGGACTGGCATCCTGTCCAAGGAGTACCAATGCCTCTCACCTGCATACAGCTGGAACAGACTATAGCACACTCTTGTGACCCTGAATAAGATAAAATAGCTATAGATAATGCATGCATGGATGTGTTTGGAAAGGCTACCAGGAAGTGTTTCTTCTGTGAATTGCGTCAGAACAAACCATCCAACCTCTCAAGCAATGTCCTTTGGATAAGTCCAACTTGGATCTGTTTGCTCTTCATGCAAAATAACTTGCCAGCAAAAATCCTAAACACAGCATAATAGTGCAAACACATCATACTGACTGTCAAACATGGTGGTGAAGAAGTTATGATTTGGGCTGGGTTTTTTTTTTGAGGCCATAGGCACTTAGGCACTGTGAAATCAACTCCCCTGTGTTGCAGTGCATTGTAGAAGCAAACATGAGGCTATGTCTTCAACAGTTTCAAAAGGAAAGAATTGAGGCACTGGAATGCCAGAGAGAGTACATCATTTTGATTTAATTGCTGTGGTAGGACTTTACAATGAAAGTCAGCAATCCTTACATCCTTGCGATGAATGCTTGCACTCGTCAATGAATTGAATAGAAGATTGGACCAAAATTCCACTTCAACATTGTGAGAGACTGAAACCGATGTAGAGAAAAGGATGACTCAAAGGTACTGCTGCCAAAAGGTGGTACTACAAGATAATGTGGGGTCCACTTAGTTTTTATAGACTCTCCTTTAGCAGTTTGGCACACTGTGCATCATGTTATCCATCTGAGGTTGATTTTTCTCATCTTTTTAAGATTTGATAAAGATCCAAATGATTGAATTTGTCATCTCATGCTATGTAAAAAGGGGTTTATTTCCTTTAATCACAACGGGGGTAAGTTTCATGAAATAATGGAAAATGGCCAAAAACACAAGTTACAAATAGCAGCAAATTTGGTCTTCCTTCTACACATGAGCAATCCTGAGAGGCCTTAATTAGTCAGCATGGCTCCTACAGCTAACCCTCACACTCCCATCGATCCTCACGTGTACACATACACACACACACACACACACACACACACACACACACACACACACACACACACACACACACACACACACACACGCACACACACTCGTGTTAATGACCCCCGACAGCAGGGACATGGCTGCTGGTAGGCACTAACTGCTTCTGGATCACTACAGCTGTGACATTAATACAGCCTGTGTACTCCATTTGTGTGTGTGTGTGTGTGTGTGTGTGTGTGTGTGTGTGTGTGTGTGTGTGTGTGTGTGTGTGTGTGTGTGTGTGTGTGTGTGCGTGCGTGTGTGTACATTGGCGTGTGTGTGTGTGTGTGTGTGTGTGTGTGTGTGTGTGTGTGTGTGTGTGTGTGTGTGTGTGTGTGTGTGTGTGTGTGTGTGTGTGTGTTTGCGTGTACATTGGCGTGTGTGTGTATATTTACAGTGTGAGCTTGAAACAAAAAAGAATCTCGGCTCAAAGGCGGCATTTCATTTTCCATCCAATTATTCTTGCGAGGAGGCAGAGAGCAGCCGCTGCTTTGTTGGAGACGTTTCTGCTGCAGAAACAGAGCTGTTAAGCTCCGAGCTTTGCCTCACCCGCTGCTAATTCAAGAGAAATTTTGATGTCTCTAGTCCTTCTCCAACCCCAATTTGTCTTCTTTTTGTTCTTTGCTGCATGACTGTTAAAATATGCTGATGAAAGGAGGCCGGGCTTTTGCAGGAAAACAACAGTAAACCAGTGTTTTTATACCCAGAGGAAACCAGGCTTCTTGTTAGTCTGCTTATCTGCCTGACTTGACACTTTTGCCGGATCAAACGTCTCATCGCAAAATGCAACCAAACAAAAGCGCTTCCCCATAATCCACTGGTGCAGGTATGCTGTGCGGGGGGCTCTGAAATGAACGGCACTGGTTGTTGTTAATCCTTCAAACAAGCTTCCTTTTAATTAACAGAATTGACTTCAGCAAAACTACAGAAAATGAATTGTGTTTCCACAAAACAAGTGTTTTTTTGCTCCACTCCTGCAGCATTTGTGTGTTTTTGGCAGATTGCAGGAGAAGCTGCAGTCATCAAAGGCAATGCACTTTAAAAGCACATAAAAGCTGTTTTTTGCACGTGGAGGCTGAACACGTGAATCCAAAACTGCACGCAGCAATCTGGTTTACTTTCTCCACAATAAGAAGACATAGATACATAAAAAGTAAAGACTGGCAAACCTTCTTTGTCCCATCTCATCACATCATTGTTTATGTACAAACTGGAAACAGTGTATATGTGATGTAAGTAGTAAAGAAAAATAAGACATGTCTACTCAGACTCGCTGCGTTCTTATATCTTGACACTAAAAGCCAGTTTAAAAGATGAGAATGAATAGTCTTAAAAAGAGAGAGAGAAACATCGTCTTTGACTTCAGTTCTTCAGCCTATTTCTGATGTAGTTTGATTGACATATTCAGATTTTTTTCAGGTCATGCATGAGAGAGAGCAAGAGGAAGGATTTTTTTAAGTGAGACTGGAACAATGCTCAGGCAATAAATACCAAGAGATGTTTGTACAATAGAAAACCAAAACATAAATCACTGTAACTGCTCAGAATACCAGAAACTAAAAGTGTAACACAGCAGGAGACACCAGGAGAAACAGAAGTCAGAACAGAGATGAAGCAGAGGAATAGGAGACAAAAGGACGTCTGCAGACAAACACACCGGCAGACGCTCAAAGGCGCCACCAGAGAAGAGGGAACGAGAGATTAAGTCGAGATAAAAACTCACCCACAAGGAATTTCAAAATAAAACTGGAAGTCTAACAAGTTAAACAGAAAAAAAACAGGAGAAGAGGAGCAAAATTAGAACTTAACCAAACAGGAGAACCGGTGATAAATAAAAATAAACTCGAGATGAGCGACACAGAATAGATGTCTGGATTTGAAGAAAAATGCATTTAAAAAACACAACATAATTCTTATATTTACCTTTTAGGCAAGGCAAGTCAAGTTTATTTGTATAGCAGAATTCAACACAAGGTAATTCAAAGTGCTTTACATCAACATTAAAAGCGGCAAGACATAATTAAACAGTAAATAACAAATAAAATGATGAGAAAAGAGGTAAAATAATAAAAAGCACAAGTTGTTAAAAAGTAAGGGCAGTAGAGTACAGCAGGTACACATCTCACTCTTACAATGGCAAGAATTATGTTTCTATACGGTCAAAATGTACAAAGACCGGGTCAAATACAGTTTTACAAAAGTAATTTGTAACAATTCGTACAGTGAATTAAACCAAGAGATTGATTTTAAAGTATTCATTTTTTAACAAACATCAATTTTAGGATTCCCAACACACAGATCTTGGAGAAGGAACTGTTGCCGTGTTAAAGGACCAACTCCAAACAATTCAGAGTTCAACACACTAGTGGAAAGTATTTAGGACGTTTGGCGAGCTTCCCAGGAGTGAACGTCTCATCCCATCCCATCCCAGGGTTAGACGTCGCATCGCTCAGAGAAATACAATGAAAAGAAGAAAAAACTCCAACGCAGACTCCACAGGCCTCACTGAGAAAGTTACATTTTAAAGTCCATGGCAGCAGAATTAGAAAATTACAGTGTGCCTCTTCTGCCTGAAAGTAAAATAGAGGCACGATAGGATCCTAGAGAAGAACGGGTCAGAACCACTCAATCGTAACACGAAAGGCTGCTAAAGCTATACAGGAAACAACTCTTTCATTTATCGATACTGAGGAGGGATCTGTTTGGTGTCACCCACATGATTGGGGACTGGAGGAGGAGGGAGGTCCCGGCCGCTGGTTAGTTCTGCACCGGCGACCCGAACACAGATAGGTTAATGGATGAATTGATGGATGGATCGACCTCCCTACAGAGGTGTCCCGGGCATGTCCCTTCGGGGAAGACCCAGGACACGCTGGAGGGACGGAGTTCCCCTGGAAGAGCGGGAGGAAGAAGTCTGGGCATCTCTGCTCAGGCTGCTGCCCCCCCCGACCCGGTAACGGATAAGTGGACGAAGATGGATGTATGGATGGAATTCAATCCAAAACTCTATTATATCAGTACAATCAGTTAAGACACAATCTAGAGTCATATCCATACGCCACTAGACAGGCAACAAAGGGCCGGTTCTCACTTCCTAAGCCAAACACAAGTTTCTGAAGCAGTATAATATAGATCAATGAAATCATGGAATTCTTTACCACTGCCTATGACTAAATTAACACAGAAATCAATATTCAAAAAGAACATTAAGAAATACATTGGAATATCATATGTATACCACACACACTTATACAGACACATATACATACTGGACAGGGTAAGGTGTATTTTTCATTTGGTTTTCATGGCCTAGATGATGTTTTACTGTATATTGGAATGGTTCATGTATGTTTTTTTGCTTTAAGATAATGATTTACATGTACGGTAAAGTTTAATATAGGTTTGTCGTGTTATTTCGTTTTCTTTCTTTATGTCTTGTTTTTAACTGTATGTTTCAAATGTATTGTTTTTTAATGTGGACCCCAGTAAGACTAGCTGTGTTTATGGGGAATAGCTAATGGGGATTGATTCTTTTATATGAAATAATTACTGCCACTGCTGAAAAATGTAATATAGTTGTTCTGTTGTATTTTGTTGTTCCTCCAGCGATGAGGTGGTTATTTTTTTTAGGTGTAAGGGAATACTGACATTTTTACACGATTGTGGATCATTGTGTATTTTTAGATTTTAAGCATTACAGGATTTTGGAGGATGGCACTTCCACCACCTGGTGAGTGTGAGACATGTGAATCTATGCATTTAATTTGCATTTATTTGAATGTCTTTTGCTGGTAATTTCTTTTTTAATCCTGTAAAGCACTTTGTGTTTACAGGATTATAAAAGTACTGAACAAATAGAGTTTGATTTGTAGATAGATCGGTGTAATAATTTAAACACAAAAAGAGAAACACAGATTAAAAGGTTCCCGGTTTGTCGTTCTTGCCCCAGAGCCTGCTGGCAGCTTAATCCATCCCTATTTTCAATATGTGCCTATTTTAAAATGTGTAAAAAAATAACCTCTCAGGTATTTCAGAATGAGCTGCGTCACTGTCGACGCCACATACCGCCTTAAAAATGAGCTAGATCAGCATAGCAGGGCTTTTCTGACTTATCGACTCCTTTAAAAAAAAAGAAAAGAAATCCAGCCGGTGATTCCTGAGGATGCTGGTGCTCTGATGCAATCTGAAATGGGGAGAAAAGCAGCAAAGTGAGATGCTGAGTTTCTAAATCTGGCAGCGGAGAGTGGGAGCGCTGATAACTGTGCAGCTACAAAGAGGGGACATCAAACATGGAGAGCAAACACTCACCTGATTGTTGCTGCGTGGCTTCAAGCCCACATTCTGCAGGAGAGGGCAGAACGTGGCGGCGACAAGCCGCTCTCGCCTGTTAACGCTCCGCGAAAACAGCCTGAGCCGCTTCTAATGGCCTCGCCAAAACTTCTCATTTTATAATTGGCAGGCAGCCGCAGTGAGATTGACAAATGAGTGTCCGCCATCAGCAATTCCTCGAGCCAGGGATGCCAGAGATGGAGAGCGGAAATCAAAATAATTAAAATAAATAAGGTGCCAAGTGATGGCGGTGCTCCCTCCAACATGGCAGACGAGAGCTGCCAGCGAGGAAGAGGAGCAGAGCCGCTCCGAGTGTCAGTCTTCACCTTCTCTCGGAGACCTCTCACCACTAAACCGTTATTAGTGACACAGATCTGCCAGCTCGTCAGCTCCGGGTGTGTGTTTGCACAAAGCCGTGTGTGTGTGTGTGTGTGTGTCTGCTGGCAGCGGCCCGACGTTCAGAGTGAAACAATGCTCTGATAATTAGAAGTTTACACTTCAGGAGGAGTTTATCCTCACTTACGGCTCCTTCTGGAAGCCCGGTATCACAGAAACTCTGGGTTCTGATCAGCAAAATGAAGAAGCTGCAATAAAACAGCGCAATTTATGTTTAAAATCAACAATAAAACACTTCCTGACAGTATTCAGAAGCTCTTCCAAAGCAGAGTTAGCTAATATGAATTAAGAGGAACATATATGTTCAGGAAAGCAAAGGCAAGAACCAACGTTAAACAAAGATGCATCTCAGTGACGGGAGTTAATCTGTGGAACAGCTTAGATACAGAAATGAAAATGTGTAGCACGTTATTACAATTCAAAAGCACCTATAAATACAAAATGATTAATACATATAAAACAAAGGAATAATACACATAGGCCTGTACCTATGGACATGTGTATGTATGTGTGTGTATGTATGTGTGTGTATATATATATATATATATATGTATGTATGTATGTATGTATGTATGTATGTGCTTATATATATTTATATATATACTGTATGGAAAGATATTTAGTAATGGCATGTGGAACATGCTGTATGTTTGTGTAATTATTTTGTTTATACTCGAGCAACTTCTCATATGGATTTATTTATGCATTTTGTTTCATTCTCCAAATCCTAAATGCACTACTTTATAAAAGCTAACCTTTTTTTTCCCCCTTTCTTTTTTTCTTGTAAAAGTGTAGGCGTCATAAGCATAGGCTTCAGTCTACACCTTTTGGTTTTTAGTTAAAATTGTATATATATATATATATAGATTTTTTTGTATTACACTGACGATTTACACCTGTACTTTGGATTATTTGTGTTGTGGAGATTGAAAGGACCAACAAACTAAACTAAACTAACTAACATACCTGACAAGTCTCCCGTTTTGGCCGAGAAACTATCGTATCTTACCACTCTTTCTCGCCGTCCTTACGTATTAGTATTGTAATGGAAAAATAACAATGTATTCTACATTTCGGACACATGGTAATACTTTATATGATGCACTTTGATTCCAGACTTTTACTTTGAATTAACTCACTGTCTGAGTCTTGGAAATGCAATCATCTTATCTTATGCTCTTTGTTTGTTGTTTAACTTTATCTGAATCCAGGAAGGAACCACTGATCACCTGACCATTGTAATTTCTTTCTTGACTGTTTACAGACTTGATCACATTTGGCATCACACCACGCCTATAGATTATTATACATTTACTTACACAATCTTTGTCTATAAAACACACCTACACTTTGGAGCAAATCATCAGTGTGCAATTATACTTTGTTGTGATTGTATGCTGATCCCTTGCAAGGTTTTCATTAAATGACATAAAGACCATTTGGTTATTTTGTCAGTCTTTATTTTCAGATTTCCACCACAGTATTTTCCCGTAAATTTCCCGTTTTATGATATAATGATTTTTTTTTTTTAAGATTTTTTTGTGGCTCTAGTGGCCCTTTATTCAAGTTGCAGACAGGAAGGGGGTAAAGAGAGAGAATGGAGATGACATGCAGCAAAGGTGCGCAGGCCGGGACTCCAACCTGCGACCGCTGCAGGAGGACTGTAGCCTCAGTATATGAGCCGCTGCTTAACCCAATGCGCTCACCGAGCGGCCCAATAAAATAATAATTTTTAAACTGCAAACTGAATTGACACTAACCTCGCAAGAACTGCTGCTTGCTGCAGCCTGGGGGGCAGTTCTCTTGAGGTTAGTGGCGACAACGGGAACAAACTCGGAACAACAAATCAGAGATGGATGGATGTAACCAGAGAGAAGACATTTCTGCTAAAAAATAAAGACTTTGTGTAAATATCTCTAAAAATTGGAAACCGAATTTACTTTCTTAAAGAGGAACAGGATGGGGCTCATTTACACATTCTGAAAGACGTGTAACTGCGATTTTGGTGTCTCTGATGGGGGAGGAACGATGTCCGTCAGCAGCACCAGGGCGGCGCCAGAGAGCCACATGAGTGAAAAGGACAAATTAAAAGAAAATGTAAATGTTTCACTTAAAGACAATCAATATGTATATAAACTGAAAATATTTAAAATAAATTCCCTTGTGTCTTTTCATTTAGGCTCTATTACAGGAATTACATACACAGGAATGTCAACGGCATTTCAGTGTCAACAAAGGTCGTCCTAAAGAGATTCTGAGCACATAATTGTAGTTTGTAAGTGGTTGACAGGTAGTTATTTTGGTCATACAATGTAACTTCAGTTGGGTGGTGGAAAATGTCCCCATTTTTAAATCCAAAACTTCACAGGTATGGCAATAAAACCTCTGCACACCGAAGTTCACGTCGGAGTGGCCGCATGTGGAGCGGGTCGTAATGATAACACAGGTGTTTTGTGATGAGTGCACTTAAGGAATTTCATCAAATGATAGAAAAGAGACAACTTGTATATAAATAAAATTGGATTGAACTTTAAAATAGCTGTCAGTCTCACTTGTTTTCTGCAATGAGAGGACTGTTTACTCTAATTGGTGTGACTTTTATAGACCTTGGAGGCGTTAGAAATGATGAGGGGTGAATTATAACAGTTTCATTGTTTTTTTTTCATTCCTTCTTCTTCTTAATTTGTCTAATGGCCCTTTTCGACTAGTACCTACTCAGTGCGCCCCGACTCGGCACGCCTCGTACCTCATCGTCCCGGCTCCACCCGCTTTGTCCTCATTTGTTTTTCCACAGCCAGGTGAGAAGTGGGCGGGTTGGGGTGAAGCTGCTGTGACGTATTCGATTGCGCAACCCCTTTGTTTGTGTCGGCGCTGATGAGAAATCAGCTGGAGCCGCGAGCGGCTGAGAAGAAAACACAGCGCCTGGTAGAACTTGTCGTTCCTTATCGCCCATCTACATCCCTTTTTAATTCTCTCCTCAGCCACCAGGTTTATGAACATCTGCACCTCAGAGTTGGATCACCAAATAGACGTTTGCGCTTTATAATAAAATCGCGCGAGTCGCGGGTCGTTCTCGCGCTGACTCCCCGCTTTCTGATTCGAACGTCTGACGACCCGCCCCCCCGACCAATCGGTGGCGTGGAAGGTGATGACGTCAGATACAGGGCTGGCTCAGCCCGGTTAGAACCTCGGCTGGAGTGGTGCCGCCGCTGCTGCTGCTGGCACACTACATGGTGAGAGTTTGCTGGGTTGGTTGCTGTGGATGGGGGATGACAGGGTTGGGGGGTCTGGGGTGGGGCCACCTTATCGCAGTCCTCCTTTACACTCCCTTAATTAAAATGTCGTGGAAAATGACCTGAAAAATGTCCTGGAAAAGGCCTGGCCAGGCACAATAGCAGGCCATTGGCTCCACCCATCAACAAGCCTCCAGGATTTTGTCCAATTAGAAAAACTTTGAGACAAATCTGCTTGTCTTCAGGAGGAGCTTCTGGTCTTTGTAGTTCTGAAATAATTTCAGTCCTGTGGAGTTATGCTACTGTGGATAACTGAAAATGATGACTAAAAATGAGCTGGATATTCTTTCTTTCTTTCTTTTACCTTCAGAGTAGCTGTCTTCTTTTGAGAACACATTAAAGACTTATTCTTATGAGGAATAACTGTAATCATAATTAAAGCTGCAAGCAGCGATGAATGGGCCCTCGCACCCTTGTGCACGTTCATGTGTGCTGCAGTGGAAGCGCTTGTATGATTTGCATGTAGATTCTTCAGGCCTGGACATTTAGCGGATGACACCAGCTACGACTCTCTATATCAAACCATTCAAAAGTTATGCCAGAAAATTGGGACTATCAAATATTGACCAATCAGAAGAAGGGGCGGGGCTAATTCAGGCCAATGAAGGTCAAGTACTCAATACCGAGTCCGATGACACCACCCACATGTCTTTATCACAATCCGTTCAAAAGTTATGGCAGAGAATAGGGACTATCAAATATTAACCAATCAGAAGAAGTGGCGGGGCTAATTTGCACCAATTATGTTCAAGGACTCAAAACCGAGTCCGATGGCACCACCCACGAGTCTTTATATCAAAGCATTCAAAAGTTATGGCAGAGAGTAGGAACTATCAAATATGGACCAATCAGATGAAGGGGGTCGCCACGGTTAATTCAAAATGTTCAAAATGGCCGACTTCCTGTTCAGTTTCGGCCATGGTGCCGAGAGACTTGTCTTTAAGTTGCAACATGATACAGGTGTGTACCGATTTTCGTGGATCTACGTCAAACCATATTGTGGGGCTTGAGGCACAAAGTTTTTTCTGTATGGACCAATCAGATGAAGGGGGGGGTGCGCTTTTTGGCGTCTAGCGTCGCCACGGTAAGGTTTTTTTGATGTATAACACACCTGGGTGCACGTTACAGTTCGGGCCGTATAAACTTCCGAAGGAATGCCATTAATTGCGCCAAAATTACACGATTAATTCAAAATGTCCGACTTCCTGTTCAGTTTCGGCCATGGCGCCAAGAGACTTTTCTTTAAGTTGCAACATGATACAGGTGTGTACCGATTTTCGTGCATGTACGTCAAACTGTATTATGGGGCTTAATGCACAAAGTTTTCTAGGGGGCGCTGTTGAATCATTTTGTCACGCCCATTAATGCAAACCATGAAATATCGAATTTTTCATCAGGCCTGGCTTGCGTGCAAAATTTGGTGACTTTTGGGGCACGTTTAGGGGGGCAAAAAGGCCCTCATTTCGTCGGAAGAAAAACGAGAAAAATTCTAATTCCTACAGATACAATAGGGCCCGAGCACTTACAGTGCGAAGATCCTAATAAGAGTTAACCTGCTTTCTTTTTATGATTGTAATTAAACATTTTGGGATAAATGACACCTCCGTCTTTTTGATGGTTGTCTGCAACGGTTTTAACCTCAGAGTTAATGAATTAAATGACCGCAGTTAAAGTTAGTGACCCCAAGGTTGGTGTTAGAGGCCAATTCTATATTTTCAAACTGCAAACACAAGGCTCTCGCCTTGGTGGAGAAATATAGAAAAGGTTAATCTATTAGGAAGGCAATATAAGGTCAAGTCACACTATTTTCTGTTTTTGTTGTTTTTTTCCCAAAGAGATCTCGAGGACTGAGCACAGAAAGTTATTTACTTTAAAAGGCCCTCTTTCTCAGCTCTAACATTAATTCAGTTTCTGTTCATTTTTGTGTTGTTGCTCCCAATTGTCCCTTACAGCTGTGCTTTTGGACATTTATAAGGGACCAATCTTAGCTACCGACACAACCTGCAGCATTTTCTCTGATGTCTCCACAGACAGCCAAGCGATAATCATCCCCTCATCTGACTTCGATTTATCAAGATGTAGGTAAATAATGTGTTAAATGTGTATATGTATGTATATAGTAACATAGCAGTTTGACCCACTGCACACACACACACACACCAACACACATACAGCCATTGTCTTGTTTGTATTCCTGCTCCATCTCTCATCTCCAGTCTCTTTTTGTCATTTTGCTGTGCTCTCCTTCTCTGCCGTCGGTGTGCCGTTATCTAATGGAGCTCCGCTGTGATGTGCGATGCTACGTGAGATGGCAGCAGAGCAGACAGGTGAAAGCCACTTTGTCATCACTAGAAACCACCTGCGAGCTTCCAACATGCTCATTAGCCCTTTTTCTTTTTCTTTTCTTGCTTCTCATCTGATCAGTAGCCTCACTGTTTTTTTTTTTCTGTTCCTGACCCCCCTGCTGGCGCCCAGCTTTGTTCTGAAATGTCAAACCGCCATCCGGTCGCTGACAAATGCTGACGCTGATTACAGAGTAAGGGCTCGGACAAACAACTCAGGAAGGGCTGAGCGGGAGATTCATGCAACTCAGAATGAAAGAAGTCCCTGCAGCTTCTAAGCCGGTCTCGCTGTGCTGTTCATCGATCCACGAGTTGCCAGATATGAGTCAAACTCCTACATTTCAGGTCTTTATCCAATCTGAGTGTATCAAAACGAGTTCTCCTTTTTCAACCTTGTTATTGCATTCATACCAATCTCCTGCCGTACTGTAGGGCCTTAAGGTTGAAGGTAGGGCAGCAACTACGTCATGAACTCGGAGTTTGATTCCCTGGTGTGTCTACAACTAACACAATGACAAAAGTCCTACTACATTAGACGTATTAACATTTTAATATTACTTCCAATCACTTTCAACCCTAGAGGTTGGCCATAATCTTACAATAGACTTCCTTTTCAGTGGAAATTATCCAATCATCTAACACGGTCAAAGTCTTTCCCGCACCAGGGTTTATCCTACTTTTTTCTAAACTTTGCTACAGTTGAGCCAAGTGAAGGAGAAGCTATGCCAAAATGTCGAGATGTGGCCTCTCCTCTCTGTTTCACACGTACTGAGAGTTGGTGGAGCACAGAGTCAAGAGCGGATGTCATTTAGTACCGTGGTGCAATAAAACATTTGCAACTGTTGGAATGTTTTCCACACGACACCTGGACTTCTAAACAAGTTGAAAATGTGCAAATTCAACTGCTGCTAACATGTTAGTGCAGGCTCTCAGCCATGCAAATCATGAAAACTTTCAGTTTTTAAACAGTGCAACACGACTTTCTTTTATCTTTTTATGCAGAAGTTTGCAAATCAATTCAAATGCGAATCGCTGACCCTCCATCCACTTCTGTGCAGCGTTAAGAGTCTTGCGTCAGCTCTCGGTACTTAACCTCGTTTCCCTCAAAGTTGGACTGGTTGTGAAACGATATGGACAGGAGAGTCCAGGCTGCAATGTACATGCTAGATAGCAGAACCTTGACTCCACCCCTCCTGTTAATGATGTTTTTTGTGACGTAGAATTGTCAAATTGGTCTGATTCACTACTTTTGTAATACTGTCTTTGTACGTTTTGACCGTATAGAAACGTAATTGTCGTCAGTTGTGTGAAATAAGACCTGGAAACAAGCATTGTGGCATAGAATTGTCAAATTGGTTTAATTCACCGTACGAATTGTTACAGATTACTTTTGTAATACTGTATTTGACCCGGTCTTTGTACGTTTTGACCGTACAGAAACGTAACTCCTTTGCCATTTTAAGAATGAGATGTGTACCTGCTGTACTTTACTGCCCTTACTTTTTAACAACTTGTGCTTTATTTTACCTCTTTTATCATTTCATTTCATTTTATTTGTTATTTACTGTTTAATTGTGTCTTGTCGCTTTTAATGTTGATGTAAAGCACTTTAAATGACTTTGTGTTGAATTGTGCTATACAAATAAACTTGCCTTGCCTTTTTTCCTGTTTGACATCGATGGCTTTTTGTTGACGTGTCTTTTCTGTCTGAAATGTGAACATCAAAAAGTGTCATCCTTGAGATCCAGGTGGATCTTGGCCTGCATAGGCCTGCCTTTCTGCATCTCTCCACACATTGTGTAATTGCTGTTTAGTTTCTGTGAAAAGTGAGGAGTGAACAGATCAGGCTCTGGACCGATCATATCTTCAATCTTCAACCTGGCTGTCATCCTGCCCTGCCTAAAATCTGCCACTATGAAGACGTCACACCAGGGGCGTCACTAGACATAGAGCTCTGCAGGGGCACCGCCCCCACTACCCAGATCACATTTTTAAATCATAAAGACCTGTGATTTTTGTGAAATGGAGGTTTAAGAAACAGGATTCATGGGAAAAAAATCCATCTATATATATATATATATATATATATGTATATATATATATATACATATATATATATATATATATATTTAAACTACCAAAATTAGAGAAGGTGTGTCCAAACTTTTGGTCTGTACTGTATGTATATGTTTATATATACCGTAGTCACAGAAAGAGTATGGTGCGTAGTGTGCAAGTCTTCGCAGACTATCAGACCGATGAGAGCTCACTGGAGTTAATTTCTTTAATCAGTCAGCTTTATTTGACTTCACAGATCCGTTATCTTCCGTACCCAGAAGAACATTTTCACGTAAGGGTGATGAAACCCTACAACATTTCCACGAAAATACAGGAAATCCAGCCTCTTCAACTCATAAATGTGATCACCAACGATTATATAAAATGTTGGAGTCTGAAAATACAGGAGTCTGGGAGAGAGGAGTAGCAAACAAAGTCCTTTTTTTATTTGCAAAAAGTGCTGCACAAAGCAGGATATCCAAAATCCTGAAAATACTAAGCTGTCAAGTAGGCACAAAGTGCTACGAAAAAATGTCAGTTTGCCGGATGAAATAGATTAATTCCTGATAAAAATAAGTTTGTTTGTGCACAGCTATGCTCATGTATGCATGTGAATGAGTGTAAGTTTGTACACAAAAGTACAACGTGCATTGAGGCTTATTGCTTTGGGAATCCCGGTCTGTCATTGGATGCTGCCTCGGCGTCGCCGTTGCTCATTTGCATAAAGTTGAGATTCTTTCAACTTCAAATTGATGCTCTGGTCGCTTGAATCAGGCCACTCGCTGCTGCCGACGCTCCCGACGCTGGTAGCCGGCCGCTAATGACGCTTTTGATGCTTTTGGTGTGATTGGAGGGTTATGATCCAATTACGGCACAGTATCAGCCTGATGTACCAGTCTTGATCAGACAAGGCTCTATATGGGGATGGAATCTGAAAAAGCTCTGGGTTAGCTTGGAGACAAAAAGGGAACGCTTACAGAGAAACTGAGCTGGCTCACTTTTTCGAGTTTTCAGCCGTTTAGCTTTTCTTTCATTTATTCTTTCATGCATAAACAGTAGCTGAAAGCGGAGGACACGCAGGAGCAGACGCTCCATTTCTTCACAAAAAGGAGCATTCAGCAGGGAGCACAGAGTTGCCTTCTATTTTATTTCCTTAGATATGAGCTTGAATAAGGTCAGAGAATAACCTTTGAAGTAGTGCACTATAAACCACACAAGGGCTGTCTGAGAGACAGAGTACCAGTGTGTGTGTGTGTGTGTGTGTGTGTGTGTGTGTGTGTGTGTGTGTGTGTGTATGCGCTGTGACATTTCCTACAATCCTCTAATTTGAAGGCGATCCACTTTAAAGATGTTGGAGGTGGAGGGACTCCAGTGTTCCAGTGTTTTAGAGGAGTTTATCATCTGTTGACCTTCTCAGCCACAAAAGCCACTCACAAAAAAGAAAGAAAGGGATAGAAAAAAAAGAGAGCACCCACTGCTTTCAGTTGTGTTCAATAAAGATGTTTGTCTGTGTCATGCAGCAGCTTGTGATCAAAGTCAGCGGAGGAAAACAGTCTGCATCCTGTGTAAACAGCGCTATGTCAGCTCTCAACTAACAACCTTCTCTTGGAGCTGATTGGGTGATGTTTTCCGGCCACCAAGGGAGCTCCGGAAGGGGGCCGAAGAGAAATAAAGCTTTCATCCAGTAAATCTTTTGTAGCAGTATTAACCCTTCAAGGCTTGAATGGACCTGAATCAAAATAACAGAAGATGAGCTTTCATATAAGTGAAGGGGACGTAAACACGACAAACCTCTGCCCTCCTCCCACATCCAGGCACTGAGATTTGATTCTGTGTTAAGCACTACTTCATAGCCGAAGTAAATGTTTCTGATGTAAAGAAACCCAGTTGAATTCAGATTGTGTAACAATCAAACAAACAAACGAATGAGGAAGCTGTAACGGGACTGGAAACCCAGCAAGGAGCTGCTTCACCTCTGGCCCTCTGGAAAACTGCTGACTCAATGGGTTCACTTATTTTTCCCTCCTACTTCTCTTATGCCATTTAAAGGGGACATATTATGGCATTGAATGTATATTTTAAAAAGGCCTTGAATGTCTTAAAAACAATCTAAAGCTTGTTTTTTCTACATAAATCAGAAATTCAGCCTGTGGGCCATGTCTCTAGTTTTACCGCTTCTAAAGCCTTTTTCTGTGCTTCATTTTCAGGGCGGGGGGGGGTTATGATAATGAGGCTCTGCACTGATTGGCTGCTTGAATGACGTGTAGCAGGGGAGGAGACAAAGCGTTGCTCCGGGGAGAAGAGCAGCGGCTGCGCAGCAAAGCGTGTCCACGGTTCTGCGTTAAATCGACGCGTACCCTACGCCGTAGGCTCTGCGTTGGTGTAACGCGGAACCATAAATCAGCCTTTAGTCACCTCGTCTTCAAACAGGAAGATTTAATGTAATTCTAAACAGGTACACCACAGTTATTTACTCCGATTCCTCATTTCATTTATGTTACAAGACAAATGAATCATGTTAACTGTAAAGAAATCACAACACTGAATTTTCACAAATGGCAACTTTATTGTTAAAATATATAAATAATATTTATGGACTATTGCTGGCTCAAGGAAGGACCGTGCGTCTTCTGAATGTGTCGTTGAACAGCTTCAGGTGCATTGCTTGGAAGATCTGAAATCATAAACACAAGAAAAATGTATTACGGTACTAATAGAGCCGCCGGCGCCCGGAGCTCCGGGCTCGGGGCTCCGAACCCGGGGCTCCTCGACGGTCCGGTCCGTGAGCAGCTCCGGTGCTCCGGAGATAAGCTAAATACTTAGCCCATGCAAAGATCATACAAATATAAATAACATAAAAAAATAATGTCACTTACTGCTGACTCGTGTGCAGTTGCCGGGTCTTTACTGTGGGAACTGATCCTTTTATGAGGGTAAATGTCGATGCAAAACCTCATTTTTACTGTCCCCGCTGTGGAAACAGTCACCTCTTCTGAACAATAGCGGAGCTCCAGCCGGCGCAGAGAGTTGTGGGCGTGGTTTCAGCAGCGGAGGCCGACCTATGGAAATGAGCGCCTATGGTGACGTCACCATAGGCACAGATTCAGAACGGCCCGTAGAAAGTCACATGACACTGGAAGATTCTGCAGGGCGGGGTGTACAGACCTTGCAGAAATTCATGGGATTTCATCTTTCCTGTGTTGGCAGGGTGAGGGGAGACCACTTTATATAAGTTAAAACAAGAAAAAACTTGTTTTTCATAATAGGTCCCCTTTAAAAATGAAGTTTTATCAGCTTAAACGCATCATATTTCTCTATTACCAGGCTGGTTTCCATTAGTCAAAATAAAACCTTATTGTTCTTCTTTATTCGGCTTCAGGGCAGCCGCATCAGCTCTGATGGGTCTTCCTCTGCACTGACAGCCTAACCCTCTTTCACCACATCCAGAAAACTCTCTGTTTGGCAACAAGTAGGCATGAGGTTGCGACTGTAAGGAAAATAGACTCAAAAGCAGGATTTGTGGTGGCTCTCGGAGGCCAGTCTATTACACAAAGTTCAACAGACGTCGGCCGTGCGATGTTTTCTTTACTTTAGGCGTACCAGAGGGATCATAAATCATGAGGCCGATCAGCTGAGTGCAGGCAAATCCAAGAAAAATTCAACAAAACAGCACGGATTTGGGAGAAAAACCGCTCACACGAAAGGATTTAGTCGACTCCCAGCTGAGGCTGATCAAAACTTTATCAAAAACCTTCTGAGCTTCACCACAGCATGCAACCACAGACCGCCGAGTTCTGAGACTGCAGTGGGTTAATTGAAGATGACTGTCAGGTGTGCTGCCAACTCTTTCAGGTCTTCCACCCAACACACACACACAAGAGAGAGGAAAGCAAACTCAAAATCATGAGATCAATATGCAAACGGCTGAGGCGGCTGCTGCATTTCTGTTTGTTTTTGCAGACACTGCAGACGTAGATGAGAAGTCTTGGAGTCTCGGGGGACATCCACGTTCAGCTCTGGCGTCATCTCAACACCAAACCGTTTTGAAGCCATGCTGAAGTTTCCACCTCAAGGCAGGCACTTGTTTTAGCCCCATTAGGGTTCCTGGAAATGCTCATCGCTGGTAGTGTTGTTTTTCTCACTCTGTTTCAATTTGAGTGTCAGTCTAGTCTTTGGGTCAAGATATCATTTTAGTTTTTATTAGTTTTAGTCACGTTCACTCACCTTTTAGTCGTGTCAAGTTTCAGTCGACTAAAAGTCCAGGACCATTTTAGTCTTGTTTTAGTCAAAGATTGTTTTTAGCCAAACCCATTTTACAATTCAAACAAGGATATTTCATTATTATATTATTGTTACCTTATAGACTCAAGAATACATTCATTCCAGATACAGAAGACTCTAATTTGAGTTTACAACATATTTATCTTTTTCTTTTTCCACGACACATTGTGTTTTCTTTTCCACGTCTATGTAGGAAAGTTTATCCAAAGATGGTCTCTTCTTCTTCTCCCAGCCCCAGATGTGTCTCAGTTAAGGAAAACGGCTTCAAGTACAGAAACGATTCAAATTCACAAACTCAAAACGAGGTACAAAAAGAGGAACGTGGTGCAAATGAAAAAACATGCTTCAAAAAACAAAGACAAATGCAGCATCATCAAACGCGCTGCAAATAGAGAAACGATGCAAAGCACAAGACGATATAAGACTGAACAGCTGACTGTAACGTTAAAATATAATAAAGAAACGTCTCGTAATGTACAGCGTTGTACAGTGATATAAACCACATTATATCACATTACCGTTCCCGCTGTATGTTTAAACCATGGATGTAAATACTGTGGTTCAGTCAGCTGTTCGGTCTCTCTCTACACCCCGTTTATCTGTTCATTGAGCTGTTACCCTGAGAGCGCCCCCTGCAGGTTTGGTAACCGGTTATGAAGCGTTTTTTTTTTTAAGAAGGTTTCTTGTTTTATATCGTTTTGTGCTTTGCATCGTTTCTCTATTTGCAGCGCGTTTGATGAAGCTGCATTTGTCTTTGTTTTTTGCAGCACGTTTTTTCATTTGAACCACGCTCCTCTTTTTGTACCTCGTTTTGAGTTTGTGAATTTGAATCGTTTCTGTACTTGAAGCCGTTTTCCTTAACTGAGACGCATTAGGCCGTTGCAGTGCGTTTGGCCCTTGTCGGCCACCGTAGATGGCGGACTGAAAGGGAGGGTCCCGAGGTTCATCACCTCTGTTATTGTTCCTTCTTCTGAAAGGGTGGCAACGATCTTAAGATCTGGCCAACTCGCTGTTTTCCAACATGACTCACGACTCATAAATGGGGGAGAGGGGGGGGGGGGGGGGGGGACAGTGGACAACAGATGTCGCAATCTGCCTCTGGTTGTGTCCAACCTCACACCGTCCATGCGGTGGCTTCTGTCAGTCAGAGCTGGTCGTCATGGTGACGTCAACATACAATTTGCATGTATGTGTTCATACAACACTGTATGTGTGTGATACCACAAAAAAAAAAAAAAAACAGGTTGTACGTAAATACACAAGGACACATTATGTGACTTCAGATACAAATGCACAGCGTGGGGAGTAAATGGACTGTTGTTGCCATAGCAACTGTTGAGTCCCACAACATCCATTCCAGAGAGCCTTCAGAGAAAAAAAAAACAAGTGTTTGTCTCATTTGTCAGATGTGTACGTGTGTCTGAACATAAAGAGCCACACACACACACACACACACACACACACACACTCAGGAGCACACGTATGGGGAAGCCAGCATGTGTCTTGCTGTGAGTGTGTGGTGACTCTGATCACAAAAAGCAGCTCTCATCCCTGAGAATCCCATTTCACGGCCAGGCTTTGCAGCGCCGTGTGTTAACGTGTGTGCGTGGGTGTGTGTGTGTGTGTGTGCATCTATGTGGTTGTGGGGATTATGAGACCGCTGCTCATCCAGGTTGGGATTATTTGAAATAAGATGTAAAATTCTTCAACACGCCACCAAACACCGGTTGGAGTACGGGGTGCGTCACGTATCAACACTTACTGTTTTTATATATTTTTAAAGACAGATTTGCTGGTCCAACAATTAACGCACCTTCCCATGCATATCAACCCATCCGGGCCTCATTGATCACATGTCTCCGTCTGGCAGGCAGAGTTGCTTTTTATGGGAGATGGAAGTGTGTGTTAACACAATTCCAAAAGGGGAAGACATAAGCAACAATCTTAGTTAAATAATTGTCTGTTGATTGATAAATCTGGACCAATGGCAGTTGCACAGGAGCCAGTACTTGGACATCTGCACCATTCAGCAGCACAGAGAGTTAGATGCTTTTGTTCCATTGTGGTTGTATTTGCCTATAACCACTCTGATGTGATCATTTGCATGTTTTTACACACATCATCCGGTCTTTTATAGACAGACACAATAAAATCTCATCATCGTGTCACACAGTTTCAGGGGTAGAAACCCAGATCCGATCCGTCTTTGCCCATAAGCATCCAGGTTTCATTAGATTTGGTCTTGTGTTTTATTGCAAAATCTTGTTGACAGTCGAGGATAAGAGAACACAAAGAGAAGACTGGCTGATGAGACTCCTCCTCTATCTGCTGGCCTTTGCTGAGTTTTAGGAATGTGTTAGAATTTAATATCAAAGTGTTAAAACTGCAAACATTGTAAAATAGACTAAATATATACATATCAATTAAACTTTATCTCATTCAACACCAGATTTGAGATCAGCAGTCGCAATTGTTGTAATTCTGTCTGATCTGAAAGACATAATTACAGCAGAAAGCATGATTAGATGCAGTTAGGGGATTGATCGTTGCTAGGCTGAAGGTCTTATAGCACCAGTGATACACGTAGCCCAGAGGAACGATGATGGAGGATGAAGAAATAAAGCAAACTGAGAGCGGAGAATGTGAATGACGGCAGAATAGGAGAATGCTTTCAACAGACAAACCCTCCACATGGAGGAGACAACACACCAAGGCAGACAAAGTAAGACAAGAACACACTTTCCCCCTCAGCAGACATGTCTAGAATTGCTGCAGAAAACCAGTCGGAGCTTTTCTGCAGTCAGTACAGAGATTCAGACATTGTTCCCGGCTCACAGATGGACAACCGCGAGAAACTGAGTTTATCTGACGGATCAGAACCTGACGCAGTGCTGAACAACACTGAGCTGCGTTCACTGTCAGCTTTGCTCCAGGCTTCCCCGCCTGCAGCCGGGATCTGTAGAGGAGCCTGTAACTGCTGAGATACTCACATCTCACAGGTGTCTGGTTAAGTTTCAGCTCAATATCTTTGTGGACTGTCACCTCAAAAGTCTTAGGGATATTGTTTTTTCTTCTTCAGACGTGACTTTCTAATGAAAAACACAAGTTATTTTTCTGTACATTTGAAACTATAACATTCTCAGTGAGATATATATATATATATATATATATATATATATATATATATATATATATATATATATATATATATATATATATATATATATATCATACATCATACATGTTCTGCTTTACTTTCACATGTGATCATATGAGTTGGTGTTATTGGAGTTACTGTCAGCATGTGAAAAGCTGACCATGTTCATGCGGCAGCTTCAGCTTCTGTTTGTTTCAAGAATACGGAAAACGAGGCTACAGCGGCGCGACTCTGCTGGATCACAGGGCAAAAAAAATCTTTCAGAATGAATGTGGAGGCAGTTCTGCCCCTTTCAGCTTTACTTCCTTTATCTAGTGTTGGATCATGCTCAGTTTTCTAATAAAACCTAAATTAAATTACAGATATTAACTTGTGACACAGTTGGGAGACTTGTTTTTGTAAAGATGGCAAGTGCAACTTGGGTCCCACCTGGTGTGGAAGCCCCATGTTCAGTTGCCCGATGCTCCCGGTTGTTAATCACAGACACTCGTCGATAAAAGTGGTCCCATAAGATGCACACACTGTCTTTCAGAAGTGTCTTAGAAGTGGCATCACTGTCCACATCGTGGATCAAATTGGCAGTAAATCAGATGCAGAGAATCCAGTCAGTTTTCAAAATAAGACACTGAGTTGTACAACGTCGCTCCGGTGCAACCGGTGGAGGAAAAGCCACAGCTAAACAAGTCAGAGGCTCTTTCATAGACAAGAGGGTAGTTATGGAAGAGGATAAGTTGTGGAAAAGCACGAGAATTTATTTGACACCAGTCATCTTTGTTAAAAGGAACCCTGGCTATTAAGACATGTAGTCCCTAATTAGCCACAATTGTTCTCTTATACTAAAATATGTTGTTAGAAACACATAAAATAATCTAATTGCTTTAAAAATCTACAATGTTTATCACATATTTTGACCTGCGGGAGGCGCCATGTTTTACCTGCGCAATGCATTCTGGGGGCGATGACGTACAACGGTGGCTCTGGGAAGATAAGCCGCGTTAGTTTAACTGGGACAGGTATCCAAAACATAGATGAGCAGCACTCTCCCGGCCGTGGAGGCTGACGAGGGAGCCCATAAGACGTCTCGGTTCAGGCGTGCGCATCTTACCAGTGCATTAGGCTCCTGCGTAGACGGCGTAGCCTACGGCGTAGACGGCGTAGACGGCGTAGCCGGGGCTTTAGAGCCTGCAGCGCACCGCCATCCGCTCTCCGCTCTCCGCCGCCGCCGCCGGGATGGAGACGCCGGTGGGATGCACGTTTGGGTGGGCATAGCCCACCCCTGCCCCCCCCCTAAAACCGGCTTCGTGCTGGGTGATGACAGACCAGAGGCTGAGGGGACTGGCCCGGGACTTTGACGAAACGGGAGGCGCAGACTTCGCTTCAAATAGGCAAGAACATCTTTATTTAATTTAACGACGCCAGATCTGGCTGGGGTTTCTATTGTAGCATCGGCTATCTGCTAGTTGAAACGTGTGGTCGGTTATTCTATCTGAGTTTTATGGTGTTTTTGTAGTTCATGCTGTATGGTGCGGCACTTTTTTTTTTTTTTTTTTTTTTTTTAACTTTTTTGTAGGTGCGCCGTCACCTTAATGTTTAGCTGTGTTTTGATCTGTGTTTCTGGTGCGCCGTAACCTGTTTAGCTGTGTTTTTCATCTGTTTCTGGGTGTCAAAACAGTGTACGGGGGTTAGCAGGAGCCACCGTCTGACGTCACTACCCAGAATGTAAACAACAATGGCGACCTACATGTTAAATTATATTTTCAAATTTTATAAAAACGAAGACATCAAAAATGTTTTTTATATCACATTGTTATAATTGATACCAACATTTATCTTTTAAGACCTACATGTCTTAATAGCCAGGGTTCCTTTTAAAGATGACTTTGTTAAAGAGTTTGTTAAAGTAATGCTCATTGGTTGTTGATTGATCAGCCACTTGATGTTCAATTTGTTTGACTACATTAAATCTTGAGATGATTTGAGCCAAGACACCAGCAGCATTTCTGACATATTTTACTTTTATTAAGCAAGTCCTTCATATTACATTAAATTTTCCTTGTTGTGGTGTTTAAATCAAATCCATTTAAGTATTTGAGACAACAGAGGTTTTCACTTCACTGTGAAAATAAATGAATAAATGATGGCAGTATCAGTGGGGGAGTAAAAGGTCAATAAAAGGCTCCTTTTATTCTCGGGGTGTCATGAATATCAAGGACAAAAACCCACAACAGCCCAGCCTTTTCTTATCTAGCTGACATTTACCAACAGTCATGTGATCATTGATATGAAAAAGATTTCAGCTCCAGAAAGCAGAAGGGTCCCTGTTAATCCCAGAGCTCTATCTGTCAGCTGTACGTATATTAATCGTATTTAAATCTGTTAGGTGAGTTTGTGTGATACAAGAAAAAACATTAAAGGGAATATCTGCAGCTCCTTACTCCTTATGACGGGAAACAATAGAGGCCAAACAACTCATATCAGAAATTATTATTAAAATACCTATGAGGCAGAAATCAGTGGACATTATTAGACATGTTTATTTAGATTATTAGGATGGAAAAAGAAGATTATTATGTTCCAGCATGTATTCACAGCAGGAAATAATGTGATCATCGGACTTTAGTTTTTTCTTGGTCTCCAAACAAAACCCCTGCAGTAAAATGGAGTCTTGAAGTGATGAGTTTAGGCATGCCGTGATTGCTTTATAAGCCATACAATTTTATTGTCATCATCTTGTGTCATAGAACATCTTGAAACCATAATCATTTGGCGCCTCATTCATGAATTAAAAACGCTCCAAAAAGGATTACTGGGCTCCTCATCGTCACCACCTTCGGGCCATTCAGCTACGAGGGAGAAGAAACAGCAGCTGCAACATTTTGTGAGCAGGCTGGTGCGATTGCTTGCAGACTAAACCTCCGTTTATTTCCTGGAAACTCTTGCTATCTTCAGCCTCCTTCTCGAGTTTACAGGGGATATTATTTATTTCATGGGGGTAGAGCTGAGTGGGTGTGTAAGAAGAGAGAAACCACAGAAAGGGTTCTGATCACAAACTAAAAGGGAACTTTGATCCACTGGAGATCGTTCCATTAGGGCAACTATCCTCTGATCACTTCCAACTCTCTCATCAATCACCACCCAAGAGGCACGTCTGCAGCCCTTCCCTCCCGTTTTTGTTTTAATAGAGGTTATGTTGTGTGGACGCCTGTGACTGGATGTGGCTGCGGTCGATGCTGCTCAGGTGGTCAGCACCTCGGGTCCCTGCATCGATCCTCCTGGCCCCACACAGCGGCCCTGTAAAGCTGCCCAGCTTCTTATATAACAACTTAAAGGGCACATGGGTGGAGTTTGGTAACACAGACCACAGAGATTCAGAAATTAAATATTCGGTTTATTGAATTTTTTCAATATATTTCACATTTTTGTTGGTTTCCTGCATTTATTTGATGTTAAATGTGTCATAATCTGATCCTCATCCATGTCCCAGCGGTAGTGAAGCACAATTTCCATTTCACAGCAGGAAAAGTGAAACCATAAACTACTTATTTCAATAAAGAGGTGTGGTGTAAAAGGTACATGACTGGGAAATTACATTTTTGAGTTAAGGATATTGTAGGAGGCTAGTTTAATTATGATCTTTGTTTGTTAATTGGTTGTGTTGTATTTATTTATTTATGTTTTTGTTATTATTTAGTTTTTTCTTTCTTTTCTTATTTTATTTTAAAGGAGCTTGAGGCTCCTTTTAAGAAATGAGACTCTCTAGCGCCACCCTTCACCACGACGGCCGTCGGGGGTACTGCAGCCAACAGTGAAGCCGGCACGGGAGAACGGGGAGAACGCACATGCAGCGTCATGTGACGTCACATCTGCAGCCCAGCGCGGGAAATTCGGGACCGAATTGCAGCACATTTTGCAGCAGACAGCCTGTTCAAGCCAACGGAGAGATACACTAGAGGGTTCATTCGTTTTGGTTTGGAACGCTTCATCTGACATAATTACTAGAACACTTAAAACGTATACGAATTTCTTTCATAAATTCTGCCTCAATCCGGCCTCAAGCTCCTTTAATTTTTATATTTTCTATGGCATGTGATATGATATTGTGAGGAAGGGACAGGACTAAATAAGCATTCTGCTTCCTCCTGTTCCCTCTCCAACACATTATTTTGTTGTTCTTTATTTCTGGATGAGACTGTTAAATTGTTTTGCTTTTTTTGATATTTTGATGCTTTTAATTTGATGGTGATGTGTTGTTGTTCGAGATAAAGCCATAGACAAGCATAAAGAGTAAACAGTACATAAAATACACTGAAAGTTTGGTATTTCATAAGAAGATTCTGCTCATATGAAGCATTGTCTGAAAAAAGCCGATATCTGAACACATACAATCAACAGTTGGTTATGTGTAGGAAGCAGGAAAGAGAGGCAAAACAATCAGTACAGCCCAGATATTCAGACAATTTAGAAAAATGCATCCCCCTCACAGGAGTACCTATCTTAAGTGAGGAGGAATAATCAGTGCCAGGTGGTGTTTCATGGAACATTGCCAGGAAGAATCGCTTCGGCACAGCTGCAATATATCACTAATTAGTTTCTCCCTCTGTTTACAATATGCAGTAACCTGCTGTGATCCAAGAGCTACGATCTGCAACTTGCAAGATCTGCAAGCGTGAGGAGATAAATAAATCTTCCATCATTCAATGGATTCAAATGTCAATTCTTTGCTGGAAATTAAACTTTATTAGTTTTTTTGACATCGCTACTTCCAAGGGGTCCTGTTTCTACTTAGATGCAAATATCAAACACACATCTCGGTTTAATTTATTTATTTTATTTAGCTTTTATTTAACCAGGTTAGTCCCATTGTGATCGGGGCTCTCTTTTACAAGGGAGACCTGGCCAAGATAGCAGCAACATAGTTACAGAATTAAAAGATAAAAAACAAACAAACAAATACATTAATTACATAAAGACATAATCAATTAAAACACTTGCATACAGACAGTCTGAACTCCACTGTTTTCATCAGAGCTTTAAATTCAGTCACAGTTTTTTCCAAGCATCTGGTGCTGAAAATCTAAAATCCAAATTCCGTTCTTATTTTTAGAACAACCAAATGCAAAATGTCCATTGAGCAGAGATTGTAACCTCCTTGTTTCCATGTTAAAAGAGAAGATAAATAAGAAGGAATTTTACCCAGAATGGCTTTATAAATGAACATATACCAATGACTGAGGCGACGAGCCTGTAACGATGACCAATTTACTTTAGTATAGAGAAGACAGTGATGGCTGAGAGAACCACAGTTTGTTATAAATCTCAGTGCGGCTTGATACACACTATCCAACATGATACACACTATCCAACATGATACACACTATCCAACATGATACACACTATCCAACATGATACACACTATCCAACATGATACACACTATCCAACACGATACACACTATCCAACATGATACACACTATCCAACACGATACACACTATCCAACACGATACACACTATCCAACATGATACACACTATCCAACACGATACACACTATCCAACACGATACACACTATCCAACATGATACACACTATCCAACACAATACACACTATCCAACATGATACACACTATCCAACACGATACACACTATCCAACACGATACACACTATCCAACATGATACACACTATCCAACATGATACACACTATCCAACACGATACACACTATCCAACATGATACACACTATCCAACATGATACACACTATCCAACACAATACACACTATCCAACACGATACACACTATCCAACACGATACACACTATCCAACACAATACACACTATCCAACATGATACACACTATCCAACACGATACACACTATCCAACATGATACACACTATCCAACACGATACACACTATCCAACATGATACACACTATCCAACACAATACACACTATCCAACATGATACACACTATCCAACACCATACACACTATCCAACACAATACACACTATCCAACATGATACACACTATCCAACACAATACACACTATCCAACACGATACACACTATCCAACACGATACACACTATCCAACATGATACACACTATCCAACACGATACACACTATCCAACATGATACACACTATCCAACATGATACACACTATCCAACACGATACACACTATCCAACATGATACACACTATCCAACATGATACACACTATCCAACACGATACACACTATCCAACATGATACACACTATCCAACATGATACACACTATCCAACATGATACACACTATCCAACACGACACACACTATCTATCCAACACGATACACACTATCTATCCAACACGATACACACTATCCAACATGATACACACTATCCAACATGATACACACTATCCAACACGCGAAGACAATGAACAGATGCATCAAAAGAAAAGCAAGACTTGTTTCTATGATAGAATCCTAACAAAAGCCTCAGCTTTTTTACAACATACTGAATGTGCATGAGGCTCCTTTTAAGAAATGAGACTCTCTAGCGCCACCCTTCACCACGACGGCCGTCGGGGGTACTGCAGCCAACAGCGAAGCCGGCACGGGAGAACGGGGAGAACGCACATGCAGCGTCATGTGACATCACATCCGCAGGACGGCGCAGGAAATTCGTCCCCACAATAGCAGCACATTTTGCAGCACACAGCCTGTTCAAGGCAACGGAGAGATACACTAGAGCAGGGGTTCTTAACCTTTCTGACCTTGGGGCCCAATTTTTTCAGTACAGATTGGCCCGGGGCCCATTAAATATAAACACTGTATAGCAGGGGTATTCAACTTTAAGAGGTCCATTTAGAGAAAATTTACTCAAGCGAAGGTCCAGAACATCATAATATATATATATATATATATATATATATATATATATATATATATATATATATGTGTGTGTGTGTGTGTGTGTGTGTGTGTGTGTGTGTGTGTGTGTGTGTGTGTATATATATATTCAAGTAGCCTCATAGTTGTATCAACATCTGCATCTGACTGTTATATTAAAAAAAGTACATATTTGCCAATTTTTTATTTTTTTCTCTTAAAAATAAAGTAGATTTTATTTTATTTTTCAAATGCTATCTTATTTTATTTCTCTACCAGCAGTTTGAATTTCCCCTTTTCTTTGTTAATTGTCTCAACACATTTTTATACTAAATTAATATAAACACATCTTAACAATTTAAGGTTCAGGTTCAGGTTCTCATATGCATGTGGAGGTGCTCATTGATGAGCCTGAAACGATATTTAGTTTTAATTATGTTCACTGTGGAGAAGGCTGCTTCACAGCTGTATCTGGACCCAAACATGGGTGTTTTAAGATGCTCAGCTTATTTTTCTGTGACTTCAGTTCAGACTTGAGTGGATATGTTTGATGAAAAACTTTGTGTTTTGTTTCAGTGGCGTTTCACTTTCGCACTTTGAACGCCACGGTCTCTGAACGTATGAGACACTGGTTTTGTCCCAGTGGGAAGACTGAACAGGATGAATTTGTCCATTCCGGGTTGCATATTTAAAAATACAGCGAGGACAAAACTTAGTTTGATTTTACTTTAAGTTATTTACATTAATAAGTTGTCAGGACTCAGTGTGTCGGGTTCATCCGAGCCTGATCAGCTGCGACGGGCACAGCCCGCACCGCAGCTCTCTGGTCGCGCTGCAGCAGTTACTTTCTGATGCTTTTTCGAAAGCCCGAACAGTCCAGTCCAGCAGACACGACAGCCCACGCATCTACATCTACCATCCTTCAGCAGTAACGACGGAGCCCACCGCCCGAGCGGCAGCCTCAACCGACCTCCCCGGCCGCGGGGACGCGCCGGGATAAATGAGCACGCCGCGCTCGCTCGCTCTGGGCGCAGACCCAATTAATCGATCCCTAATCCTGGCGGATCTAAACCTACTCTGTGCAAAATGAAGGATTTTCTCTGTAAAGACACACCATTTCTCTTACTATTACACGTACAGCTAGCTGAGTGTCTTCTTCTCCTCATTTGGTTGGGAGTTGCTATGCAGTCCCGCGGCCCTCGCGGCCCACACGTACAAAACTGAATTTTTTTTGGCGGCCCACTAGATGGCGCTCGCGGCCCAAGTGTGGGCCGCGGCCCTATGGTTAAGAATCACTGCACTAGAGGATAATTCTTTTTGGTTTGGAACGCTTCATCTGACATTATTACTAGAAAACTTAAAACATATACAAATGTTTTTCATAAATCCTGCCTCAATCCTGCCTCAAGCTCCTTTAAAAGACAAGTGGTCATCAATTAAAAATCCTAAATATTTAAAAGTAGATACCAACTCTATTTGTTGACCATTTCTCGTTAATAATTTATCAGTCAGTGTTGATCTCGCTGTTTTTGAAGTGGTGAAGAACATAAGTTTAGTTTTCTATTTAGTTTTAATAGGACACACCTAACTTCTTAACTTGTGAAGTTGTTCCTACTGTAGTCTTGTGATGAGTATAAAGTCAGGATTTTAGGATCCTCTCCCCATCTTGGTTGAAGATAACTAGATACACAGCATGGACATGTCACAGTTTCCGAACTTCACATATTAAGGGGTTTAATGATTCTGCAGAGCTGCAGGTGGTCTTTAACTGAGTTCATTATGACGGTAACAGACGTTAAACCAGTGGCTGCTCCAGATAAGGGCTTTGTCTTACCTTTTTGTGGTTCAGTTGCATTGTTCCTCCTTTCCCCTCCACCTCCTCCTTTACTCCTCTGGGCCAATTTTCGCGGGCAGCAGGGGACGAATGGTATGAGTCTCCTCACAGCAAGGCGTGGCGCTGAATGTGGAGAGGATGATGAAGGCTGGAGAGAGAAGAGAGACAACACTTCACTGTTTGAAAAATGAAGTGCAGACGAGCTTCAGAAACTTTCTGGCTTGCTTTGTCAGAGTCAAGAGCACGGGCGTCATTTCAGTGAACTGACTTCACTTCTTTACTTCTTCTCCTGCTTCCTGTGGTCTCGTCGCTCTTTTATAGGAGTCTGTCTTTCAATCTCAAACCTTTTAGGACTCATTAACTTCCATGTCTTATTTGTCATTGTTAAACTGTCATGAAATCAGCTTCTTTAAAAGGATATAATGAGTGGAATTGATTGATGAATAACCAAAGTGAAGCTTGAAATGTTTTCTTTTATTTTCATGATTGGATATGGAGCCACTTTAATTTAACATTGTTCAAGCAGCCTGAACCTCATCTGACAAACAAAAGGACCCTTAATAATCAGGTGCAATAGCAGTCAAATGTCAATCAATTAACTTCTTTATTATCTTGTAGAACCCTCATGAATTTGAATGGCAATATATTTGCATTTTTATAATTGAAAAAAATCTGTTTATTATTATGATGTAATTATAAAGCTCAGCACATCCTCCTCCAAATATGTTGATGTGTAACAACTTAATTGGTTCTTTCTTTCCTGACTTTTTCTTTTCTATTCTGTTTTCTTCTAGATTCAACTCTGTGCTTTTCTCTTATTTTGCAAATGATCACATGCAAAAAACTGCAAATCTGTAACCGGAATTTACCGGTTTTCTGCTTTAATTTCTCATAAAATGTGATCAGAGCTTTATCAACGTTATAGTGAAACAGACAAATGCAATATGCTTACGCTGATAACACATATTGCTCATTTGCATCGAACACACAGGAAAGTGAAGTAAACTCATTAACTAACTTCTTCAACAAAAGCCCATTGGAGCCAGTGGTTTGTGCACTTTGAGTCCAGGTAATGAAAGCAGCTTGCAAGTGTGGTTTAGAGCTACTTTAACCAATAAGACTCCAAAACATTTGTAGTTTGCTGTTCGTAAGAACATCTGCTTATGTGAAAAATCCTTGCAGAAAGCAGATCTCTGGAGATGAACAAGCAAAAGTAGTTGATCTGCCAAAGGCTGGGAAGTTGTACAAAGTGTTTAGGCATCCATGGATCCACGGTAAGACAAAATGTCCATAAATGGAAACAGTTTGTTGCTGTGGCTGCTCCAGAAGTGGGAATCCTGCCAGGGTGTCTCTAAAGACACGGCAGAATCCTCAATGGGGTTAAAAAGACACCACAAGACTTGAGGATGTTACTGAAACTGCCAAACATCTCTCAGTCTATCATAAGTAAGTCGTTGAATAGAGAGGCTGTCTGTGCCAAAACTCTATGGAGGAAGTTGCTTTTCTCCTGTTGAAACCTGATTTCCTCTTCACATGGAAACATGTATTTCTCTGCACAACGCTGTCACAGACGTAGCTGGGCACTGTGGATCACTAGAAAGGGTTCCTGACTGTTCCCCCACTCTCCCACGCTCTCAAAGTCCACCAATAACTGTGAAACGAGCAATGACAGTACTTTCTTCCTCTCGACAAGAGTAGGTACATTGTTGTAATTGTGTGGGCAGTCTCTCCAGCATTTAGTGGAGGAAACAGACCATTGTTTAGTGCTTAAAAAAAGCAGATCGGGCTTTTTCTCATTTTATCTCAGAACGGAGACGGGAAAAAAAATCTAATCTTTCTTGTTCCAATGGTTTCCTTTGTTGTTGTTGTTGTTTTTCTTTCCTGGTTTTGCAATGGCTTCCCCACACCAACGTTCACTTACTTACTGCTGTTAAGCTCTTTTGGCCCACTAGCACATGCAAGACAAAGAGGAGCCTACATAGACTGTATGTCTACGAATGACTCAAAGCCCCAGCAGCCTTTGTAGTTTCACTTGTATTTATGAAAATGATGTATAAGCCTCTCATTGGTTCTGAGCCCTAGGAGTCAGCAGGGACCCCTTCTGACTCACAGGAACCCAGGCCAAGGAACAAATAACACAGCTCTCTTCCTGCATGGATGTGTGAGCAATGGCGCCACCAGTGACAGACGCTTCCCCTGTCCAACACTCCTCACTACAGCTAGTATTCCAGCTAAGACGCTCTTCTGTCTGCGTAGACAACTTAGTTTAGTGTGCTGTTTTTTTTTTGTGTGTTTACCGTTGTGCTGTTGGACACGTTTAGAGTTGGATCATCAGCCCCACTGCAAAGGGGGCAATATCTTATCCACTGCTAGTTTTACGTTGCCGGATAATTCATCTCCATGACCAGAGTGCATGTATGGAAGTTGTTTTTTGCCATTCGTGAGAAAAGATTACAGCATTGTTGGATTTAACTCCTTGTTCTTCTTTTTCTTCTTGGGCGTTAAGCCTGGTTTAGACGTCTGCATCAAAGCTACGCAGTGAGCTAAACCCGACGTCGTAAGCTACGCCTTTACTTTATGGGACCCCCTTGAAAATGAGATGTTACATCTCAAGGGGCTATCCTTTGATAAATTCTAAATTCTTTACTACAGTACCTCACGTGTTGACATGGACCACAAGAAATGTGATAGATTTGTTCATGCTTGTTTTTAAATTTCCCAGCGCTATTTCTTTTTCATCATTTTGAAGTTGGGTAAGACAATATTTTGCTGCAATGTCTGTAAAAACTACCAATTCTCAGCTTAAATCGGATCAAAAATATACTTTATTTGCTCCATTACGTTATCAAAGCTACCGTATTCAACATTAGATTACTAACGTAGCTGTTGGAAGCTGTTGGTTCCAATCTATAATTTTATTGATTATTATACCACCATATTTTCCGGACTATAAGGCGCACTTAAAATTCCTACATTTTCTCAAAAACCCTATAATCAGGGGCGCCTTATGTGTGAATGTTGTTGTGCTTACTGACCTCAAATCAGTTTTATGTGGTACATTGCACTCAAAAATCTGTCCAAATGTTTTAGTGCGACTTTGGTAGCAACGAAGCCGCTTGATTGATGTCGGACCGTTCAGCTGACGCATTGAAGTCGGTCCTTGGTTGGATACGGGTTGCAACATCAGACAACGTTGGATAACTAATTATGTAGCTCTGGCCAGCAACCATCATCCAACATCTGGTCAATGTTAACTTACTGTAAATAGACGTCAATCTAACGTTTCTTTCAAATCTGTATCATAATTAATTATAATCAAATGTTGGAATACAACGTTGTTCCAACCTCACAGTAACTTCAGGTGTCTGCTATCGCTGGCAACGATGAATCAATCAGAGAACAGGATGTAGTACGACACTTACCTCCACCTACCCATCACTTTTTATTGATGGATTCGTGGAAGACGATTAATTTAAAATGTGAGTGTATTTTTCTGTTTTAGCAGGAGCGATATTCCAGTTATTGTAAATGAGTTGAATAAAGTTACCAGACTGTTTTGTTTGGCTTTATATGTTTTATCCTGCGCCTCGTAACCTGGTGCGCCTTATGTATGAAAATAGACCCATTCACTGATATTGCGTTATAATGCGGCGGCGTAATGGTCCGCAAAATACGGTACATAAAGGACGTACGCAAAAGGAAACTTGGCGATGCGATCAACAGTGCTACAGAAATACACCACTGCCACCTAGCGGTTAGTGGTGTCATTACAGAACATTGCAATCAGAAATACACCACTAAAACTGGTCTATATTTAACAATATTCTTTATCTGAGGCAGATTAAGCAAAAAGTGCTTCTTATGGGATTAAAAACAAGAATGTCAAATCAGTACAGTACCCAAAGTATGACATACCCAAAGCATGGCTACCAGAACTGGTAGCAGAAAGAAAAAAATGGTATTGATCATCTCTTCTATCAATAAACACCTTCAAAATCTAGACTGTTGAGCAAGAAGTTTGATAGTTTGTAAGGTTTCTGATCCAGCTCTTGTTAATGGATTTCTCCACGGTGTGGTTGTTCTTCTGGAAATGATCTTAGGTGTCATGGAAAAACTTGTAGCAGAGTGAATTTCACACCAGAGCTGGTTCAGTCTGGCACCTTATAAGAAGGAAATCATGTTAGTTTGAAAGTGATTGGAGAATTTTGTTATTTTATGGTGATTAAAGCTTTTGTAGCTTTCATTTATCGTTGACTGGACTGTAAAACGATGTCAAAGATGGATCTTTTTATGAAACGGTTTATGAAATAGTTTCCTGGGTCAGACCCTGATTAGTTTTGTTTGTAGGTACAATTTAGTTTGTTTGGTCTTCTGAGAAAAAAGAAAAAGCTTTTCTGCTTCACTTCTATTCAGAACACAAAAGAGACCACACACACACACACACACACACACACACGCACACACACACCCCGCAGGCTCTGTCTCTGCTTGTTTTCATCATCGATCGCAAAGATCGACCTGCTGAGCTTCACAACATGCAGTCGGTAACCAGTCAGCAACTGAGTGACCACTGCATCGATCCTCTGCTTCACTGACTGATTAAAAGCTTGACATGACTGTTTCCTGCCTGGTTATTAGGAAACTGACTTGTTTCCTGTTCAGGCTTCTCTGTCACAGCTGGATTCTTATCATTTCTTATTTTGAGTCATGTTTGCGTACGGCTGCTGTGATGTTCCTGAGCGCCTGGGATGGGATGGGAGGGGATGGGATGGGCGTGTTGCACGCAGCAGGCTGCAGGTTTGATCTTTGCGGCTGGTTGTCTTACTAGAAGGAGCTCTGACGTTAAAAAGACTGCCGATCAATATCTCGTTGTGTGGCCGCACACGATCGACAGGCTGATAAAGGCAACTGATTGGCTGAGAGATCTGCCTGTGGATTTATATGGAGAGGGATGTTTGGGTTGTGTTTGCAAAGCTCCAAGCATTATTGGATGTTTCCTGTCCGTGTCGTGGAGCGACGAAGACACAAGTGTGGCGGCCGTTTCATTTACACTAAACCCTGACTTCATATGACTTTTTTCTTTCCCTTTTAATGGGAAAAAGGAACTCCTCCATTTTCTCATCAAGCGTTTGCGTAAAAACAGCCTCAGGCAAAGAAAACACATCATATCGAGTAATTCACACATTTATTTCAGTCTTTTTTTTTCTTTTTTTGCCATAATGGTGAAACACAAGCACCCTTTAACATGACTGATGTTTCTGTGGACTTCTGATGATAAACTCTCTGCCTGGTGAGAATAAATGAACAGGAGGGGAGGCGATGGAGTGCGGCTTCTTGTTTATTTCCCTTTATTTTTATCAGTGCGCGGCTTCAGAGCTGCATGTTTTCACGGTGAAGTGGTAATTTCTTCTGGCGGAAGCAGATTTTTTTTTTCCCACCTTTGCTCGCGCGTCCTCCCACTCGGCGCTCGTCTGTAGCTCAACTCGGGCGTTTTTTAAAGCTGTTTTCTTGTGGCTTTAGTCGGCGAGGGCGAAGGTACAAAGACCCTGGAAAATCCCATAAACCCCCATCTTTGAATTTCTTCAACCAGCGAATGCTTTTTAGCATGCACATCAGAAATGCAGAGAGGCGGCAGTTATGTTGACACAGTCCGTGAAGAATGATCAGGCAGGCGGAATCAGCTTTCACTTTTGTGATACTTTTATTCCCATAATCCTGTTATGCAGCAACAGGAGTGTGTGCCAATAAACATGAATTAAGACATTTGAAAAAGGAGTGAATGGGCACAGGTACAGTATGTCTACTCAGCTTTCTCTGCACATGTTTTATTAACTTTCTGTCAGATAATTTAATAATTTAAAGTAGTCCAAAGTAAATAAAAAAAATTGGATTGGAAGATTGGAAATAATAAATGTTTTGTTTTGTTTTGTTTATTTGTCCTGCTTTGATTACACTAGTTACAATTTTGACAAGCAAACCCCTGAGAGGTTAATTCAAACAATATTATTTCTTAATTTCCAAATAAATGAAGGTATTTGTTTAAAATTCATATTTAATGGTTTGGTGTTTGAACTTTGAGTGTTTGAGGCCACAAATCAAATCTTGTATAAGTCCACCAAAAGTTCAGCAGATTCCTCTGTAGGCATGGAGGTTGTACAATATTTATTCTTGTCCTGGCTCTAATTTTCCCCTCATTTCCTCCTCAATGATCTTTTATACCCCTTTTCCACCAAACCAGTTCCAGGGCTGGTTCCGGGCCAGTTCTGGTTCTGGTTCACAACTCATATTTTCTCTAATACGGACTTGGTCCACGTAGCTCTCTCCGTGGACACATCTCTAAAAGACAGGTTGTCTCCTCCTCAAACCACTGCTGCTTTTCTGCATCCAGATTAAATCCTCGCTTATTTGAAAATGTGTCCGTCTCCCAGTCTTGCTATTGCCGCTGGTCTTAATAACTCCCTCCACTTACGTAAGCGGTTCTTTCCTCTAGCCCAGCAAAGAGTTGGTGCTACCTTGGAACACGGAGCCAGTTCTTTGTCCGTGGAAACAGATAAAGCGGTTCCAAACTCAGCACTGGCCCAGAACCAGAACCAGCCCTGGAACCGGTTTGGTGGAAAAGGGGTATTAGTCCGCTCTGTCATCATGTCCACTTTTCCTCTGCAAGCTAGTTTCTTCATTGTTGATCTGTGAGCAGTGCCACGAAGCAATACAGTTATCACAAGAGATTACTGGGAGGATCTTGGACGTTACCTTTGGCGGATTTTTGCAAATGTAGGCATAGGAGACCTAGGCAGCAGCTTTAATCGTAATTTCTGATCTACAAAAAGTCACTTCTCATTGGTAACATGGTCAAAAAGGGAAGTTTGCCATCGTCATTTCCTCTGAGAGCACAACAGTATGGATAATTTAGGAGGCACTCATCTACATGCATGCACAAAGAATATGTATTTAGTACTGTTTAGTAAACTTCAAATTTAAATTAGAAACGAAGCTCAACGAATCTAAAACTAAACCTTGTAAACAAGGATTGAAACAAGACTCAAAATAAACCAAGACCACAAGAACATGACCTTTCTCATTGATCCAGAGTCTAATCATTACACTGCCCAGAAAATGTGAACCTTTTTTTTCCTCAATTTCCTAACTGATTAATGGTGCAATAAACTATAGTGTTTGGCCCTAGTACCTTGAATTATCTTTTGAGTGAGTCTATTTGATTATAAGAGAGAAGTGATCTCTGAACAAAAAATATTCCTTTTTTTGTTATTTTGTTTTTTTACAAAGAAATGTCCTCGTAGAAGATGATGGTTCGTCAGTTCCAGGTTTCAGCTATGTGTATGTAGCTATGGACTATTTTAAATCCACGTGTATATAATGCAGATCAATAAAAACCTTTTGGAGTCCAAGGAGCAGAATATTGTTTCCGAAATGAGACGCTTGGCGCGGCAACATTCAGGGTTAAATAACTTCCTAAAGCAGAAACATATTAATTAGTACTTTTCCAGCGGGAGACTCTTTCTTTTCAGTATATCAATGGAATATGCAATTGTCTGTCCTTGACTCTAAACACTTTACCTTCGTCTTACAGAACTTTTTAATTCAAGGGAATAACCAATGAAAACACTTATCCATCTTTATTTTTTTTAACTTAACACAGTGTTAGACTAAACACACATCATTTAAAGGGCTGATATACCACCAAGCTCTCATCCCACCAGAATAATACCCATGATTTTGACCAACAGGTCACGCTTTTATCTATAAGGGGTTATGACTTCAGGTCTGTTTAAAGATTTGGTGAAACGAAACTGATGACACGAGCGAAAGAATCCAGAGGAATAAAATGATATATCCGGATGTAAATGAAAAGCAAATCTTTGTTTGCAGAGGATTCATTCACGTGGCCATTTAAATGGTGATGCTGGTTTTAGGGCTGTGGATCAGATGGATACTTCTTCTCAGTTTTATATTCTTTGTTTTCTTTGATTTCTTGCTGCTATAAACAATTGGACTGCAAAATACATTTGTCACCATATCATTTTTATTGCACTGTTACAATGTGAAAATGATACAATAACAGAGACAAATAGCGCTCTCAGTCACTGGAGGCGATAAATTATTATTTCATTTCATGTTTATTATGGGAATGCAATCGGATATTCACGTATCCGGAAAGTCGTTTGTTAAGTGTAATAATTTAATGCAATGCTTGGGGCAATGATTTGGGCAGCTGGTGAGGGTTCCCTCTGGACGGCTCCCTTAGGAAGTGTTGGGGGCATGTCCAACCGGAGGGAGGCCCGGAGGCCGTCCCTGAACATGCTGCACAGATTATCTCTCTTAGTTGGCCTGGGAACCCCTCAGTAGTCCCAGAGAAGGGGGGGGGGGGGTCCCGCAACCCATGGGTGGATGGATGGATGGATGGATGGATGGATGGATGGATGGATGGATGGATGGATGGATGGATGATGGATGGATGGATGGATGGATGGATGGATGGATGGATGGATGGATGGATGGATGGATGGATGATGGATGGATGGATGGATGGATGGATGGATGGATGGATGGATGGATGGATGGATGGATGGATGGATGGATGGATGGATGGATGGATGGACGGACTGATGGATGGATGGATGGATGGATGGATGGATGGATGGATGGATGGATGGATGGATGGATGGATGGATGGATGGATGGATGGATGATGGATGGATGGATGGATGGATGGATGGATGGATGGATGGATGGATGGATGGATGGATGGATGGATGGATGGATGGATGGATGGATGGACGGACTGATGGATGGATGGATGGATGGATGGATGGATGGATGGATGGATGGATGGATGGATGGATGGATGGATGGATGGATGGATGGATGGATGATGGATGGATGGATGGATGGATGGATGGATGGATGGATGGATGGATGGATGGACTGATGGATGGATGGATGGATGGATGGATGGATGGATGGATGGATGGATGGATGGATGGATGGATGGATGGATGGATGGATGGATGGATGGATGGATGGATGGACTGATGGATGGATGGATGGATGGATGGATGGATGGATGGATTGACGGATTGACGGATGGATGGATGGATGGATGGATGGATGGATGGATGGATGGATGATGGATGGATGGATGGATGGATGGATGGATGGATGGATGGACTGATGGATGGATGGATGGATGGATGGATGGATGGATGGATGGATGGATGGATGGATGGATGGATTGACGGATTGACGGATTGACGGATGGATGGATGGATGGATGGATGGATGGATGGACTGATGGATGGATGGATGGATGGATGGATGGATGGATGGATGGATGGATGGATGGATGGATGGATTGACGGATGGACTGATGGATGGATGGATGGATGGATGGATGGATGGATGGATGGATGGATGGATGGATGGATTGACGGATGGATGGATGGATGGATGGATGGATGGATGGATGGATGGATGGATGGGACAAGACAATGGCATCATGTGTCCCATCGTATATTTGTTTACACGATAACGGATGGCTGATGAGGTTACACATCATCATCATCATCATGATGAGATCATTTCAAATACAGTCCCCTTTTCCTTCTGCTAATTTATTAGCAGCAGCCAGCCTGTTTTCCAGCCATGAAGGAGAGTCCTGTAATGCCTTTTGCTTCATCTGGGTTTGACTTCCCTGTTTTCATCTATTCACCCACACCTCCCTGAACTCACTCCCACTCGTACAGTCTGAGAACGTCTGGGTGAAGCCACCAGGTTCCGGGGTTCTGATTGGGAGCACACTCATTCTTTGAGAAGGCGGTGGGGTCATTCGGTCTTTGAAAGAGGGCGGAAATGCCTGAGACGAAGACTCCCAGGGTCATACGGTTTGAGCTGCAGTTCTGGAAGTGGGTTTTACTAATCACCACAGCACAGAATGTCCAGTCTCTGCCTCCCTTTCTGTAATTGGTGTTAACACGTGATCGGGAACTCAAACAGCCAAATCAGCTTCAGGAGCACGAACCATCCCCACCTTCACAGTCACTCGTTTACACCCCCGAGGAAGAGGACGAGGGGCGGAAAAGAAAGGAAACAAGGTGATATATTTCTTTTCTTTTTTTGTTAGAACTTCTTTTCCAAAGGACCTAAAAGGACATATTTAGAAAAACAGTCTTTGTTTCACATCAATTTCAGCTGATTATCTAAAGAACTGGCAGTAAATCTGATTTATTTCAGTACCGTCAACCTTGTCGTCACATGACTTTCTGCTGATATGAAGTGCAGATCTGAACACAACCTGATTTCATTAACCTTATGTCTTCAAATAAAGTCCAAACCTTTATTTACTTCCACTGCTTGATGTACCAGGACAAATCACAAACTGTGCATGTCCATTCACTGGAGGCAGTTGTCTTGACGGGGTTCAGGAACGTGGTCAGAACTGGCTGCTAATATTGTCATTGATGGAATCAACACCATTTCTGCAATCGCTTCAATAAAAAGATGACATTGAAAAAAAAGAGTTATGTAAGGAAGACTAGACAAAATTTGGCAATGTACTTTTTGGCAAATGCAGAAAAGCAGCTTCTTTTTTTTTTGAGAGGCCTTGTTTGTTAGTGATTAATATCAATGTAGACCTCAGACACCTTGAAGCCACCCAGACGCAGCCCTGGCGGGCTTCAAGGATCACCAAATACAAGGCTTTAATAAAAGGAGACAGCACACACGACAAAGACAAACGCTTCCTTACATGGAGACATTATTCCACTCCAAACACGCTTTCTAAACTAACCATTTTCATCTTCTTCCTAAAAGTACAGTTGTGTTCCTCCGCAGCTACATCAACACCAGCCGTCTCCGGTGCAGCGAATGAGAGTTGAAATCTTCTACAAAAAAGTACCAGACCTCCTGAGGAGCCTGCAAGAGAAAAATAGTGTTGTTTTCACGTCTCAAGTCATTTATTTTATTCGCCTCATCTACCTGTAAGCTCACGCTGGGAGGAAGACGCTTATAGTGAGAATGCAGCTCATGATGCATGTGTGTACATTAATCTCAGGTGTTCACAAACTCACTGCCGAAGAGATGTGAACAGGTGTCTGCCGAGGTTAGGCTTCAGTGAGCACGAAGAGACTGCAATCCATTCATGTCTCCTGGAGGAGGCAAGGAGTCCTCCCGCAGAAACAGGAGATGGTAAAACACTGATCTCAGGAACAGACAATATAAACTCATAGAATAACTAACAAAACAGGTTTCGTATCTTCTGATGGGAGCAGATCCTCATTAAGGTTTAAAGCAACACACTGTGCAGCATGTGTTCTTCATACAGGGGGTGAGTCAACAATTGATAGTGTATCAGTAAAAATATGCCACTGTGACTCAGATGCTGCTGTGCGAATCTGCAGGATTCATGTCTCTCTATTGAAGAGTAAAGCTGGAAACGGGAAAACACAAGCTGCAACTGACGTTCCCCGCGTGTGTTCTTTCTCTGGATCCACAAATATCCACTGTTTTGTGTCTCTTGCCTTTTTTTTTTGTTGGATTCTGACAGGAGGTTTTAATGAGTGCCTTGCTGTTATTATCATTAGCACTAATGCTTATTATTTATAATTGTGCACTAAGACTGTGTTCACAGCACTGAGCTAATGTATGATGGGAGCAGATTTAGGAGGTCATTTTGAATGGGTTTGATTATAAGAGCTGCAGATTTCAGTCTCCCCAGCCATGCTTTTTCTTTTGACTGAAGAAAGAAAGAATGACGATTCTTTGTACCTGAACAGCGGTGGAAAACACTCTGGACGTTTCGCTGGCCTTCTCTTTCAACACAGTTCTTCTTTTCTTGAACAGAAACAATTTCAAGCAAATCCGGAAATCTGCTCCAGATCAAATCTGGATGTTTCCGGTGAGAGGGATGCAGATGGACTGCCCTCCAGCAAAGCCAGGAGCTGTGCGTGTCCAGAGCTGAGCGCTAATTTGCGCCCCTTGGACTGGTTCTGATGCTGACAACATCGAGAGCTGGATCTGATGTTGTAGCGGCATCAAGGTTCTAATTCTACCAAGATTTTGACTGTTGCACTGCATTCGGGGGCTATATATATATATATATATATATATATATATATATATATATATATATATATACTATATTAGGTCCCTGGTTCGACTCCCAGGCCCAGCAGGGTCTTTCTGTGTTGAGTTTGCATGTTCTCCCCGTGCTTGCGTGGGTTTCCTCCGGGTACTCCGGTTTCCTCCCACAGTCCAAAAACATGCATGCTAGGAGTGTGTCTGGTTGTTTGTCTCTGTATATGTGGCCCTGTGATGGACTGGCGACCTGTCCAGGGTGTAACCCCTGCCTCTCGCCTGAAAATAGCTGGGATAGGCTCCAGCAGACCCCCGTCACCCTGCAAACGATAAAGCGGGTATAGATAATGGATGGATGGATGGATGGATGGATATTATATTAGTTATTGAGGTGCTTCACACATTTAAAGTCTAATAAAGTTAAGTTAATGAGTTTTTGTCTAATTTTGATGTGTTCTTTCTTTTTTTATCACGGCTATAGAGGGTATGCATTGACGTCACTTCCCAACTGGACCAGCCCCCTTACTCGCACTGAGTGGCAAAACATCCAACTGGCAAAAACAGCTGCAACTAGTGGAAAAGACGGGATAACAGCCGATTATCAGCTTAAATTAAAGGCAGTTGGACTTGACAGTGACCCGTACAGTTACCCGAAGAACCAGTGGTCCATGGACATTAATATTTAGCCACGAATCGAGTTTCCTGATATTTATATGTACTTAATTTCTACGCCAGGGAAATACACGAAGCAAAGCTTGAAGGCATACAAAGTCTTGACGCTTGGTCCTACTTCAAGGCAGGATTTGTTGGTGAAATTAAAGTGATGAGGACACCGAACTTTATGATTTGACCGTTTAACGTTAGCTACCCAAAAGTCCAACATTACCTGATACAAAATGGGAACCGCAAATCCACGTTTCGGTGCCTGGAATCCAGTTGTTTCTGTGAATTGCAACGATCCATTTGTCTCTCTAAAGCTTATTTTTCATCAGTCTGTAAAACGCTAATTACTCCGATTTCTTGCTAAAGCTATGAGTACAGTCGATCGCACAACAGCTCTTTCCCATTTGAGATGTTTTCGAGTTGCTCAAACTGAAAGTTTACGCTGCCACTCAGTCTTTCTGACACTCAGTCTTTCTGCCACTCAGTGGGCGTAACCCGCTGTGAAGTCGCATCTGTGACGTCATTCCCTCTATTGTGTGTTTTCAGAGGTTATGTCTCGTTGCTCCTCTGGTTTTTATAAGGAGTTTTTGATTTCTAGCTCTGATATTGTCTGACCTCTGTTCAGGGGCTTTTCTGGCCTTTCCCCCCTGTGTGTCTCCACCTCTTGTTGCCTTGGCTGATTGTCCACACCTGTGAACAATGTACATGATCTGTCCTTCCTAGTTCCTCTGACTACCCTTTGTGCTCATGCTGTGGTTCCTTGTTTAGGTTTCTTTATCCTTAAATGTGATCCTTTTCTTGGATAACTCAGAAATGTGGAACCTTTTGCTCAAATAAACAAGGTTCTGTTTGTTACTCCTGTAGTTGGGTCTGCTCAATCAAAACCGGAGTGGGAAAGGAGATTAGGATATTACAGAATTAGGATAATATTATTAATAATAATAACTAAAAAAGGCTGCATTTCCTTTGAAAATGAAAGGTTGACAGCTGTCATGCTGAATGAATAACTTAAAAAGTTAAAGAATTTAAAGCACCAAAAGTCCTTACCTCCTTGACCTGAACGAACTGAACATTTTGAAACCAGAAAGGTTAAAATAGCTAAAAAAAAATGTGGAACTGCTTGTGTTTGAGGTGGTTCTGGTTCTGTCTGGGATGGTTCTGGTTGTGTCTGACATTGTTCTGGTTGTATTTGTGGTGGTAGACGGCAAAGTTTCTCAAGGATGTCTAAAGGCTCTGCCATTTAAATCCATTATAAATGCTTCATAACATTTAAAAGTGAATATTTAAAAAACTACAAAACATTTGAAAAATCTGAATCAAAAGGTAAAAGTTTAAAGTCTTGTGACTTGTTTTAAGTGTGAATGGTGTCCATAGCTGAAAGTATGTTGAAATGGCGTTTTTCAAGGAATTGAAGATTCCCCATTATATTTCAATGAGCCTCAGGTTTTAGAAATCATTGAATATCTTAAAAAGTTAAAGGATTTGAAGGACCAAAAGTCATTTTCTGCTATTCCTGAACAAGCTGAATATTTTAATACCAAAATGTCTAAAAAAATTAAAAAAAAAAAAATTTTGTTAAAAAAATGTGGATGGAGTTTAGCGGCGAAACGTAGCAGAAGATAGAATAATAAAGAGAAACAGGATGTACAATAGGTTGAATGCTTTACAGCCTTCAGCCAATAAAGTAGTTTATTAAATAGTCCTAGTTAATTCTGAATGGTTTCAATAACTGCAGCTAATGTGATGGTTGCGCTGGCATTGTTGGAAAACTTTGCTGATGAGATTTAACGTGATGGTGAAATATTAAATTAGCTTTTTATTGGCACCTCATAATAGTTAATATCCCTCGTTAGGTTTAATACAGCTGTTTTTGTCAAGCCGCACAAGGAAAGACCACGGGTTTCTCCTTTTATGAATGAATGCATGTTTTCCCTATGTTTTATCATGTGACCATGACTTTTTCTTTTGTCCTTTGTCCAGGAAACTCCAAAAAGTGCAAGTCATCTTATCCGCTGCAGCCGCTTTCTTTGTCAGCATGCCGCCTGCAACCAAACTAACCTTCAAACATGTCCACCTCACATACTTCATTCTCTGCATTCTCTGCGGCATCAGTGGGCCCTAAATCCATCTTACAGGTCAGACATGCTCCCCGTATCCGGCATCAGAATATATCACCACTTATCTTTGGTTCAACCTCCAAATAGCTTACATTAAAGACATTGTTGTCATTAAGTTTCTTTCTCGAACCATCAGTTCTTGTTGCTGTTGACACGTCCGGTCTGCTACGATTTTTGGCATTTACATTATTTTCATGACTTTTACTTGTTTTTAAAACATACATTATGGAAATTATGACCACAAGTAAGCAATTTTTCGACAAATGCAGGTGAGGAATGAACTGTTTCTTTTCTTACTAGGACGTCTTCACATGGGAGGAACAACTAGACACCAGAATGATGAACCTGGTACAGCAAACACATGAAAAGAAGATGGAGCTTCAGCTGTGCTTTAAAACACCCAGAAGCGCTCGGACTCAGACTCCCAGGAGGAAACTCTTCCGCGGACTGAGGCCCAGGACAGCGAATGCACCGTCCCCGAGGCAGGCAGGCCTGCCGAGAACACCTGAGGGGTTTGTGAGCAATATCTGGCTACAGCCTCACTGTTCAGGGCCTTTGAAGATGAATCCTACATTTGGCTGGAATCCAGTGTAAGCTTGTGAGAAATGGAGGATGATATGTAGTCTAGGTAAGGCGTCGGACTGCAGGGTAGAGAGAGAGAGCCTTAGATAAATGAGACAATGGTTTAGAGGTGATTTAACACAAGAAAATTCAACTTAAGACCTAAGAAATACAGTTGTGTTGTTACATTAACATACAATTCACATGTTTGTATCTTCTAGGTTAGATTAATGTAATGTTTTATTAGCAGGAAGTATTTCTCTGAATATCCTCCAGCTGATCCAAAATGCAACAACGTGAATGCTGACGGGAACCAACAAGAGAGACGTCTCTCCAGTGTTAGCCTCACTCCATTGGCTCCTGTAAAACTCAAAATCAATTTTAATATTCTGTTACTTGGGTTGCAGGCCAGAGCTTCAGGAGCTGATGCTGACCTGCAGTCCCCCCGCCCCCCCCGGCCACCTTAGTCTCCTGTCTACACCTGTTTACATAGTGGTCTCTGTCGTCCACCAACCAACCAGGTATCAGACATATGTACATAAAACTCTTGGTTCTCCAGCTAAAGGATTATTACTAGTATATCTTCACCTGCCATTGATTATTTAATAATTGCTCAGGGGTCATGTTCTGGGTCGCTGGAAATCACCTAGAGACAACTGGTATTGTAATAGACCATATATTAATAAAACTGTATTTAACTGAACTCCAATATTTATGCATCCAACCTGGACATTTTTTCAAATCTCTTAATTCCTCAAAAAATGAGTGCCTTTGTAAATACCCAGAAACCCAAGCTCCGAGATTTGCTGCAAAAAGGTAAGAAAATAATCCCCCCTTCACTGGTTTTTAATGCATATTTGAATCAAGGAAATACTCCTTTGTGAGTTAGGCGAATTGCTCCTTTAACACCGCTGTACACGAAGCTACTGAACGTCTCCCTGCTTGAAAGTGAGAGACTTTTTGTTTAGCACCAAGTCGCCCTAAAATCTACAATACCAGGAGACATGTTTAATATTCCTCTCTGTACATCAGATATTTTCTTTTGCACGAAATCAGATATTTGCTCCGTTAATATTCTCCAGCTTCCATTATGCATAAAATAAAAAAGAAAAACATTTTATACTCTGACCAAGAAAATGATGCCTGGGAGGCGTTTCACTACAGGGGCTGCCGTCGCGCGAGGGGGGCCCATGGGCCGACAACAGAGCCACAGTGACCCCTACAGGGCGGAGAGGGAAGTGCCTGACAGGGAAGAGGTGAGAAGGATTGAGAGGAAAAAAAGAGCAAGAAAGATTAAGGAAGAGATGGAAAAGGGGAAGATAGATGGCAAGGAGAAGAAATATGAGAAACGACAAGGAATGATGCAATCTGAACTGAAAAAGGATGATTGCTTGTGCTTCTGTATCCAAAACATAAAGAACAATTGTGCATACTATTAAATAAAATACATCTTCTCTTGTTCGCAGACAAGCAGACATGAAGGAATACTGACTGTGAACCAACACATCATTCACAGATATGACATATCGTTTGTGTGGCTCATGGTCATGTGACATGATGGGAATCAGGAGCCATAAAGAGTCAAATATCTAACCCAAAACATGTATATTTGATAAGCTCTGTGTTTTTATTCCTGACTTTAACCATTCTTTCAGAAAAGCAGAAAAAAAAGCAAGTTTTGAATTCGATCTCAAGATTGGGAATCTAAGAATATACAGTACATCTACACCCCCTCTTTTTAAGTTTATATGGTTTTAAATAAATGACATTGTTAAACAGATTCTGTTAGCCCGCTGCCTTGGGTTTTCTTCACACCTACTTTTGTTTTATTCGTTCATTAGTCACTAATCTGTTTCATAGTTTTCCTACCAGTTAATGGTATAATAATACCTCAATAACTGAACTGAATATACAAGTATTTGTGCTTTTTACCATTATTTATCAGTTTTGGTGCTTTTAATTCTTTGTGGTGAAATGAGTTTTGCTACAGGTTGTGAGCTTGTCACACCAGCCCGCCCAGTTAGATCTGAGTACAGAGTCATTTAGCTTCTGTGACGGGAGATTGATGGATACGAGCCGTGTTCGCTGCCATAAAGGAGCCCGATACTCACGGCATCGCTCTTCAGAATCATTCAGCTCGTTAGGCGCTAGGTGGTGGTTTGCATGGCACAAAATCCCGCTAACGCTGCCAGTACACATCAGCATGATGCTGAACGGGGGAAGCATAATTCTGTTTGATTTAGGGAGGAAAAAATAAGAAAAATGTGTACTTTAAAGCCATTTAAACATTTAATGTATGTATGTGTAGCTTTAGTACAAATTCCTTTAATACTGAATGAAAAGAGAAGTTATAAATATTAAATTATAACTGAAGTCACAACGTTACATAACTTCAGATGTGCTGTTGAATATCTGACACCAGATCAGAATCATGAGGATATGATACGACAAGCTGGCGCCAACTTAAAGCCTCAGCCTTGTGTCTGGTGCTCGGTGGCAGCTTTATCCAGACATTTAGCTCGCTTTGGTTTGGATTTAACAAATTACATCAAATAAACTTCAACGTCAATCCTCCTGGAATACCTGAACCCAGTATTGCAATAAGTAATACTCAACAGCCACTGGCATCCGCGTTCAAGGGCCGGGTCTTGCCGAGAGGTAAATTGATTAACGCACATCTACCGAATGTCAGGCTGCAGCAGATTTTCATATTTGAGTGTCCAGTTTGGGAATTGTGTTTTTAACCGTATTCTTCCCACGGATTCACAGAAATTGTGGTATGGAATGGAAACAAATGTATTTCCAATATGTACCGTTGATAAAAATAAGAAAAAAACGAGAAATTAAATAAAATCAATTAAAAAACTCAATCTTTACAGGCTGTGAAAGGCAAATTGTAAAAATGCAGTTATACACATTCAAAAAGGACGCATTCCAGCATTCCAGCAACACACACAGAAGTATATCCAATCGCACAAGAAACAGCTCCTTTAGTTTAGTTTATGTTTAAATTCAGAGACGGAGAGCAGCATTGGAGTCGCAGATTCTGCACCAAAGGACGACCTTCTGTTGCTGGAAGAAGAGTGACAACATCTGCATCACATCTGCTTGTGAAGGTTTGCATCGATGTAAAAGATAAAGCCTGATGGGAACAACAATACTCGACCCTGGCAGAAAAACAAGAGCTTGAGTTACATAAGTGCTTCTTTTGCTTCAGCAGGTCTTCACTGTGCAGGTCCCTTTTTAACAAAGATGATTGTACAATAACAGTTATGCAATCAGCAAATTTAACTGCAGAAACAAATGATAATGGGAGAAAGGGTGAAGCATGTAGGCAGGAAGGAAGATTCAGAGCGGTGATGTACAATTTAAAAAAAAAAGTAATTACTAATGCTTGGCTTCATTTGTTTGCTTTTATTGATTGACAATATCCAATTATGTGCAACATGTCAGACTGTAGGATGGATAAGACGAAGCATTTCTGTGCTGCTCTCAGTCCACTTGACCATTCGTTTCTAATGTGAATGCTATAAATAAAAATAATGAACAAACTCCACCAAAAGTCTTATTTGTTTGATGGACAAAGAGCTGACCCCGAAAATCAAAGGTAGCTCAGAAATGTCTGATTGTAAATGCTGCAACGTCCTCAACAAAATTACACTCTTATTTTATGTGCAGAGAGGATAAAAAAATGTTGGTACACAGACAAAATAAACGTAATGGAAAAGGTTCGAAGAGCAAAATCCTCACAAGATGCAGAACAGAAAAAAAATGACGAGAATGTGGGACATACTTTCAGTCGAAGGTTGTTTTTTTTTAAGGTTTGGACTGTGTTGCTTAGTTCCAGTGAGGTAAAACAGAGCCCTGCAGAAGTAGTTTAATGTGAATCTTGGATATGCACTCATCCCTCTTCATCACTCTTTCAAACAAAACCAAATGAATAATTGAATCAGCCTCTAAATCACAGAGCCGTGCAAAACAAAGGTTTCTTCAGTGTCTGTTCTTGGCACTTGCCCGGTGTGCACAGATCCCTGACCTCATGCCCTCGTCTTCACCGCTGAGATGAACCGGGACGGTGATCTTATTACCTGACCTCATCGGTGACGGAACATTGGACACGTGAAGAATGTTTCCATTCACACGCTTTCATTTCCAGAGAAAACGAGTTTTCCCATCCCGTGATGGTTGGATGCGCTTGTTGCCACAGGATGGACAATACGCCCTCCCACGATGCCTCACCTGCAGAGGTGTCAAGTAACGAAGTACAAATACTTTGCTACCTTACTTAAGTAGAAATTTTGGTTATCTATACTTCACTGGAGTAATTATTTTTCAGACGACTTTTTACTTTTACTCCTTACATTTTCACGCAATTATCTGTACTTTTTACTCCTTACATTTTAAAAACAGCCTCGTTACTCTATTTCATTTTTGACCTTTACAAAAAAACTATCCAGTTAAATTGCTCCATCCGGATAGAGTGAATTTGGTTGTGGTTGTTTCAGATGTTATTGTCCAGTTTTGTTCTTACATCCGTTCCCTCAGATTCCTGCAACTAAACTTGGATGTACATTCCAATAAAGGTTAGGATAAATGATAACATGCCTCTGAAGTTTGACTTTTTGCACCATTACAATACTTATAGGCAACTAGTCATCATATCTCCTGCTCTCTGAAACACATGCTAATGCTCAATAGTACACATATATGGTTCTTTAATATATTTGCATTATACTAAGATGCATTCATTTTCAATGGCTTTTGTCCTTAATGGCTTTTTTCCACCTTACATTACTGGCATTGGCTTTTTTCCACCAGTACTTTTATACTTTTACTTGAGTAAAAAACTTGAGTTGATACTTCAACTTCTATAGGAGTATTTTTTTTTCTTTTTTTAGATTTTTTTGGGCTCTAGTGGCCCTTTATTGAGATGCAGACTGGAAAGGGGTAGAACCCGCGAACCCGCGACCGCTGCAGGAGGAGGACTGTAGCCTCAGTATATGAGCCACCGCTTAACCCACTGCGCCACCGAGCGGCCCGGAGTTTTTAAACTCTAGTATCTAAACTTCTAGCAGAGTAATGAATGTGAATACTTTTGACGCCTCTGCTCACCTGACACGTCCCACCTGTTCACGGTTCCCATCCGAGCAGCTCCGACTCTTCCCCCCCTGCTGACGGTTGAGAGGTCAGGAGGGTGCCGGCGCCGATGACCGGCGGGCCCCGCCGGAGCAGGTGCTCAGCCATACTGGCACGGCCGTTAATTACCCACGGTCCCGCTTGACAACACCTTGCCCTGGGCAGGCAACATATTGCTGCCATATCGTCATGACAACACATCAAACAGACACGCCGAGGCCAGGAGACTCGGGGCCCGTGCTGCAGGATTTTCATGATGATGATTACAAATAAAGGGGGGAATAATTACAGCCCTGCATTCGCCAAAACGTACTCCATCTGTTTTTTCCGAGTGTGTGTATGTGCAACGAGCGTGTGTGGAGGTGGGGGCACCCGCAGCTTTGTGGCGAGTGCTGCCCAATTCCACTCCAGATGAAATGGGATAGCAACACAATTATCTCAAGTCCAATTCTTTGAGGCCTTTTGTGTCTGTAAACTGAACCTGAGCAAAGGATTAATGTGTCTGTGGGCTTTAGAGAGGAGGGATGGAGAGATGGGGGGGGGGGGGGGTTGCCTCATCTCGCTGGTGAATAGCATCAGGTTGAGGATGGCAGAAAGGAATCACTTCTCCAGGTATGGCGGGGAGAGGAAGAAGAAAGGGACTGGACTTCACCCGCAACAGCAAGAGAAGAAGAAACAGCCAAAATAACAAAGAAACCTCATTTAAGCTGTCAGACGTGATGTGTGTAAGCACCGCCGAAAGTATAGGGATGGGGGGGAAAGGGGGGAATCAAAAGCCATCCTTGCCGTCACCACAGCAACAGATTGGCAAAACACTGCCCAGTTCTCCCAGGATGCTCAGATCCTCCTCATCTAGTATAATTTGCCATCCAATGATGAAATGACGAGTAAGAGCCCAAATCTGGGGCTCAGAGAGGTGAGATCTCACTGAGCCGACACGTTTGCTGCTGCAGGAGCAGAACTAACAATCACAGGAGTCACGCTGCTGGGAGCACTATTCCATCTGCACTAATGGTAATAGCAGCAGAAAATCTGCCTTTCAGTCGGGATATCAGCTGCAGTACCTGCAGTCTGTTCTGGAGAAGGCTGCATACTGATCACTGTGTCCTCTCTCTCTTTATTTCCTTTAAAAAAAGCCTGTTGTATCAGAAATGGCTAGTTAAAAGTAGCAATCTTGCGTCCCAGACTGTGTTTATTTATGATGGAAATGATGGTGGCAAGTTAAACTAAATAAAATGAAGCATAATTGACACGCCGCTGTTTACTGATCGCGTCTAAAATCCACCCGCGGTTGCCAGGATGGGACCATAAGAGATTAGTTTGGAGCTTGTCAGGAAATATTTTCATGTTGTGATTATCTTGTGGAGCTCACAAAGCTCCAGCTGCCTCCAGGCGTAACACAGGTCACGGACTGTGATGAATACTGCATAAGGTTAGGGACGTGGTGCTTCGCTGACCTCGGGGAGCTTTCAGGCTCGGAAAAAAATCTTCTCGCAAGCAATCTCTTGGTCAAGTTGAGAGCTACCGGCTTGTCACTGCAACTAAAGTTTAAATTGCAGCCTGTTTGAAATTGCAGGTTTCAATGTTATACTCTTAAACGATCTCTGTGATCCACGTCAGTCTTACTTTCAAAGGTAACCATTTCATTCCAGTGAAATAACTGCTGTCAATCTGTAGTTTGCACCGAATCGTGCTCGCGGTCCTCTTTGAGGGGATGATCTCTGGTAAGGTGCACCCATGTTGTTAGTATTATCTGACTATGGGTTCTTTCTGCCTGTATCCACCTCAGAATCTGAAAGATTAGTTATCAGTTGAGAAGAGGTGGGATGCCCTGGTTGGTCCGGGGGTCTAGTGCTGCCCTGAGTGGAGGAGTTAAAGAGTCTGGACGTCTTTTTCTCAGGAGAGGTGAAGGAGAGACCGCTCTGTTGTGGTCCAAACCTCGCTCGGGGTCATGAAATGTAAATAGTGGGTGAAATAACAAAATCGCTTTTTATTAACGGATAGCCCCTTGAGATGAATCATCTTGTTTTCGAGGGGGTCCAACATAAAACATACAACAAAGTACAAAACAGTCACATAAGGCTCTCACACACAAACCCGGGGACACACCAGTCCCCGAGACCTACCACACCCCAATAGCACAAGTAAACACTGCATAGAACACAGTAATAACAACAAGAACAACAATATTAATAATAGTCATTGTCATCATCATTATTATACAATATATGAAAAAATAGATACATTATGTATAAAAATAAATAAATACAAAAAATGACACAAATGAGAAGGCAATACCACTAGAGCAGGGGTCGGCAACCCGTGGCTCCAGAGCCGCATGCGGCTCCTCAGCGCCGCCCTAGTGGCTCCTGGAGCTTTTTCAAAAATGTTTGACCTTTTTTTCTTCTTTTTTTTCTCTTTCTTTCTCTTTTTTTCCTTCCTTTTCCTTTTTTAATCTCGACATTTTGACTTTTTTCTCAACATTTTGACATTTTTCTCAACATTTCGACTTTTTTCTCGACATTTCGACTTTTTTCTCAACATTTTGACTTTTTTCTCGACAATGACTTTTTTCTCGACATTTTGACTTTTTTCTCCACAATGACTTTTTTCTCGACATTTTGACTTTTTTCTGGACATTTCGAGTTTTTACTTGAAATTTTGACTTTTTTCTCAAAATTTCGACTTTCTCGACATTTCGACTTTTTTCTCAACATTTTGACTTTTTTCTCAACATTTTGACTTTTTTCTCAACATTTCGACTTTTTACTCAACATTTCGACTTTTTTCTCGACGTTTCGCCTTTTTTCTCAACATTTTGACTTTTTTCTCGACATTGACTTTTTTCTCAACATTTCGACTTTTTTCTCGACATTTCGCCTTTTTTCTCAACATTTTGACTTTTTTCTCGACATTGACTTTTTTCTCAACATTTTTACTTTTTTCTCGACATTTCGAGTTTTTACTTGAAATTTTGACTTTTTTCTCAAAATTTCTACTTTTTTCTCAACATTTTGACTTTTTTCTCAACATTTTGACTTTTTTCTCAACATTTCGACTTTTTTCTCAACATTTCGACTTTTTTCTCGACACTTCGACTTTTTTCTCAACATTTTGACTTTTTTCTCGACATTGACTTTTTTCTCGACATTTTGACTTTTTTCTCAACATTTCAACTTTTTTCTCAACATTTTGACTTTTTTCTCAACATTTCGCCTTTCGCCATTTGCCTTCATTCTAAGGCTTATACAAGACTTGTCACTTTTTGCGGCTCCAGACATATTGTTTTTTTGTGTTTTTGGTCTATTATGGCTCTTTCAACATTTTGGGTTGCCGACCCCTGCACTAGAGGCAACTACATTGTTTATTGAGATTGGAAAATAGTGAGTTTTTAAAGAGATGTAATCAATTGAGTTCTCTTATATTGATGGGTAGGTTGTTCCAATCTGATGGGGCTTTGAACTTAAAGGCACGTCTGTCAATTTCTTTAAATGTCAAAGGAACTAAAAAGAAGGATTGCTGAGTGTTTCTGAGAGAATATGAGGATGTATGTGGAAGGAGATGATTTCAACACAGACCTCAGACCTCTGCTTATGTCTTCCCTGGTCAGGGAAGGCTTCGGTATCCTCCTGGCACAGCTGGAGGAGGATGCTGGGTAGAGGACGGTCTGGACCTCTGCTCAGGTCGCTGCTCCAGAAAGTGGAGAATAATGGATGGATGTGTGGATGAATCCCTTTAATGTCTCGTATCTTAAAGTGGTCAGTGCATGTCAAAACTGATAACTCAGGCATGATTCAGACACCAGACTAACATGTTAAACAGTTCAAAGAAAAAAGAATTTGGTTGATTTCCTTTTATTTTTAACACGTTTTTGTAGTACAGTCCAAATAAATGTTAGAATCATTAATTTAAACTCTAATTACTCAAGGTAACTACTTTAATTGACCAAGTGTTTCACAGCCCAAAAGAGGATTTTTTTTTTTAATATTTCTAATGGTTTTACTAGTGCTTCCTGGGTGCACATGAGAATTTACAGGTTCACTGTATTGATGATTAGACTTCACTATACTATAGACTATACAGTACTACTAGACTATACATGTAACATGATTTGTCTCTGAATTTTTAACAAAACCTCAGTTTAACAGCAGTGCAGCTTTCTCCCCCTTTCTATTTGAAAGAGAAGTAAGCCTCTCGGACTTTCTAGAAATCAATCACACCACTGCTCCCCCTTCTTGGCACAAAAAGGAGAAAAAAAAATACAAAACCTTTCTATCCACACTTTTCCATCGGGTATGACACCCTCAGGCTGATGTAGTTCTGCTGGTTTGATGTTTTTTACACCGCACAACAGCAATAACAACCTGCCTCTGTGTCGAATCAAACCCACAATGCACCTGCTGTAAGTCAGCACATTGGCTTCGACGAGCCTGGAGGACGGAGACTTATTGTTCCCTTTATAGTAAGGAAAAAAATATATATTGAATTAAACAATATGATCAAAGGAACTGTTTTTTAAGTGAGAATCTTACAATTATGAAACATCAAGAACCTCCTGGCTCCCAATTACAAAACCTCTTTCCAGTAAAGTTTGAACATTTTATGACATGGAATGAAAAATAATGATGTGAAACTTTTTTCTTTGAAAACAAAGAAAGTAGATTTTCATCGTCTTCACTGAACAGTTACATTATTTCAAATATATAATCATATCTGGGGTTCGACTTCCATCAAACGGGAGATGTTTACGGGAGTAGGACGGTGCCAAAACTCCTTCTGCATGACCTAGAACTGACTTCCCTTAACTTTTAACGAGTGCAACAACACGATGCGTGTCTCCCGGGTCCTGCCTGGACCTGTGGTTGCCAGTGCTGCAGCACTGGGAGGTGGAGGCCCTGCGGCCGGGGGTCCCTCCTGGGCTGCTCCTCCCTGGTTGGGGGCGCGCCCGCCGATAGGGGGGGACAAACGGGTCTGTAGTCCCGGGCCCAGGGTAGGGGGGGGGCCCAGAACAGAAATATTATTT